>NC_045435.1:106577571-106728934 GCF_002776525.5 Piliocolobus tephrosceles | reverse complement strand
CATACACTCAGCTGCTTGGTCAGTCTCAGGCCCAGGACACATACACTTAGCTGCTTGGTCAGCCTGGGAGTGTGTATTCCAGGGAAGCCCACGGGGCTGTTTCTTGGGGACTTTGGACGAGCCAGAGGTTTGTCCAGGGGGGTGAAGGGGGTACTGTGTGGCTGTGTCTCATGCCCTGGGCATGCAAATGTAGCTCTTGTGCCAGCCTGGGGGTGTGTCAGCTGCTTGGTGGCTCAATACCTCTCCTGCTTGGGGGAGGGCACGCAGTGATGGGGCTGGTTCAAGGGTAGGTCCACCATGAGCAAGACTACCAGACTGTTCCTTCAGCTAGAAGTAGTGTGGCAGGGTTTAGTTTTCCTGCTGTGTAGGACCAAAGTCACAACCAATCTTGTGCCTAGGCTCTGCACAGATGGATTGTGATGTTCAGCCAGCCATGTGGCTTGGTCGCATGAAGATGGAGCCCTACTGCTGGAGAGGTGCAGTGGATACTGGCTCCCAGAGGAAGGTTCACTCCAGAGGTGGCTGTGATCTAAGATGGTGCTAGGCTGTAACAGCTTGGCCACAAGTGCTGGATGGGATCTGGGGGAGTGCACACTGTGCTCTTAATCAACGGCAATACAGCTGTGTGAATTCCTGGCAACTCTCAACTGGGCTCAGGGATTGTGAGGACTGTGGGATTCTTCCACTGTAAGGGCTGTAGGTGTTTGTGGCCACAATGGGGGATGATAGGGATCATCTGCTTACTTTCTCCCTGCATGAGGAGTCCCTTCTGTCTCTAGGATGATCTGGTTCAGGCCAGGAAGATGGGGTTGCAGAACTATGTACCTCCATGCTGCCCTCCTGGATTTTCAATCACTGTAGGTGTGTCTCCACTCACCTCCCCCAGTGCTGCAGAGCTCTCTTTCCAACAGTGCAGTCAAATCTTAGCTGCTTATCCATTGTCTTGGTTCCTCTTTGGGAGATGAGTGTCAGGTGTCTCTAGTCAGTCGTCTTGCTGATGTTACCCCCATCACTTTCTTAAAGGGATAAGTTATTGATTTGAAACTGATAAGCACATTTATTCTAAATAATAAATCATTAAAGACTTTCCTATGCAAATCTGTAACAAGGTGATAATGTCATTACCACCATTACTTAATGCTATTTTTCAAGTGGTAGAAAGTGCAATAATGCAGTGAAAAAATGAATAAAAATAATTCTTGGAAGCCATACAACTATTATCATTATTTGCAAATGATATGACTATGTAACTAGAAAACCTAAGTGGCTCAAGAGGAAACCTACTAGAAGAAATTCGTAACATGTAAAATTCATGTTATAAAATGAATTTTATGAAATGCAGTTTTTCATTTAATTAACAAAAACACATTAGAAAACATAATTTAAAAGTTCATTTTCAAAAGAAAATCCAAACATGAGATACCTGTTAAATAGATATTAATTTTTAAAATATATTTAAAAAATAATCAGTATTGATTTGAACAAAATCATAAAACATTACTAATCAGACTCACATTAAGTTGTTGCATGTGAAGATACTAATATAAAGTCAATTTTCCCTAATTGATTTATAAATTTGATACCACTGGATTTTAAAGTTAAACTAGAAAGTGTGAGAATAGCCAAAGAAATACTGAAATTTTAAAAGAGAAGAATTATGATTAGGAATTTTACTGCCAGATATAAAAACATATTTTAAAATCATGATAATTAGAAGTCTGGTACTAGTACATAATTAGATGGAACAGTAGAATAGATTAAAATGCCACAAAACATTGCCAGTTATATGCCAATTTTAGTATAAAATTGTTTTCATATGAAGAATGTAGCATTTAAACCCGGGAGAAAAAGATGGGAGTGTGATTGAAGAGATGCATTTATCTTCTTTCCCTATGGAAACCCTTCTGAAATATCAGTAAAAGGATTTCTTAAAGGCATAGAACTACAAGTACAAATGGATCAGGAGAGGAGACAAAAGCAAATGAGAGATGACAAATTTTTGCAAGTCAGAGAGCAAATGTAGGAATAGTTAACTAACTCAGCATGGGGAGGAAACTATAACCTAGGTGACAATGAAATGAAGTCCATGCACAAAGGGTAGTGAGATAAAGTTGAAAACAGAAGGGCTAGGGGATGCCTATGTCCTGAAGCATGTGACCCCTCTAATACCTTTCTCATAACAACAGTCAATTGTTTACCTAACTCAGGCTGAAGGCAAGAGGATTATTTTCTTGGAAAATTGAGAAGGTGCCCCAATGTCAGTTACATTTGTGCTCCCTTATCAAAAAAGCCATCTTTCTGCTCAGTGACTCTAAAACAAAGCTTACTAATTTAAAAGCTCATCTTCCTTTCCCCTTTGCCCAGAATAGCTCCAACCAGCATTGTGGAATCTTTTTCTTAAATATGCACAGTACATGAAGGATTACTAGAAAAGTCAGAGAAATCTCCAACTCAAAATAAAGAGGCCAAAAGAAATAGAAAACAAACAAATAAAAATCCTCCGAGAGAACAAGGACCAAAAAAGTTTCACAAAAAGAAATGTCTTATAATTTGTATCCTCAGAAGGATAAATGAAGATATTGTATCCATGAAATACTAATAGGATAATATATAAAATTTTTTAAAAGACTAAGAAAGAACTATGAGAAATTAAAAAATGAGAATGAGAAAGGCAAAAACAACAAAAGGTTAGAAGATAAAATTAAGGAAGTATTACAAAAGGTCAAACACAGAAAACTGATGGAATAGATAAATGTATAGAAAAAATAATTTTTTAGGATCAATCCATGAGGAAAAAACTATTTAATTAATGAGTTATAGAAAAAGAGAACAGATTGTATAAGAAGGATATATTGGAAAATTTATGGAATAAAATGTCCCAGGACTGAAGATCTAGGTTTTTAGATTAAAAGGGCCAATTGTTTACCAATAACCTCCAACTCTTCTGGTGATTAACACTAACTGTAGATTCTGTTACTGGTAGCTATCTGGTCTCTATTGCTTCGGAGCACTATCGTCATCTTGGCTATTAAATAGCCCAATTCTGTGACTATCTTTTCTATCATCAGCACTGCCTTGCAAAGGACAACCACAACTAAACCCTTAATGATGCCGGTGTCCCTCTCAGTGGCAGATTCCTAACCATCTCAGTGGAGGGTGTGTCCTTGTTAGAACATAGTCTATTGGTTGAATGTCAGGATTTTCATATTGTATCTATTGCAATACGCCCTCTTCCTTCGGACTCTTTATTCCCATTTCTGTCGGCTTCCAGGACAACTCAGATATTTCAGTGCCACTGGACATTGGCCATTACTTTGTCTGTGTCTAATAACTACCCTCACATTGATTTTGCCATATTTCCTGTGGTCCTTGTCTGAGTGACAAAGCTTATGTCTCTCAGGAAAGTTCTTCAAAGCCAATGAACACTCCTTTTAACCAATACATTTTGCCAGGCCATCACTAGTGAAATATTTACCAATGAGCTGCCATCTTGTGCTAGGTGTTATCTACGACTACCCATGACCCACTCACCAAATAGAGATGTTGTACTCTATACTCACCAGGCAGTGCTTGAACCAGTCCCAAGGCCCTATCTGTTTTTTGGACCACTCTCAATTCAACTTGCATGAGTTGTCTGAGAAGCGGATGCCAAGACAGGATTAGACATGCAAGATATTTGCTGGCAAATGCCTATGAGGGATAACGGAGGAATTTTGAGGATACTAGGAGAGTCATCAGACTATGATGCAAGTATAATTTCTTTAAAAATAAAGGAATGAAAGGAAGAAAGGTCTTATGCTGAAGTACAATTCTAGGACAGTTCGGCAAGGCTTATGGGAGTTGAGCCAAAGTCACCTGTCAAAGTTGTCTTCTGTCTCCCAGGAATGGGCCTGCCATATACTCAGAGCATCCTGTGAGAAGTGTGGACTTGCTGTAAATGCAGTCCTGGATTCAGAGCTAAGAAGTTTTGGCTACTGGTCAATTTTGTTTTCCACAGTAAGAGATCTGAAAGGCACTTTTTGTCGCCACAACACTGTGCAGTAATAGATGTGGGATGTGTGTGTGTGTGCACGTGCACATATGTGTGTCTTTTGAAGAGGCATTCCATGAAGAAACAGAAGACGAGAATACCCAGAGGTTAGAGAGCTGAGAATTTTCAGTAAATTAAAAGGAGAGACAAGTAGGCATTAGACAGATAGTGACAATGGGGATTAGAAATAGGATGAAGTGTGATCTAGTTAGAGGGAAAGAGTGCAAAGTTCAGAAGTAAGTGTGGACATGACACACTCACAAAACTGCAAAAGGTATAGCATGGTTGAAGCATAAACTGTAAAGAGATTTGGAGAGGTTCAGTGGTCTGGGATGAGGCTGGAGGGACAAGCAGGGACCTGGTTATGGATGGCCCTTCAAAACCCAGTAAGGAGTTTGGACTTCATTCTAAAACAGTGGTGTGTTATAAGGAGATTCTATGACCAAGTTTGTATTTTTGAAGGATTACTTTAGCTGTATCATAGGGGATGAATTAGAGAAGAGCAAATGAGATCCATTTAGTAGCTATTAGAGGAATCCAGGTAGGAGTTGATGATGACCTGGGAGTATAACAATGACAATAGGATTACAGAATTGAGACTTATTCAGCAGAAATTTAGGAGAGACTTAGAATTAAAGACTCTAAGATTAACTGGATATGTGACGTGCAGGAAACAGATGACTTAATCACTAATGTGGCCTATTTTTCTTGCTTGAAATCTGGTTAGAAGGTGGTATCAGTTCCTCAGAGAATGTAGGAAAGAAAATTTTGGAAAAAGAGCTTTGAACAAATTGTACATCATCAGTGCATAGGTGTTTAGTAAGCATTTTAATATGTGGTCTGAGCTTGGGAGTGAAGGTTAGTCTTAGGAAATAGGAGTGGTCATTGTAGCTGTGAAAGCAGATTGATTGCATAGAGAAGATATACCAATTAAGATTCAAAGAAGACCCAGAATACAATGGTTCATTAATGCTCTCATGATATTCTGCTATAGATTTATATTATGAATTTATGCTACCATTACCTTATTGTCAGACTTATTTTTTTCTCTAAGTTTTAACTCTTTTTTGCACATAAATCTTTGTTTAAATTTCAGATGATCTTCTTAGGACAGATGCCCAGAAGTTGCATTGCTAAGAATTTGTCTTACTTTGAAGTGGTGAGGCAATTTGGAAGCCTGTTGATCATTCAAAGTAGTCTTATGAAGAAATTGAGGTTGACATAGTTTGAAAAAAGAGCCTGGTTGATCTGTTTTTCTTTTTTTTTTTTTCTTTTTTGAGAAGGAGTCTTGCACTGTTGCTCAGGCTGGAGTGCAGTGGTACGATCTCCACCTCCTGGGTTCAAGCAATTCTCCTCTCTCAGCCTCCCAAGTAGCTGGGATTATAGGCACTGGCCACCATGCCTGGCTAATTTTTTGTATTTTTAGTAGAGACGGGGTTTCACTATGTTGGCCAGGCTGGTCTTGAACTCCTGACCTCGTGATCCACCTGCCTTGGCCTTTTGAAGTGCTGGGATTACAGGCGTGAGCCACCGCACCTGGCCTGATCTGTTCTTTCTAAGGTGGAATGCAATTGGGAAACATAATTTTTCCATATCTTATCAATGAAAGTTATGCCCTCTTAGGGTCTCTCACATGATAGACATTATAGGAGGAATATCTGGGCCATCAAACAGAAACAAACCTCAAAGGTGCACTCACGAGGAGCTTGTGAAGATGAAACAGAGTCGTCTCCCAAGTTTTTCCAGGGAAGAGAAGGGGTGGTAGTGAGCTTGAGATCAGGAATGTGGGGTACAGTTACCCAGCAAGAAATACTCCTTTGCTTTCTTCTTGGTCTTAGCCATCTTTGTCTTCCTTTTCCCTTGTACAAGTCTCGGTGATACTTTGCCTAAAGCTTCTTTGCTGTTCTTTGTCACTGTGTCCCTTTGAGGCATCATGTAGATGCATGAGCTTCAGTGTCACAAAGACCAGAGGATATGACTCAGTTCTTCACTTATTTGATGGTGTTTCAATTATTTATTGCCGCAAAACAAATCACCTTATGAAACTGTAATTTGGGAAGGATTTGGCAGGGACAGCTTGTTTCCACTCTACTTAATGTCAGCTGGCAAGGCTCAAAGGCTGGAGGCTGGAGTCATCTGAAGCAGGGTTTCTCAACCTTGGAGCTATTGACATTAGTGGTTGGATATTCTTTGCTGTGCTGTGCTGTGGATTGTAGCATATTTAGCAGCATCCTGGCCTCTACCCACGAGATGCCAGTAGTACTCCCCCTCTAGTTGTAACAACCAAAAATATTTTCAGAAATTGTCAAATGTCCTCTCGGGAGGTGGGGGAATAGCACAAAATTGGCTATGGTTGAGAACTGATCTGAAGGCTTGTTCCCTCAAATATGAGCTAATTGATGCTGCCTGTTGATTGGGATCTTAGGGGAGACAAATGTGTAGTCCGGAACAACTACACATAGTCTCTCTCCAGTGATTCCCTTTCTCTCAACATGGTGCCTAATTCCAAAGGTGGATGTGGGCAGAGAAGGCAATATTGCTTTTTATGAAATAGCCCTGGTTGCAGTTTCACTTCTGACACATATTCTATTAAAGCAGCCACAAAGGGCATTTCCGATTTCGAGGGGAGGAGAGAGAGACTGCATCTTTAGGTAGAATGCTAATAAGGTTCTGAAGAGCATGTGGGACCCAGAATATTGCTGTGGCCATTTTTGAAAAATACAATCTACCACAGATGGGAAGAAGCGACCTCTTCTTCTATTAGTAAATAGAAGTATTTACTAGTCTGTAAAATAGATTAACAATAATCTTATTTTGTAGGCTTGTTTGGAGAATTAAGTGATGAACATTTTTTAAGTAGCAACCACAAAATTTTAACCTGCAAATGATTTGCATGTAATTGTTAAATATGTACTTGTGATTCTTATACCCTAATTCTATAAGTGTTGTTTCACTGGTTCACTTAAAGAATTTCCTGTAAACATCCCTGAAGTTTTCTCCAGAGGGTTCAAGGAAGAACTGGGATATTGTGGTGGGGGAGTGGCTTGAGGCCAAGAACAAGAGAATGTATGGTGGCTATGTAGCCGTATAGGTATCTGAAGTGGATCTGGTGTGCAGAAAACTGTCATGGAGTGGGGCTGTATGTAAGAGGAGAGCCTTTGGCAAGTTGATGCAAGTGGGTCTAGGGTCAAAAAGTGCTTTCTGCCATAAGCTAATGGGACATGAAACATCAGGCTCAGTCTTGTACACACTTGCCCTTATCCAGCCTAGGTGTGAAGCCACAAAATTTTCCTTTGTAACACTTCCATCAACCAATCTTTTCTGACATAGGGATATTGTGATAGAAAAGCCTTTAGCTGGTGATTTATATAACTGCATAATGAAAACTCTGCTTCCTAGGACTCCCAATATAGGGTCCAAACTCAAGCATTTCCTAATTACACATCTTTCAGAGAATGAACTAATGGAAATTTTTAAGAATTGCTATATTACTTTAAAGGATTAGATATCCAGGGGAAAGTAACAACAATAAAAAGAAAAAGTGAACATGTTTGTCTTGGACTGCATCAATACAGTTGGTTTTCACCAAGATTGAGTTCATATAGTTCAAGATACACCTTGTTCCAAAACGAAGCACAGCTTTCCTGGGACAACTCTATTAGATTTTTCCTCCACAAAAGATTCCTCTGGCTGAGCAACTTCATTGCCTTCTGGGAAAAGATGCTCTATAGCATTGTCCTCATTCACTGGAGAGTGCTTTCTGGAATAGCAAGTAGCTGACGTTAAAGTCTGTGTGCTGGCATATTATGATAAAAACAAGCCATCATCCTGCCACCTGGCTTCAAGAACCTTACAGTGTTGGAGTTGGGCTCAGTCGCAAAATTTGAGGTGGCAGGAACATGCTTGAATTGTTCATTTAAGATAAAAGTCAAATGAAGGTACAAAGGGAGGAACTAATGAAGTAAGACAAAGCCCTTCCTATTTGTAGAGACTTCTTGTCAATAGTGGTCAAGAGCAATGGTATCTTGCTCTTGGTTTCAATAGGAGTCTTCAGTGCATTAGGATTCTTAATTTTCCACCAACTAATCCCATCCTAGGGCTCTAACCTAGAACTTATTTCAAAATGAAGAAAATTTAAAACCTATCTCTCAAAAAGATATATATAGCAATGTTATTGACAGTGAAAAGTTGATACTAATGTAAAAGTCCAGCATCAGGAGTATTGTTATGTAAAGTGGCACATTCAGTGGATGAAATGTTATACATTATTAAATAAAGTATAATTATTAAAAAGCAGGGAGAATGACTGGGTATAATGCTGAATGAACATGACAATATCTAAAATTATATAAATATTATAAGTTCTTTTGATATTTGATAAATATTATAAGTTCTTCCTTTTCATATTAAAGTACAGGTATAGAATTACATTATGAAAATTCAAATACAAATATATAATCTCATTAAAATTGTGAAAAACTCAAAAAAGTAATAATCCCTTTTTGTGGCCGTCTCTAATATTACTTTTGTTTCCAAATGTAACCATTGTGAATGCTTCTCATTCCCTATATACCTGTCCATGTGGCATTTTTTTCATAATGAGATTATATCAAATCTGTTGTTCTACAACATGCCTTTATTATTTAATGATATGTGTTAGAAAATTTTTCCCTAGTTGACACTGCTATTAACATTGCTTCATATTTTTAAATGTCTATTGAATTCCCAATACAAATATGTTGTAATTTATTTAACCATTTTTCTACTAATGCAGAATTAGATGCTTTTTAACATTTTAAATTCTGCAAGAATGTAAGGAGCATTGTTGCATATATATTTTTGTGAGCTTGTCTGAATATTTCTGAAGGATGATACTTAAATATAGAATTTAACAGATATTGCCAAATTTTCCACCTGACAACCTTTTCCCAACATATACTCCAACAAATGAAATACAGCACTGCCTTTGAGAGGCTGAGGCGGACAGATCACTTGAGGTCAGGAGTTCGAGACTAGCCTAGCCAACATAGTGAAGCCCTGTCTCTACTAAAAATACAAAAATTAGCCAGGCATGGTGGCGCACGCCTGTAATCCTGGCTACTCAGGAGGTTGAGGCAGGAGAATCGCTTGAACCCAGGAGGCGGAAGTTGCAGTGAGTTGAGATTGCGCCACTACACTCCAGCCTGGGGGGGACAGAGTGAGACTCCATCCCAAAAAAAAAAAAAAAAGAAAAAAGAAAACAAAAAGAAAAGAAAAGAAAAGAAAAGAAAAGAAAAAGAAATATAGCACTGTCTGTATTTACAAGGAAATTTTTTTCAATCTTTTAGATTTTTGCCAATAAATGATGCCTCATTTTTTTTTTTTAAGTTTTCTTGATTACCAGTAAAATGTGCTTATTGGCTGCTTATATTTCTTACATGAATTACTCATCTGTATCTTTATCAGCTTATTATTTCAATTAGAAAAAATCAGGAAAAAAGAAACACATATGATTTTAATGGTAGTTATATTAGGGAATAGAATGATAGGTGATATTTTTTCTTTTCTGTAATTTCAGAATTTTAATGTGATGACATTAAAGGTGTTTTTTATTGTAGAGTCACAAGTACCCCTATGGTTGTCTTTAGTTATTTCTACTCCCTTTGGAGCCAATGAGGACTGTCTACTAACAAGAAGCCCAGACCTTTAATGGACCATGGAAAGCTGAAGCAGTCTGCTTACATGCAGAAGCTGCTTGCCTTTTTATAAGCTTGAAAAAGCAATCCTGAGAGTGGGTTCTGAACTTTCTGCTACGGTAAATCCCAGATCCTTTGCATTATCACCACTGAAACTTTGGCATCAGCATGCTTCACCTATCCATGCTTTCAGCTGGTAAAATTACATAAGTCAATCGCACAAGAAACTGCTAAAAGAATAAAGGTGATAAAAATGAATGACCTTCTCATAGTAATGTACTTTATGGAGGAATATGAATCAATATTTCATAAATAGTGATTTATTCCTTGTTCATATTGCTCATATTGCTTAAAATGTATCTGATAACTGCAGCTCTGTTTGGAGCTCCTGAATAAATTCTGATATGGGAAGAATGTAAGGAATGAAGAACATGCCAGGGGACTCAGGACAAAGTAACTTCAAGACCCTGTATTGATTTAAATCCTTTTATTACTGACCTAGGCTCAGGCAGGAGGCCAGGAGGAGGTTTCAGGCACCTCTTGGTGTATATGACATAGATTGGAGTGGGGAGAGGACCAAAGTGAAGACCTTGGTTACCAAGCTGCTGCAACAATCTGGACATGAGGTGAGAAGCAAACAAATTTAAAAGTGGAATTAACTGAGGAAGACTCAAAACCTGAGGTTGGGCTTTGGAGTTAGGCAACGTTGGATTCAAATCTTGACTTGGCCTCTTTCTAGTTGTGAGACTTTGGGCAAGTAGTGCCTTTTTAAATTTCCGGTTTTCTTTCCAACTGAAAATGGGGATAATAATACAGTTGGCCTGTGAAAGGTATTGTGAGAATTAAATAAGATAATGTAGGTAAAGTGCTTTGTATAGCACATAGCATAGAGATACTGCTTAATAAATTACCTATTTGATTTTATTGTTTAGAGTTTAATAAAGCCAGATAAGGTGGTAGAGACCTAATCACAGAGACTGGAATTTGAATTTGGATTCCAGGCCCTGGAGGGCTTGAGGAAGGAAGTTCTGTGCTGTCTTATTTCTTTCTCTCTATACTTGTTCTTTGATTTCTGTTCTCCCAGTTCATGAAAGATTTAGAAGCAGTGCAGGTTCACCCGAGGATGAAAGATTAAACTATTTGGTTTATGCCTATTTAATCCCCACTAGTCTAAAGACAGGATTGGCTTTGGATCTCATAGTGAGGATAAAGTAGAGCTTTAGGGAACTCCTGAGGTGAGGGCAGGGAGCCAGTTGGAGAGTGCTGACAGTAGATAATCTGAGAGTCATTCTGGAGAAAGAAAAAAGAAAGGAAAGAAAGAGAGAGAAAGAAGGAGGGAAGGAGGGGGTAGGGTGGGAGGAAGGAATCTTCTCTGACAGTTGAGGGTATCAGCGAAGGAAGGAAAAGAGTCAAAGACACATGAACATTTTATAACCTGAAAGAAAATGGAGTAGTAGAGAACAGGATTCTCTCCCACAGCACTCCTCATATATTTTGCTGCTCATGGAATTGGACCAGAATTCAAAGCAAGTCTTGACCTAGTGCACATAGTTACTTACCATACTGTAATTCTTAACACTTCTGCTCTCCATTTGACCATCTCTACTTTATTTGAAAGACCTCTGTCAGCTCCTTTTCATCACTTATTTATATGTGTTTACATAAAATGACTCCCATAGCATCTGAGATTGCTATTAGCAGCAGCCAACAATTTTTACAAATTGTCTCTGACACAAACTGCTTTCAGAAAGAATTTGTATCTTTTACCACAAACTGATTTTGTAAAAAAGTTCACTGGGGACAGCTTCTTGATTGTGTAATATCTTCCCATGTGATTCAAATGTCTGATACAGAAAGTCATGTACTGCATCAATTAATACAAATAACCCATAGCAATTGACATTTTAGAATTATTTGTTATAATATTCATAGACACTGCACTCCACTAAGGATTCTACATGCCTTATTTCACCATAACAACATTATTCCCATTTTCTAGATAAAATTTAAAGTTTAGAGAGATGAGATTACCTGCAGCTGCTACAGAGCAGAGAAGGGGTTAAAACCCAGGCTGTGAACCTTACACTGAGCATCTCAGGTTGGGTCCTGAGTGTTCATAGCAAAATGACAACAATTCCTTGAAGCCACGTGCCGTACCTTACCGGAATGTCAACATTTATTAGACTCTTTAGTGAAGATATTTTATATTAAACAAGCATATGTCACTGGAATGCATAGATTCATCAGCTTGGAGTAGAAATAGCACAAATCAGAACTAGTACAGGAACTTTGAGGCTCTCACCTACCTACTTTATCAGGATGTCCAGGTTTCTTTCGTTTCCTTCCTTCCCTTTCCTTCCCTTCTCCTTCCTCCTTCCTCCTTCCTTCCTTCCTTCCTTCCTTCCTTCCTTCCTTCCTTCCTTCCCTCCCTCTCTTTCTTTCTCTCTTTTTCTTTCTTTCTCTCCCTCCCTCTCTTCTCTTCTCTTCTCTTTACTTTTCTTTCAGCTTTTCTGATTTGTTTCAGAGCCCTAAGTAGGCTCACTTGAGTTCAGAAGGTTAGTCCTGTCTGTGCTCACCTTTCACTAGTTGATCTAGATTTCAGATATTCTCCCTTGAGAATGAAGGACAACACAAACATGGCTATGGAGCTTGAATATCTAAGAACCTCACCACTTCCGGGCTGCTGCTACTGCTGTCCAACCTTAGTGTAGATGCTTAGTGGGGCTGCAGTCTGTCTCTCTGTCTGAACCATCTACTTCTGCAGACCTGGTCCCTCAAGAATGCCCTCCCTTTCTCTGGATTCAGGAGAAGACTATTACTGTCTTCTTCTGTACTGATGTTTCCTAGCATTCTCAGGTTTCTCTCTGGGTCCAAGGCCTTTCATCCTATATAAAAAAACTGTGATCTCTCCCCAGGCAGGTCCCATCTCACTTCTAGATTGCATCCAAGTGGTCATGGGGAGTTTACATTCCATCACTGGAGTTTACGTAGGTTCTCTACAAGTAACTGGCATGATCTGCTTTACCAACTTACAGTACAAATACACATATGCTTTACAAATAGGTACACTTTTTGTTGTTCAAATCAAAACATGTTCATGTTCTACATCCCTTCTCTGACTCATTCAAGTACTCCAGGGCCTATTCTGACTGTAGGGATTAATGCCTTCTCCAAATGCCAGGCAAAGAAAAAGACAAAATCCAACAAGTCTTCTAGCATCAATGGTTTGGACACTGTCACAACATGTGACTATGGGACTCTGAGATCAGAGCTGCTTGTCTAGGCACAGTGACACCCTTGCTGACACAGGACACAGTGGTGGCCCATGCTTGGCCTCCAAGGTTACTGCATCTTAGTTTACACTTCTGAGGTCAGCCATTGCTCCCTCAAACATGGTTCTATACCTGGTAGATGAATCTGGACAAGCTTCCAAGCTTCAGTCAAATGTAGTGCCATAAAGCATTATATTTGGACAAAACCATCTTTTTTCACAAATGTGTAGGCCCAATCTACCTTTTTTTCACTTACTGTGAATTACCCTTGGATAATGTAGGTTTTCTGACTAGCAGACTTTTGTTGGTTAACGAAACCCAACAAGTTGGTCCAAACCCAACAAGGATTAACAACAACAACAAAAATGAACTTTAAAGCCTGAAAGGGCTCGTTAGTTTTCTTCAGAAAACCTTTTAACTCCTTATTCAAATTGGCTTACTCTCCCAACAAAGTTTAGCGTATCATGGGATGTTATCATGACAGGAATACTTTATCAATCACCTATCAGAACTGATTCCCAGGAAAAATGGGCCAGTTCACATTAAGTGCACCTATCTAAGGATAGCTTTGAGTTATGTGCAGCTTAGCCCTGCCTCAGAAAGGGGCCAAAGTTTTACTTTATTCAATGCTTGGCTCCCCATTTCATGCTCTAGTTACCTTTTACTGAAAAGATGGAGGAAAAATTGAGAACTACACTAGGGCCTCAAGTGTAAAGACATTGATTGATAGCTTGTGGGTCTTATACTGACCATTATGAAACCCTTTCAGGTCTAGAGTTTAAAATTTGTATGTTACAAAATACATAAATAAAAACATAACATATTACTTTACTATAAAAGTGATTAGTGTAACCTGTACTCATATATGTGTAAGACTATCAAATTTTAAAAAGAAGTCAAACTGAAACAAATTCAACCAGTCAGAAATCAGCAAGTCTCCTATCAAAACACACTCACACACAAAGAGTTTTTTTTTCCCCCCAAAAATGTGTTAGGTAAACTACAGTGATACTCAAAATGATATAATGACACCTATAATCCTAATAGGTCAATTCTAAAAGGAAACTACCTATGTTGAATGTCTGATTAAAAAGTAATATTTTAGTCTGAACAAAAATGTTGATTATAAGAATGCAGGAAGATAGAAACATCCTATTCAGGTGAGAATTCCAGGTTATCTAACATGACAAAGGGGGCAGATTTGGAAGAACACAAGTTGGCTCCTGTACCACAGTCTTCATCTCTAGAGAATATTTGGTAGCTGACTCACACATTGGTGGCCTATGGTGGTCAAATCATGCTGACTGTCATATTTTCTTTAGGCAATATGGTGTTGCAAACATCTTGAATAATTTGCCCACATTTTCTAAAATGTGAGATTAAAAAAAAAGAAATTTCTGAGTTTCTCCAAAAAGAGAATTAGCAACAATCACGGTAGTGCTGTATGTAAGTCCCCATTAGGACTGCTTGTCTGTGATATGCCAGAAAGCAGTGTTTGTGGTGATTTTAAGTAAGCAGTGGTCTCTAGAGTTGCACAGCATTCTGGTCCTTGACACCCCATTACTCATTTATGTTACCTAGGCAACCCATATTTAAGGACTCCGTATACCATAAACCATGTAAATCACTATTTCTCTTCTTTTCCCTATGGAAAACTGTCAATGTCTAAAAGGAGCTCATTCAGGAGCACAAAAGAGTCACATCAGGTGAAGTCAGAACCAGTGAATCACCACAGTAATGCTTCAGGGTTGGTCAAATAGGAAAAAATGGAGGAAATTCATTTGGCAGGCAAAGATGACAAATAGAAAGCCTCAAATAAAAATGGGTCCAGGAAGCAAGCTGGGGAGATCTACAAGGTATATTTGTTAAGAATATGCAGGTTAGAAATGACCATAGTTATCCAGCAGCAGATTATTATTCAAGATCTAGGAAAATGGCTGAATTCCAGGAAGCTTATCTGTGCAGAAATGGAATCAGCAACAGTACTGGGTTGAGGGGGGTAATTTCTAATTCTGAGAAACAAGACAGGATTCTTTCATACTTTCAGAAGTCAAGAATGAAGCATGTAGCCAAAGCTGGGGTTTAGGTGCTGGTATTGCTGTGTGTGCTGGAAATGCTATACGTATATCAGATTAGGCAGATCTGGGGCCAAGCTTCCCAACTGAAAATCTTAAGCCCATTAAATTATACGCCTAATTAGGAGCAGAACTAGTCAAATCCAAGAGCAAGGGTCACACACGCATCCCACATGGAGCCTCAGATGGTGATTATTGCACCCAGCCATGGAGGTTGTACTAAGAAGATGCAAAGGGCCTAAATAATGATTAGAGTCAGACTAAAAGAAAAGTGCTGATGATTTAAAATGCCCTGAAAACATTGTTGAAGAAGAATAGCCAACATTCTCTAATTGAAATCAGAGAGTTGTGTGGTTTCTTGTAACTTAACGCATTTCTTTATGTTCACATTGAGTCATTCCTCCTGAATTATTATAGACCTATAGGTCAAGAGTTTTCCTGAATGTTTCCAATCCTGAGTTAATCACCTTTTCTCCTTCTATTTTTTTATTGAGACAGAGTCTCACTCTGTTGCCTAGGCTGGAGTGCAGTGGTGCGATCTTGGCTCACTGCAACCTCCGACTCCTGGGTTCAAGCAATTCTCCTGCCTCAGCCTCCCAAGTAGTTGGGATTGCAGGCATGTGCCACCAAGCCCAGCTATTTTTTTTTTTTTTTTTTTTTTAGTAGAGACGGGGTTTCACTATATTGGCCAGGCTGGTCTTGAGCTCCTGACCTTGTGATCGGCCCACCTTGGCCTCCCAAAGTGCTGAGATTACAGGTATGAGCCACTGTGCCTGACCGTTAATCACCTTTCCTTATTAGGAAAACAAGAACATGTTCCAGATGCTATTCAGTTTGCACCCACATTCCCTAGGAATTGTGGGTTTGGATTGAGTGCCATATAAATGTGATGAGAAGATGAAGCAGCCTGAACATTTGGACCACCCACTGAGAAAGCAGTCTTCTCTGGGCAAGTGTACATACAGTACAGCTTAGCTATACCTCCTCCATCTGACTCTGATTTTATAGTACATTTCCTAAAGACTCTGAAACATCACAAAATGAGTAAGTCAACAGTTCTTTCCTTGACACTCTAATTACTTGAGCAAGTTATCAGTTACTTCTGCATTAATTCTTAGGACATCACATGACTAACTAGAATAAACATCCAAAGAGGGGCCAGGTCTAATACTAGCATTAACCATCAAAATGGGTTAGAGACTACAGAAACATCTCTTATTTCTATTTATTCTAATTGACTAATAAAGTGTAATAAAAAATAATAGTAGCAACTATTATTACTCTTACGTATTACTGACAATACACTAAATAGGTCCTAGGTCCTCCTTCTCATCTGAACACTGATGGCTTCATTACTAATTTGAAGGATTTTCTGGATTTGTGGAGACTTTTCCTAATAGCTATAGTTGTATAACAAGGACCATTATCCAAAAATTGGAAATGAGGCAAAAAGTAGGGCAGCACATTTTTTCATTGTCTTCTGAGATTTGTCCAAGAAAATTTGGGGGAATGTACTTTGTCCAGACTTAGTAAAGATATATGTTACATCTTAACTCGCAGATTTTTCTCTGGTAGGAGTACAAATAATTTGTGTCTGGTTGAAAAGATAGCATCAAAGGCTATGATTTTTTGCCTTGCAGAATGTTAACCAAATTTGTATCTATTAGTAAATTCATTTCATTCTTTTGAGTAATTGACTCTATACATATTCATTTCCAAATTCTCTCTTTAAACCTGCCTTACTGTCTTGCTAGTTTTCTTATTATTGAGTTGAACAAAATATTTGACAGTATTCATTTTGTATTTGCATAAGAGTAATGTTCTTAACTTTCAAAAAATATAACAGATGTGGTGGAGGCGGTGCCATTACTGCTCTTGTTGGCATTAAGCAACTTCTGCTTGGGTTTATAGTCCTGCTGAATACCACTGAAAAGGCCCTGGATTCTTCTACAGCCCAGAATTGGCAGCGGCAGCTGCTGGGTATACCATCAGAAGTAGAAAAATAATATTTTTTCTCTTCCGCTCATCTTCCAAGGTCTTAACAGAGTCACTGGAGCCTCCTCTTGGATAAGGTAACCAGAAGTAGGTTGACAAGAGAGCATGGAAAATAAAGTTTGTAGACTTCTTGCTAACTATAATATTAGAAGGAACATGGAAAGGAAGGAATGAAGTAAGTAATTGGTATGAGGAGGAAATGCAGATGAAAGAGGACACTAAAAACATCCCTTTATAAAATCTATTTTGTGCAGATAATTGTAAATCCCATTTTACAGGAAATATGGGCATAGAGAAGTTAAATAACTTGCCCACAATTACACAGCTGCTATGTGGTAGAACTGGGATTTGGATGAAGGCTTCATTCTAAATATTGGCTGTTTACCCATCATGCTATATTACCTCCCCTATGAGGTGGGTGACAGGAGCTGGCAGTGCAATATGGCAGTAAGTATTGAGGAGATGAAACAGAGCTGATGGGAATCCAGGAACCAGCAATATTGGAAGCCTGAGCAGTTAGAAGTCTGTGGCTCCTAATATATCCCCATCCATCAGTTTGAAATTCCAATTCCAAACCTGGGAATGAAGAGAAATGAAAGGAAATAAGTGAAATATAAGGCAAGTTACTAGATAGAGAATTAGGCACAGGAGAACAAGCCAATAATCCTTTATTAGTTAGGCACAGTTCAAGATTAGAAAGCCATGAGTCTAAGTTAAAATATTAGTTAATTAATTGAAGCCAATGTTGGGTATTTCAGGGGATATTATAATTGCATCTTAGTTTGACTTCTTTTCTTCCTGTCATCATTCTGTAGTGATTAAGGACAAGGTGAACTCAGATGAATGTTTGCCCTCCCAAAAGAATTGGAAGGTTTCTAATACAAGAAGAACTCTGAGAGAATGAGCTTACATAAAAATACAGGCTAATGTCAGCATAGTCATGTTTAAATTCAATCTAGAATAGGAAAACATTTATCAGTGAGATCTCTGATCCCTTATATGACTCACGCATTCATTGATTAACCTAAAAGCATAAATTCACCACTAAATTTTTAATCCTGAGAATACAAAGATAAATCAAACTCACTCCTTGCTTTCAAAGTGCTTATAGTCCAGAAACTAGTCAAATATGTAGGCAGTGATCTATAATGTAAAGCAAAATTAAATCAAATAAATAAGTAAAAAATTGTGAGACAAGGCCAGGTATGGTGGCTCATGCCTGTAATCCCATCACTTCAGGAGGCCAAAGCAGGTGGATCATTTGAGGTCAGGAGTTTAAGACCAACCTGGGCAACATGGAGAAGCCCCATCTCTACTAAAAATACAAAAATTAGCCAAGAGTGGTGGTGCACACCTGTAATCCCAGCACCCTGGGAGACTGAGGCATGAGAATCGCTTGAACCTGGGAGGCAGAGGCTTCAGTGAGCCGAGATGGTGCCACTGCACTCCAGCCTGGGCAACACAGCAAGACCCTGTCTTAAAAAAAAAAAATGTGGGACAAGATTACATAATGTCTCAAATTCTCACTGAAGGGTGAGAGGGGCTTTTGGAAGAGATTCCTTTGTGGTGACTCCTTATTAAGGGATGATCATACTATTCATATGACTTGCATCTATTTTAAAACTTTTATAATATTTTACGGACACTTGTCTACCTCCCTAAGTGTGAATGTATCTCCCTAACAGTTTTTACTTTTAAAATGCATATCAATTTTTCAACACCAACACACACACACACACACTTACTTTTATAATTGAGCTTAAAATGTTTGGATGTACCCACGGGGAAAATTATGGAGTGGGTTGAAGTAGGGAAGGAGACGAAAAGGTATCTTGTACTTTTTTCTTCATACATGATTACTTTGATTGATATTTTCAGGAAATTATGACATACCTTCACAATAAATTATCTTTATAAGTAATACCTCCTTTTCCAGATCGATATGATTCTGGCAGCAGAATGCGGTGGGACTGAGGACTGATGACAGGACATGTTGGCAAGCATGCTGTCTTGGAGCAATGGATTATGGAACTTGAGCTAATTGTGCTGGGTCCTAAATGCTTGAGTACTCAGGAATCTTTTGGCTGAAAACAATTGGAAAGTGAATTTAATCTGGTTTAAGCATAAAGGGAACTTATCCAAATTAACTGAAAAGTCCCGGGGAGATGGCTTTTTCAGGCATAACTGAATCCTGGTACTTAAAAACTACCACCAGAAATATTTCTCTCTCCATGTCTTGTGTCTACTTTTCTCTAGCTGGGCTTAGTTTTTCAGCATGAAAATGGACTCTTCAGTCCCAAATTAACATCCTACTGGGACAGGAATCCCAGTAGAAAGAAGGCTTTTTATTCCACCAAATTCTAGCAAAAGCCTCAGAGCCAGCTCTCTTTGACCTGACTTCATCCATACACCAATCTAAGGGTTGTGATGGGCCATGTCTGCCTAATTTCTCCACACTTGGAGTATCTTCCTCTGATATGGGAAAAGAACAAAAGTCTAAAGGACATGCTTAAGGCTGCTATCAGAAGGAAAATGGATTATGAGTGAGAAAACAACAGAAATGTCATTGAGCTCATCCATTGTACGTATGAGACAAGGGGGCATGATTTTAAGGTCTTCATCATGAATAAGAAATGAGAGAGTCCAGTTTACAATACACTATAGTGTGGCGAATGGTTGGCTTCCTGCATATGTGACAAAAAAATGACCTCAGAAGCACAGTAGATGGTGAGTTATTTATAAGAAAATGCTGCTTTGCTTGTTTTTAAGATAATGAAAAAAATTCCATATTGCAAGATATGAATGCATATTCCCAGAATAGCTAATTTTCTCACAAGGAGATCCTTAGTGCTGGGAGAATCATAAGAAGAAATGTTCTCCTTTGTGTATGCAGATGCCCCAAAGACTCCCTGTCCTTAGAGAATGTAACTTTTTTTCTTTAAATTATAATAATTAGAATGTGCTCTGTTTCCCATGAGCAGCAACCTACCTTCCCAGAATTGTGTCTACTTCTAGCTACTTCTCTTGCTTATTCATTCTCCTTCTCCATTCTCCTATTATTGATTCACTAACAAGACATTATTTTTGCTATACAGTATAATGCAGCCACTTGCTAAGCAAGTATATGCTTCCATTTGTCATCTGCCTCTTAGTTCATGTTTCTATCACCTTGGTTTCAGTTTTGAATGACTTTCTTTTCTCTTTCTTAACGTTGGTTTCAGCACTGGAAGCAGCTTTGTTACAGGGGGCTAAGAATTGTGTGTCTGCTGAAGCATTTCTCATAAGTAGTTGCTCCAGAAACAAGTCTGAAAGATTGTAAACAATGACAACAACAACACAAAAACAAAATCCGCCACAATCTGTGGGATAGAATCTGAGCTCATCCACTGCCTAATCATCTCCCCACCCACTGCCAGCACGACTACACCATCAGATACTGATTATGGTTCATTAAGAGTTGGCATATTTTTACTCATTATACCACTCATTACAGTTTAGAATATATAAAATACTATCCACTGCCTAAAGTAACTGTAGGGAAATAACTACACAGTACTCACATTTTTTCATTCTTTAGTGCCACAATTTTCTTTCCAGATACCTGTTGTGGAAGGGATGTGGGATTGAATAAAATAAGATTCCTTTCAACATTTTTATTTTTTGAAACAGGGTTTCGTTCTTATTGCCCAGGCTGGAGTGCAATGGTGCGATCTCGGCTCACTGCAACCTTTGCCTCCCAGGTTCAAGCGATTCTCCTGCCTCAGCCTCCCAAGTAGCTGGGATTACGGCATGCACCACTATGCCAGGCTAATTTGTATTTTTATTAGAGATGGGGTTTCTCCATACTGGTCAGGCTGGCTTTGAACTCCTAACCTCAGGCGATCCACCCGGCTCAGCCTCCCAAAATGCTGGGAGTACAGGCATGAGCCACCGCACCTGACCCCTTTCAACATTTTTAACACTGACATTCTAATGTAGCTAAATATGGTTCTATGAATTCACACTAAAATCTAGCTTGACTTTTTTCCTCAGTGAATATCTGTAACAGCCTCTTGCCACACTTAAGGTCTTACGGTTTTTAGAAAAATAAATCATAGAATGTTTGCTGGAGTATCACTGATAATTAGAACTAAAATAAATTTATCAATGTAAATTTTGCTTTGTGAACTTGTGTCTTTCATTTTTAATCATATTTCTATGTAATGTATTGTAAAATACTCTAATGGCTAGTTTTGGACAAATACTAACCTCTTGATGCTTCAGTTTCTCATATAAAAAAAGTAGCTACTAATATTTACTCAACATATGTGCAGGACCGTTCTGAAGATTTATCATGGGAATGTAGATTAAAAAGGTTTTGTGAAGTTATAAACTACATATAACTATTTTAAATTATAAATACTTATAAAATATGGTTTGAATCCAGACCATAAGTTCCTTAGGGAAAAGCACTAAGTCTAGTTTGTTCATTACAGTGCCTGATACAATAGACATATTTCTCTCAATAAATATTTGTAAATGAATTGATGATTTTCCTGGACTAATTAGGAGCAGGCTAGGGTTAAGGGTTGAATTGTGTTCCCCAGAAAGAGATATTGAAATCCTAAATCCTGGCACCTCAAGACCCTGGAAATAGGGTCTTTGCAGGTGTAATGAAGTTAAAATAAGGTCATATTGGATTAGAGAGGGTCCTAATTTAATGACTAGGGTCTTTATCAGAAGAGCGATATTTGGACCCAGAGACAGAGAGAAGGCCATGTGAAGATAGAGGCAGAGATTGAAACAATGAATCTATAAGCCAAAGAACACCAAGGATTGCTAGCCATCACTGGAGGTGAGAAGAGTGAAGGAAGGATTCTCCCCTAGAGCCATTAGAAAGAGCATGACCCTGCTAACACTTGAATTCAGACTTCTAGCATCCAGTACCAGCAGAGATTAAATTTCTGTTGTTTTAAGCCTCTAGCTTATGGCAAATTGTTATTGGAACTCTTAGGAAGGTAACATAGCAAGCGCCCCAAACAATGTGGTACATGTCCGTGATGATGTAGGGGATCAGTATTTGATCTCAGTCTTTACATTCAGGCTTTTTATTTCAGAGAAAATTTGATTTACCTTGAGTTAATTTGAATGAATGAAAAAAATTAACCCTATTTAATAACAGAGATGCCTTTATCATCATACAGGAAAATAATAATATCTATTAAGCATCATTTGCAATTAGTCTGTCTTAGACAATATAATTCTAAGCCCCCATAACTGCCTAAATCATATAGTTTTCTGCGAATCACTTTCATAGAAACCATTTCTCAACACATACTCCTTAAATGACAGTAGGCCAACAACTTTATATAATTCCCAAAAGAGAAATGATTTATCATCGCACAAGTCATGTTTTCAGATACCTTCTCTTTCTAAAAATAAATATTCTTATTTTCCCTATGGAACTTTCTGGCTACCATCTGTCATTTTCATAACTTGGATAGTTAACAACTGCTTACCTGTAGCAGTTAAACATGATAAGCCAACAAACTATGGAGGTGTATGGTCTGTCCCCAAACACTTAGTGAGCACATAGAGATTTGAAGACTGAATTTGCCTTCTAAGAGAGTTTATCTTTGGTCCACAGATTTCATAGGGCAATATAATTGGTACATTCATGTCACGGACATCATTAATCAGAAATGAGGGAACTTGATCGTTAAGACAGCTTTAAGCTCCATATCAACAAAATTTTGCTATCATGATTGAGATACAGCCTTTCCTTTTTTTTTTTTTCAATGCTAAAATGGTACTAGTGATTCACAAATCACACTTATCAGGCACTCCTAACTTTTCAATTCAGTCTTTCAAATAGAAGCACATACTTTGTATTAGAAAATCCCAACTGACAGTTTTTTCTTTGCAAAGGTACTTACGAACTATTATACAAATATAAAAAGTTCTCCATAGGTTCATCACAGAATAGAATTTATAGAAACTTCTATCTGGGTACCCAATTAATATTTAAGGACATTTCAAATATGCCAAATTTTTTCATGAATTATGCACTATTTTATATTTCTATAATCTCCTTACTTTCTTTGAAATATGAGCTTTAAATCTTGCCCTGATTCCTCCAGTTTTTGATATGGCATTTTTATTTGAATCATTTTCGAGTTCTAGCTTTTTCCAAAAAATAAACAAGATATGATGATTTGCTAAAGTTAGAATGAAGCTTTTAAAAAGTCTAAAACTGGGCCGGGCGCGGTGGCTCAAGCCTGTAATCCCAGCACTTTGGGAGGCCGAGACGGGTGGATCACAAGGTCAGGAGTTCGAGACCATCCTGGCTAACACGGTGAAACCCCATCTCTACTAAAAATACAAAAAACTAGCCGGGCGAGGTGGCGGGCACCTGTAGTCCCAGCTACTCAGGAGGCTGAGGCAGGAGAATGGGGTAAACCCGGGAGGCGGAGCTTGCAGTGAGCTGAGATCCTGCCACTGCACTCCAGCCTGGGCAACAGAGCGAGACTCTGTCTCAAAAAAAATAAAAAAATAAAAAAATAAAAATAAAAAGTCTAAAACTGCCTTAAGTCACACAAAGTTGTTTTTGATGTTTTTCTTTATGCATATAAGTTCTAATATTGTGTGACAGCATTTTATTTTTTTGAACAGGATTGTCACAAGTCAGAAGAATATATTAGGTTTCATTTTCTAAAACTTTTTTGCTCAAAAAACAATATTTTTTCAGGCCAATATCCAGGTTGACCCACATCAACTCCTCCACTGAAAATATAGCATATTATTATATTTTTGTCCCAACAAACATCAAAAAATGGTAAGGCTTTCTTTTATTTTTCAAGTTATTTTGTAATCATTTGTTTACCTATGCCTGTAATCCTACTTAGGCAGTATATTTATGCAAGATACTGCAATAAAAAGGGGGCAAGGACAATGTAAGATGGGGTTAGAGGATAATTTTATAATTTATTAATATATGAATGTTTCTCATTACACAAAATTATGTTAACAACATTTTCTTCAATACTATAATTCAAGGAAACACTTGCAACATCTACATTTTGGTAAAAGAATTAATTTTTTTTTTTTTTTGAGATGGAATCTCGCTCTGTCGCCCAGGCTGGAGTGCAGTGGCATGATCTCAGTTCACTGCAAGCTCTGCCTCCCAGGTTCACAGCATTCTCTTGCTTCAGCCTCCCAAGTAGCTGGGACTATGCCCACCACCATGCCCAGCTAATTTTTTTTTTTTTTTGTATTTTTAGTACAGATGGGGTTTCACCTTGTTAGCCTGCATGGTCTCAATCTCCTGACCTTGTGATCCGCCCACCTCAGCCTCCCAAAGTGCTGGGATTACAGGCGTGAGCCACCGTGCCCAGCCAAGAATTATTTTTAACAATGTTTGGGAAACTATTTGAAAAGCATCTCCAATGTAATAAGTTTTACATTTTGTTTTATCTAATCAATGCTGAAATAAATGAACCTCTGCTTCATTCTTTCATTTTTGAAATTGTATCAATAGATCAAAGAAATGAGAGATATTTTGATATAACTATTACTCTGACTAGAAAAGGTAATATTGCTGATAAAGTTTTCAAAAACTCATTAGAGTTTAGCAAACTGGGTTTTTAAAAATTATAGACTTGGATATAGAAAAAACCCTAACTAATTTGATCACAAGGGTAATTGTGAGAAATATGCAGATGTATTTTTAAAGACCTTTTTGTTTTGTTTATAAGAGATTTTTCATTAAATCTCTTAAATCCTTAGGTCACCTATTTTACCAGTTCTATTGCTTTCCTACAGAATGTCACTACTTATTCAAAACTTTACTTACAGGCAAAAAAACATAGTAAAACCATAGTCAAAATTTATCTCACCTATTTCCTGAATGTCAACTAAATCTTACAAGTTACACTCCCAGTAAGAGGTAAAGGAGTATTCTCCTTCCATATCTTTTCCCACCTCTCCATTCTGACTGACCCTATGTTAAGATCCATTTCCTCCCATTTTCTCCTTAGTGTTCCTCTTGGCTGTTACTTTGCCCCATTTTGACCCTTTCTCATCTTTATGGATGAAGATTTCCAGACTTAGAGAGGTTTAAGCAACCTACTCAAAGTTATAAAATTAGTAAGTGTTCACATCATTCTGTGTGACACCGAAACTTTTACTCTTTCTAGTATTTCAAAGAATTCTCCAGCAAGAGTGATTTCACTTACCCTTGTGTGTTGGATGCCAAAAATAAGTACAACAGAGCAGTGCCTCTCAAACTTTAACGTGTATACAAATGACCTAGGAATCTTGTTAAATTGGATTCTGATCAGGAGCCCTGGCCTACGGTGGAGCTTGAGATTCTGTATTTCTGAAGAGCTTCCAGTTCCTGATGAGGCTGCCATACCTTCACTAGCAAGGCCTTATGAAACCTAGCAGAGGTTGGATATGGTTTTTAAATCTACTGTTTAATTTTATTCACTAGTTTCCCTACAAACACTGCAGTTTTTAGTGAATGTCATTTCTTCTTGAATATATTTAAATGATGATCACAGTAAATCTAATATTTCCCATTTATTATTTCAGTAAAACAAATGAGATTGAAATGAAGAAATTACTATTCAAGAGTATTAACTCATCGGCCAGTTCATTGCAGTGGAGCTGGTGGAGGCATCATTAATAAACGAGTTGAAGGAGACAGTGGGGACCCAGCAGACAATTTTGAACATGTGCTGTCACAAAGAATATAATGAGCAGCAAGGGAATAACTTGGATAGTTACTGAAGGAGATGCAAATCACTATAGGGCAGATTGGAGAGCAAATATGAAAGCAGGAAAATGGTTGTGTTCTCGAAGAAGCATGGAGTGGGGGCAGGTGGCAGCAGGTAAAGATGGAGAAAATACCTTCAAGAACTAGACAAACCTAAGTTGGCATCTTGGCTTTGCCACCAATACTGGGCATATGACTTTGAGCAAATCTCTTATCATCACTGAACTTAGTTTTCTAATCAGCAAACATCTACTTTTCAGTGTTATTGTTAAGATTAACAGAATAATGGATGTAAAAGAACCTAACACATAATAGCCAAGCCATGAATTGATGTGTCTTTTGCTATGTCTGCCTGAATGTGATATGCTACATGCAGATTTTAGGCACATATCTTTCCTTGAGGGTTTTTTCCCCCAGATTTTTCTTTCTTGCCCCCTCTCTGAAGTTTCTGTCTAATTGTCCTCAGCACCAAATAGTTTCAAAGAATGGGATGCTGAAAATTAATCCAGTCCTAGAGAAGGCATGTTCAGCTGGTATCTGGGTCAGTCAACACCACGCTTACATTTGCACATATATTATGGTACCATGGATTGTAAATATTTCACCAATTATTCCAGTTGGGACTGGGTCCATCCCTATAGTCATTAAATCAAGTCTTCTTTGTTTGGTCAGAAAGCGTTACTTGACATACTTGTGCAAAATAAATTTTGCATGTGTTTACAGTGCAGAGAGAAACCAGGAACTTTAAATAATGAGCAACTGAAATTCTGAAAATGATGAATTCCATCATTTTTAAAGCATATCCTTTAATGAATTTCTGTTAGCATATGATATTTAGATCTATAGTCTTACTTAGCATGAATAAAGTTTCTTGGCACCAATCTCCTTTTTCTCAAATCTATGAGAACTGAAGGTAGTCCTTCCGTGCTATTTTGGATGCCATTTTAACTGATGAGCAATGGGGCTTGAAGAGGAGGGTGGAAGTAGGAAGCTGGATCTAGGGATCACTAGTATGCTCGCCAAAACAACAAAGTGATTTGAGTTTCCCTATCCAGGGATGGGAAATTTGGGGGAATAATGGGAATGTTTTATAGCCTCTGGATTAAGGAGGATGGAGAGGAATGACCTTTCTGGGAAGATATGTCCAGCTACCTTATGGAGACAGTACTAAAGTTTTTTAGAACTTCTTGTCTGTGAGTAAAGCAGGCAATTCTGGATGTCCAAGAGCCTAGGAAATACAACGTCACTAAATGAACTTCCCACCTCGAATTCACTGATTTATCCATTTCCTTTGTATCTATCTTTCTCTTTCTTTCTTTGCCTTCATCCTTATCTAGCTAAGATTCCACAACTCAGTATCATGATTCCCTTTCCCTTCTCCTCTCCAATCACCCCTCTCTGACAAAACCCCATTCTGAATGAACCCACTACACATCTTTGCTGAGCCTTTACCAAGCAGCTAAGTGGGTGGCAGAGAAGAACTACATCCCCCAGGCAGAATTACATTGTTCCCCTGCCTCAACCAAGCCTTTGACATTGCTCAGGAATCTTTCAGTAACTTTTATCTTCATCGTTAGTAACTACCAGTTTACACTTTCTTTATTCTTCTCTGACTTCCCCTCCCCTCTTCCACCATTGCCATTACCTGCTCCAGACATTGGCTAAGACATTCTAGAGTAAACAGAGGTTATCTATTCTTTCTACATTGACACCAAATCTGCAATGCACTTGGTATCTAATTTCTAACACTTTTTCATAGATGGCCTTTGTAATAAACAGAATTTTGTTTTCCCAAATTCATATGTTGAAGTTCTAACCCCCAGTATCTCAGACTGATTGTATTTGAAAACAGAGGCATTAAAGTGGCAACTAAGGTAAAATTAGGTCATATGAGTGGGTCTTAATCCAATATTATTGGTGACCTTATAAGAAGAAGAGATTAGAACAAAGATAATACTTAGGCTGAAGGAAAAACAAGTGAGGTCGCAGTGTGAAGGTGGCCACGTGCAAGATAAGAAGTGGGGCCTCAGAAAAATCCAAATCTACTAATAGCTTGATCTTGGACTTCTAGCCTCCAGAGCTATGAGAAAAAGAGTTCTGTTGTTTAAGCCATTCAGTCTGTGGTATTTTGTTATGACAGTTCTAGCATACTAACATAGTCTCATTCAAGACCCATCTTAAATGTTTCTTTCTCAGAGAGAAAAGATATCCCAATCAACATTAAGCTTCATTATTATATTTTGAATGTTCTGTATTTTTCTTCACATTATTTATCACTAGTGGCAATACTATACTTATTTGTTTATTGTCTCTCTCTCTCTCTCTAGATTTTAAGATCTGTGGGGATGGGAGACAGGACCAGTGGCAGCATCAAGAGGTGGGGAAGTAGCAACCCTCCAGTAGTATTGCCCCGTGTGTGTGTGTGTGAGATGGAGTCTCACTCTTTCGCCAAGGCTGGAGTGCAGTGGCACCATCTCAGCTCACTGCAACCTCTACCTCCTGGGTTCAAATGATTCTCCCGTCTCAGCCTCCTGAGTAGCTGGGATTATAGGTAAATTAGTTGTTAATTTTTGTATTTTTAGTAGAGATGGGGTCATTTTTGTATTTTTAGTAGAGATGGGGTTTCACCATGCTGGCCAGGTTGGCCTCGAACTCCTGACCTCAGGTAATCTGCCTACCTCAGCCTCCCAAAGTCTGCCCCATGTATATTTGATATAAAAAATTGGCATTTTATTAGTGCTGTGTAAAGTTTTACGCAAAACAAGATTCAAGACAAGTTTCCTGCCCTCCTTTCAACCAGATTTTACCTAAGCTTCTTTTACATAGACGTTATAAAGCTGATTCTAACTGGGCCAATGTGTGTGATTCTACATAGCATTGGATCAATAGATCTTTTTCTGGAAGAAATTAAGGAAGAAAAGAAGGAGGGAAGAAAGGGGAAGAAGTTGAGACCATAAGGAAAAACAATTACCTGCCATAGAGATGTCTCAGATATAGCTGACTGTGAGGTGAGCAGACAACTTTCCACTCAGTGGGTTTTAACTTGGGGTCTGTGGATGTGAATCACAGCGAGTCTATTAAATTTCTTGTGATCATGGATTAACTAAGAGGCCTGGAAGCTCATTAGGTAACTAATTTTACTTTAGTTACCACTTTAAACCCTCTATCTCCAACGGATTTGCTTTTCACCTCTGGACATATTTGGTTAAACATTATTCTAGGTGTTTATGAGGGTATTTATGGATGAGATTAACATTTGAATTGTAGACTGAGTAAAGCAGGTGGCCCTCCTCAATTTGGGTGGGCCTCACCTAATCCATTGAAGGCTTGAATAAAACAAAACATGGAATAAGAGAAAATTTGCTTTCCTACCTGTCTTCAAGCTGGGACATCAGTCTTCTCCTGGCTTCAGACTTGGACTCAGGCTGGAATTTACACCATTAGCTGTCCTGGGTCTCAGGCCTTTGTACTCAAACTGGAAAGGGAACTGTACCATCATCTCCCCTTGGTCTCCAGATTGTCAACTGTAGATGCTAGGACTTCTCAGCCTACATAACCACATGAGCCAGTTCCTTATAATAAATATCTCTTTCTATCTCTCTACACACATACACCCCTCATATTGGTTTTGTTTCTCTGAACAACCCAGACTAATAAAGGCACCTAGGAAATGCTATATTTGTGGATTCTTAAAGATCAAAGAGAACTTAGAAGCTATTTTAATCCTAAAGCCAATTATTACCACACGAATAGCCATCTGAGTGAATTCCTACAATTTGAGACAGATTGTATAAGAAGAGTGCTTGCCAATACAACAAAGTTTCTTGAAAACTTTATGTAGAATGTTCCATATATGCATTTCCATATATGTATCTGTACATTTATCCATAGCGAGGCTAGGTTTTCATCTGTATGTTTTAAAGTTTTTTTTTTTTTAACAGAAAATGTAAAACATACACAAATGTAGAGAGAACAGTATTATAAACCCCATGTACCCTTCACTCAGCTTCAACAATTAACTTATGACCAATATTAATCTTCACCACCCCCTATATTTTGAAATAATTCCCAGACAACATTTCATTTTATGAATAAATGCCAAACAACTAATTTACAAATACATTTTCAGAACAGAACCCTCTGCTGATTGGAGGAGTGCCTGTATTTCGACCTCATGTTGAATAACGGATCTATTAATTTTCCACTCTCTCTTTCTTATGGACATTCTTCTGTATATGGGAAAGAAATTAATCACCCTGCCTACTACTTAGCCACATTTTTCTAATTATGTAGACTATTCTGAATAGAGGGCAAAATTTTGGTTCTGTTATTATGTGACTCTGGGCAAGATTTTAGCTCTCTTTGTCTCAGTTTCTTCATCTGTAAAATGAAAAAATATTTGAGGATTTTTTCCTGGCAGTCAACAAGCTAGCAACTATTATTATTATTGTTATTATTATTATTATTTAATGTGGGAGCTGGCGCTAGAATATGCAGATGAAAGTAATGACTCATCTGCAATTCTTGTAGTAACATCAACAGCTGGGTGCTTAGCAGGTACTCAGAAAATGGCACTAAGAAGCCATCCTTTCCTCTTTCCATCTAGAGAATGCCATGTGTCCTCATGTGCCCTTATAATAGCTTTCTCCAGTGTCAAGGGGATAACGGGGCAGATTGATCCTCTCTCTAATGGCATGCAGTTAGAGTCTCAGCTTACGTCTGCTGATAAATTATGAAGCAAGCCAACAGATCCTGCCTGCAGTCAATTATCCAAAGTCCACGATTCTCAATCTTCAAAGGGGCCCTCAATAGGAACTATGTAGCAGCAGATATGAAAGCAAATGGAGAAGTAAAGAAAAAACAATTCCATCTGTCAGACTGATGATGGATGCTGTCCAAACCTGTGAACAAAACCTGAAGTGCTAATTCTATGCACTGCTGATGCCTTTAATTATGCGACTTTGACAGATGGAAAGATCATTATGCGGTTTTTATTTAAGAAGCTCATGCAACTGTAGTTTTTGTGCCAAGGGTAATCAGTCACATTAAAGAATTTGCCAGAAAGTATAACTCTACCTTATTTATAGCTTACTAGGTCCTAATTATGCCTCCTAAATGGACAGTCCAATAATAAGGCAAACACAAAATACACATGACTGCAAATTACTACACAGCAGTTACATGTCAGAACAGGCAGCCATTTTCAAACCACACAATTATTTCTCATCAGGCAACACACAGTAAACACACTGCAGATAATGCCATGTTGAGTTAGAATTTCAAAGGTCTGAAAAGGGTTTCTTTCTTAGTCGTGATTTCAGCAAGGCCTCCAGAAAGTTACAGAACAATCACTGTTTGATCCCCTTTGTGTAGCTCATACCTATTCTGATTCTGAGGATTTTCACCAGCTCTTCCTCCTAGTTACCTGAAGTATTGCCTTTAGTGTCACCTGCATTGATGTTTCACTTAGCCCTGAAAACCACCCACTTAAGATACTTTTAGCTTCTTTTCTCTGATGTTGCTACTTGGGTGAGGCTCTGTTCTACTCATCCTATTCCCATCTCCTTATCATGGGCTTTTTCGAAATAGGAGACCTGAGATCCAGAACGTGAAAGGGACCATGGCTGTATAACCTCTAGGTGGTTACCGAGTAGTAAGGGAAGTGTCTTTTTGGTTCCATGGCTGCCACTCAGTCCAGGCCTTTATCATCATAAAGTTATTACAGTTCCATGGCCACAGCCTTCTCACTCCCTCCCCTCCTGACTCAACCTGAATACTCTTGCCAGATGGGTCTTGTTCAAACACAATTTTTCACACATTTTCCCTTGTCAAAAACCTTTAATGGATCCTTTGTCCCTAGATTAAGCCTAAAGTCTAGCATTCAACTTCTTTATGACCTGCCCACTGTTGACCTTTCTGCTCCTACCTCTCTGCTTACATATACTGTCTGCTCTAACCATAATGGAGAGCTCACCATTTCCTGGCTTCTCTCTTCTAATCTCCATTCCTTTGCACATTCCCATTTCTCTGCCTCAGACATCTTCCAAATAATCTTTACTTATTTGAACCCTAGATTTCCTTTACAATTGAGGCAGGAGGACTCCAATGTGCCTACCTTCAACGCAATTTTGAATGCTGGCCACTTGTGAAGATATTACATTCATTTGTTATTTGGAATATTTTAAATTGGTATCCTTTCTTTTTATATTCTCAATTATTTTCTTTCCAAATAGACTGTTAGTTTATATGTATAAACAACATACTATTCTTGCTAAATTATAAGGTACTGAAGTTTGGAACTCTGAGAAGCAAAATACTGTAACATGAAAACATGAGGATTAGCCTCAAATAGATTAAAATTCTGACCCTGGCCCTTATGAACTGTGTGCCTCTAGATGAGTTACCTAAACTCTCTGAATCTCAGTTCCTTCATCTATAAAATATGGATAACTGCTTTCTATCTTAGAAGGCTGTTGTAAGAACTAAATGGCATAATGAATTAAATGTCCACAATAAATTAGAGCTATTAGGATATTAAATCTATCTTGTACCTTGAAAGCTGAGCACAGTGACTGGTAAATAGTTGATATTTAATAGACATTAATCAAATTCAACTGCATTTATGCTTTCAGCATTTAGCTCTAGCTACTGCCCCTACTGATATTAGATAATGAAACTTTTCAACTTACTTGTGCTTTTTTTCTTTTTATAGCTGTAAAACCAATTTTATTAAACACTATTTTATGATGCAATTTTGAAATTTTTTTTTCTGTTTTCAAATTATGCTTTAAGTTCTAGGGTACATGTGCACAACATGCAGGTTTGTTACATATGTATACCTGTGCCATGTTGGTTTGCTGTACCCACTAACTCGTCATTTACATTAGGTATATCTCCTAATGCTATCCCTCCCCCCTCCCCCTACCCCACAACAGGCCCCGGTGTGTGATGTTCCACTTCCTGTGTCCAAGTGTTCTCATTGTTCAATTCCCACCTATGAGTGAGAACATGTGGTGTTTGGTTTTTTTGTTCTTGTGATAGTTTGCTCAGAATGATGGTTTCCAGCTTCATCCATGTCCCTACAAAGGACACACATAGTTGTGCTCATTAAAATCAAGAATAAAGGCTGTTAAGAACTTAAATATTAATATTATAAACTTTTATATCATTATTAAAAATATCTTCAGTTATGAACATGTAGATCTAAGTGGAATGTAGACCTTAATGGAATTTAAGTGATGGAAAAGATTCTTGACAGCTCAGTTAAGATGTGCCTGCCGATGTTGCAAACTGGATACAAGAGAAAAAAGTGCCACATAAATTTCAGTAAAATGAACAACTTGCCTGTAGAAAGGAAGATTTTAGGGAGAAGAGAATGGGAAGGAGAAGAAGAGCTTCAGAAGTTGGGGAGGGAGATTGTTATAGTGGGGACAATTAAGATAGAGGATACTTGGGTTCTAGTTCAATTTTTAGCTTAAAACTAGCTCTTCACATTGGACACTTTTTTTAAATCCAGCGGGTTGGATTAAATCATAATTTTACAAACTTCAGTCATCTGGGAGCCATCTTGATTTTTTCCATATCTGAGAACCATGTTGTTGTGCTGAATCTCTATTAACTTCAATAGGGAAGACTCCTGGTTCAAGATGCTGAAGAAGAGACCCAAAGCCAGCAAATGAGACGTGTAGTTTTATTAGGGGCTTATATACGGGGGAGAGAGTTCAGCAGCAGTCGACTAGACAGGAGAACAACCTTGCATACAGTACAGTGACGGCAGGCTGGACAATGTATCTGCCTTTCATACAGTGCAGTGGTGGTGGAATAGACAAAATAACAGCAAGGCCTAATGACGGTGGGCTGGGCAGAAAAATTGCAACCACCTGCCAACAGCATGCAGGTTATATGGTATTTTTCACTTGACACTTTCCTCTTAATTACTTCCACCTGGCAATCTTCATTTAACCCAAAACTCAGGGCCTCAATCCTCTGTATGGCCCATGTTTCATGGGACAAGTTGGGGGCTCAAATGTTCCTCATAGACAAGAAATGAATCTTTGGGTTGTCCACTCCCATATTCCCTAGCTCAGAACACACATTTAGGTGCATCTGCCATACAGGGTCATTCTAAGGGTATGCTTAAGTTATTGCCATCAGGTGTGTTTACCCTACACACATGACCTATTATTTACTTAATATTTTCTTTAAATTGATTCACTTGAATAACTGGGATGGTGGAACAAGATGGCCAAATAGAAGCCACCCACAATAGTCCTCCCCTCAGAATGATTGAACCACCAAATTGACCAATTATTCACACAAAAAAGCACCTTCCCAAGAACCAAAAATGAGGTGAGTTATCACAGTACCTGGTTTTAAGTTAATATCACTGAAAAAGGCACTGAAGAGGGTAGGAAAGACGGTCTTGAACTGCCTACCCCATCCCCTGGAAGCAGCCACGTGGTGTAGGGAAGAATCTTTGTGCTTCGCAGAGGGAAAACATAGATTGTAGGACTTTGCATTGGAACACAGTGCTGCCCTATCATTGCAGAAAGCAACACTGGGCAGAACTCAACCAGTCACCACAGAGGGTGCTTTTAGACCAGCCCTAGCTAGAGGAAATTGCCTATTCCAGCAGTCAGAACCCAAGTTCTGTAAAGTCTTTCCATGGTGGGCCAAAGCACTCTGGGGTCCTAAATAAACTTGAAAGGCAATCTAGGCCATAAGAACTGCAATTCCTGAGCAAGTCCTGGTGCTGTAATGGGCTCAAAGCCAGTGGATCTGGGGGGGCACATGACCCAGTGAGACACCAAACAGAGCAGCCAAGGGAGTGCTTATGTCACCACCCCCCAATCCCAGCCAGTGCAGCTTTCATCTTCAGGAAAGGCTTCTTCTCTCCACTTGAGGAGAGGAGAGGAGGGGCAAGAGTAAAGAGGACTTTGTCTTGCAGCTTAGGTAACAGCTCAGCCACAGTGAGGTAGAGGACCAAAGGGGCTTCTGAGGTACCCGATTCCAGGCCGTAGCTCTTGAACAGCATTTCTGAACTTGCCTTGGACCAGAGGGGACCCCACTGCCCTGAAGACAGTGTAACAGGTCATGATTCACCACAAGCTAACTGTAGAGGCAGAACTTGGGCCTTGAATGAACATTGGTAATAGTCAGGCAGTACATGTTATGGGCCTGGGACAGTGGTGACTGTGGGGACAGAATCCTTCTGCTTAACAAAAGGAGAAGGAAGAGTGGGAGGGGCTTTGTCTTGCAGCTTGCATGCCAGGTCAGCCATAGTAGAATAGAGCACCAGGTAGATTTGTAAAATTTCTAACTCCATGCTCTGACTCCCAGACTATTTCTCTGGACGTGCTTCCCTGAAGAGAAGGACACAAGCCTGACTGGCTTCACCACCTGCAGATGGTAGAACCCTAGAGTTTTGAGTAAACATAGGCAATAATCAGGCAGTTGTTGCTGTGGTCCTTAGGCAAGGCCCATTGTGCTGACTTTAGGTCTGACCCAGCAAAGTCCCAGTGGTGGCCGCCACAGAGGTGCTTGTGTCACCCCTCCCCCAGCTCCAGGCAGCTCAGCACAGAGAGAGACTCTGTCTTTTGGGGGAGAAAGTAAGGAAAGAAAACAAGAGTATCTGTCTGGTAATCCAGAGAATTCTTCAGGATTTTATCCAAGACAATCAAGGCAGTACCTCTATGAGTCTGCAAGAACCACAGCATTACAAGGCTTGTGGTGCCCCCAGTGCAGATATGGCTGCAGTGACCAAACACTTAAATCACAACACCCAAGTCCCTTCAAATACCTATAAGGCCTTCCCAGGAAGGACAGGTATGGTATGATTAGGCTTTGTGTCCCCACTTAAATCTCATTTTGAATTGTAATCCCCATAATCCCCACGTGTCAAGGGAGAGACCAGGTGGAGGTAATTGAATCATGGGGGCGGTCTCCCCTATGATGTTCTCCTGACAGTGGGTGAGTTCTCATGAGATCAGATGGTTTTATAAGGTGCTTTTCCCCCTTCGCTCAGCACTTCTCCTTCCTGCCACCTTGTGAAGACAGTGCCTTCCTTCAACTTCACCTTCCACAGTGACTGTAAGTGTCCAGAGGCTTCCTCAGCTGTGCTGAACTATGAGTTGATTAAATTTCTTTCCTTTATAAATTACCCAGTCTTAGATAGTTCTTTATAGCAGTATGAAAACAACTAATACAGGGTACAAACAAGCCCAGACTGCAAAGCCTACAATAAATACCTAACTCTTCAATGAACAGACACTGATGAACATCCATAAGCATAAAGATCACCCAGGAAAACCTGACCTCAACAATTGAATTAAATAAGCACCAGTGACCAATCCTGGAGTGACAGAGATATGTGATCTTTCAGACAAAGAATTCAAAACCACTCTTTTGAGGAAACTCAGTGAAATTTAAGATAACACAAGGAAGAAATTCATAATCCTATCAGATAATTTTAACAAAGAAACTGAAATAATTAAAAAGAATCAAGCAGAAAATCTGAAGAAAAAAATGCAATTGACATACTGAAGAATGCATCACGGTCTTTTAATAGCGGAACTGATCAAGCAGAAGAAAGAAATAGTGAGCTTCAAGACAGGCTATTTGAAAATACACAGTCGAAGGAAACAAAAGAAAGAATTAAAAACAATAAAGCATGCCTATAAGATCTAGAAAATAGCCTCAAATGAGCAAATCTAAGAGTGATTGTCCTTAAAGAGGACATAGAGAGGGATAGGAGTAGAAATTTTGTTCAAAGGGATAGTAACAGAAAACTTCCCAAAACTTAGAGAAAGATATCAATATTCAAGTACAAGAAAGTTACAGAACACAAAGAAGATTGAACCCAAATAAGACTACCTCAAGGCATTTAATAATGAAACTCTCAAAGGTCAAGGATAAAGAAAGGATTCTAAAAGCAGAAAGAGAGAGAGAGAGAGAGACAAAATAGTTCTCTAATACATCTATCAGCCCACTTCTCAGGGGAACCTTACAGGACAGGTGAGAGTGACATGACATATTTAAAGTGGTGAATGGTAAAGCAAAGTAACTTAGAGTAATATATCCAGTGAAAATATTCTTCAAACGTGAAGAAGAAACACTTTCCCAGACAAACAAAAGCTAAAGGATTTCAAAACCAGACCTGTCTTACAAGAAATGCTAAAGAGAGTTCTTCAACCTGAAAGAAAAATACATTAATGAGCTATAAGAAATCATTTAAAGGTATAAAACTCACTGGTAATACTATGTACACTGAAAAATGGAATATTATAACACTGAAATTGTGGTGTATAACTACTCATATCTTGAGTAGTGAGATGGTTTGGCTGTGCCACCACCCAAATCTTATCTTGAATTGTAGTTCCTATAATCCCCATGTGTTGTGGAAGGGACCCAGTGCAAGGTGATTGAATCATGGGGGCGGTTACCCTCATGCTGCTGTTCTCATGATAGTGAGTGAGTTCTCATGTCATCTGATGGTTTTGTAGGGGCTTTTCCCCCTTTGCTCAGCACTTCTTGTTGCCTCCATGTAAAGAAGGATGTGCTTGCTTCCCCTTCCACCACAATTGCATTTCCTGAGGCCTCCCCAGCCATGCTGAACTGTGAGTCAATTACACTTCGTTCCTTTATAAATTACCCGGTCTCATGTATGTGTTTATTAGCAGTGTGAGAATGGACTAATACAAGTAGAAAGATTAAAAAATGGGCCAATCATAAATAATAATTATAGCAACTTTTAAAAGTAGACAGTAAAATGGGATATAAATAGAAACAACAAAAAGTTTAAAAGTTGAAGGATAAAGTTAGAGTTTTAATAGCTTTATCTTTGCCTATTTGTTAGCTTGCTTATGCAGTCACTGTTAAGTTGTCATCAGTTTAATATAATGAGTTATAAGACAGAATTTGCAAGCTTCATGGTAACCTCAAATAAAAAAAGTCATACAACAGATACACAAAAAATAAAAAGCAACAAATTGAAACATATCATCAGAGAAAATCACCTGATAGAAGGAGAAGAAAAAAGGAATAGAAGACCACAAAACAACCAGAAAACAAATAACACAATGGCAGGGGTAAGTCCTTATTTACCAATAATAATTTTGAATGTAAATGGACTAAACTCCTGAAAGACATAGTGACTGAATGAATAAAAAAAATGAAAACAAGACCCAGTGATCTGTGTGGCCTGTCAGAAACAGATTTTACTTATAAAGACAGACATGGACCGAACATAAAAGGATGGAAATAGACATTCTATGCAAATGGAAACCAAAAAAAGGGCAGGAGTAGCTATACTTACATCAGAAAAAATAGATTTTAACATAAAAACTATAAACAGAGACAATGAAGGCCATTATATAATGATAAAGGAGTTAATTCAGCAGGAAGGCACAACAATTTAAACATATATGCATGCAATATTTGAGCACCCAGATTTATAAAACAAATATCATTAGAGCTAGAGAAAAAAATAAGCGAGAAAGAGAGAGAGACTCCAGTACAGTAATGGCTGGAGACTTCAACATCCTACTTCCAGCACTGGATAGATCATTCAGACAGAAAATCAACAAAGAAACATCGGGCTTATTCTGCACTATAGACCTAATGGATCTAATAGATATTTACAGAACAGTTCATCCAATGGTTGCAGAATACATATGCTTCTCAGCACATTAATCATTCTCAAGGATAGACCGTATGTTATGTCACAAAATGAGTCTTAAAACATTCAAAAAAATTGAAATAATATCAAATATCTTATCTGACTACAATTGAATAAAACTAAACATTAATAAAGAGAGAAAATTTGGAAACTTTAGAAACAAAGTTTCTAAACAAAGTTTAGAAATTAAACAATATGCTCCTGAATGACCAGTGGATCTATGAAGAAATTAGGAAGGAAATTTAAAAACTTTTTGAGACAAATGAAAATAGAAACATAACATACCAAAATTTATGGGACACTTCGAAAGCAGTACTAAGAAGAAAGTTTATAGCTGTAAGTACCTACATCAAAATAGTAAAAAGACTTCAAATAACCTAAGAATGCATCTTAAGGAACTACAAAAGCAACAGCAAACCAAACCTACAATTAGTGGAAGATAACAAATAATAAAGAGCAGTTCAGAAATAAGTGAAATTGAAATTTTAAAAATACAAAAGATCAGCAAAATGAAAAGTTAGTTTTTTTGAAAAGATAAACAAGATCATCAACAAACCTTTAGCTCGACTAAGAAAAGAGAGAAGACCCAAGTAAACAAAATCAGAGGTGAAAAAGAAGACATTACGACCAATTCCACAGAAAATCAAAGAATCATTAGAGGCTACTATTAGCAACGATCTGCAAATAAATCGGAAAACCTAGAAGAAATGGATAAATTCGTAGACACTTACAACCTACTAAGGTTGAACCATGAAGAATCCAAAGCCTGAGCAGACAAATAACCAGTAATGATATTGATACAGTAATAAAATGTCTCCCAGCAAAAATCTGAGACCTAGTGCTTCACTGTTGAACTTTACCAAACATTTAAAGAACTAATACCAATCCCATTCAAATGATTCTGAAAATACAGAGGAGGAGGTAATACTTCTAAACTGATTCTACAAGGCCAATATTACCCTGATGCCAAAACCAGAAAAGACACATCAAAAAATGAAAACTACAGGCCAATGTTCCTGTTGAACATTGATGCAAAATTCCCAATAAAATAATCGCGAACTGAATTCAAGAACACATTAAAAAGTTCATTCATCATGACCAAGTGGGATTTATCCCAGAGATGCAAGGATAATTCAACATATGCAAGTCAATTAATATAATACATCACACCCATGGAATGAAGGACAGAAACCATATGATCATTTCTAATGCTGAAAAAGCATTTGATAAAATTCAATATCCCTTCATAATAAGAACCCTAAAAATACTGAGTATAGACGAAACATACCTCAACACAATAAAAACCAAACATAACAGACCCACAGCTGGTATCACATTGAATGAGGAAAAATGGAAAGCCTTTCCTCTAAGATCTGGAACACAACAAAGATGCCCACTGTCAGTACTGTTATTCAATATAGTACTGGAAGTCCTAGCTAGAGCAATGAGAGAAGAGAAAGAAATAAAGGGCATCCTAATTGGTAGAGAAGAAATTATCCCTGTTTTCAGATGATATGATCTTATATTGGGAAAAACCTAAAGACTTTATTAAAAAAAATTAGAATCAATAAATTCAGCAAAGTTGTAGGATACAAAGTCAACATATAAAAATCTGAAGCATTTCTACATGCCAACAGCATACAATCTGAAAAAGACATCAAGAAAGTAATCCCATTTACAATAGCTATAAATAAAATAAAATACATAGGAATGGAACTAACCAAGGAAGTGAAAGATTTCTACAATGGAAACTACACAACATTAATTAAAGACATGCAAAAGGACACACAAAAAATGGAAAGATATTCCATGTTCATGGATTAGAAGAATCAGTATTGTTTAAATGTCCATGCTACCCAAAGCAATCTATAGATTCAATGCAATCCCTATCAAAATAAAACAATGACATTCCTCACAGAAAGAAAAAAAAATCATAATATTTATATAGACTTTCAAAAGACTCAGAATAGCCAAAGATATCCTGAGTGAAAAGAACAAACCTAGAGTAATCACATTACTTGTCTTTAAATTATACTAGAGAGCTATTGTTACCAATACGACATGGCTTAAAATAGATACAATGACCAATGGAAAAGAATAGAAAGCCTGGAAACAAATCCATATACCTATAGCAAACTCATTTTCAACACAGCTTCCAAAAGCATACACTGGGGAAAGGACAGTCTCTTCAATAAATGGTGCTGGGAAAACTGGATATCCATATGCCAAAGAATAAAACCAGACCCTTATCTCTTGCCAGGTACAAAAATAAAATCAAAATGGATTAAATACTTAAATCTAAACCCTTAAACCATGAAACTATTAAAACATTAGGGAAACTCTTCAGGACATTGAACTGGGCAATGATTTCTTTAATAATACTGCACAAGCACAGGCAACCAAAACAAAAATGGACAAATGAGATCACATCAAATTAAAAACCTTCTGCATAGCATAGGAAACAATCAACAAAGTGAAGAGACAAACCACAGAATGGGTGAAAATATTTGCAAACTACCCATCTGACAAGGGATTAATAACCAAAATATATAAGGAATTCAGCTAACTCAATAGGAAAAAGATCTAATAATCTGATTTTTAAAATGAGCAAAAGCTCTGAATAGACTATAAATGACAAACAAGCATATGAAAAGGTGCTCAGCATCACTGATCATCAGAAAAATCCAAGTCAAAACTACAATGAGATCATCTCACCCCAGTTAAAATGGCTTATATCCAAAAGACAGGCACAATATCAAATGCTGGTGAGGATGTGGGAAAAAAGGGAATGCTCGTACACTGTTGGTGAGAATGTAAATTGGTACAACTATCATGGAGAACAGTTTGGAGGTTTCTCAAAAAACTAAAAATAGAGCTACCATATGATCCAGCAATCCCACTGCTAGGCACATACATAATGGAAAGGAAATCAGTATATTGATGAGATATCTTGTACTCACATGCTTGTTGCGGCACTGTTCACAATAGCCAACATTTGGAAGAAACTGGCATGTCCATCAGCAAACAAATGGATAAAGAAAATGTGGTCCATATACACAATGGAATAGTATTCAGCCATAAAAAGAATGAAATTCTGTCATTTGGAACAACATGGATAGAACTGGAGAACGTTATGTTAAGTGAAATAAGCCAGGAATAGAAAGATAAACTTCACATGCCCTCACTTATTTGTGGGAGCTAAAAATTAAAACAATTGAACTAATGGAGATAGTAGGATGGGAAAGGTAGTGAGGGGTGGGGAGTGGGGATGATTAACCAGTACAAAAATAGAATTAGATATAATGAATAAAATCTAGTATTTGATAGCACAACAGGGTGACTAGTCAACAATCATTTATTGTACATTTTTAAATAACTAAAAGAATATAACTGGATTGTTTGTAACACACAAAAGGATAACCACCTGAGGTGATGAATACCTCTTTTATCCTCATGTGATTTTTATGCATAGTATGCCTTTATAAAAATATCTCATGTACCCCATGAATGTATAGACCTACTATACACCCACAAAAATTAAAAATTAAAAAGAAATAGACTCACTTTAACTCAAATATATTTGTTATTAAAGGAAACTAGGTGTCATTACCGTAAGGAGAAAACCAGAATCCGTTGCTATAAATAGAAGAAAACTGTGAAAATAAACAAAAGCAGTTGGCTAGACAAGAAGGATTCCAGCCTGAATCTGCTTTTACTTTGATAAAAAGGGAGATTGTCAAGTATTAGAGAGATGTTAAGGAAAAACAGCATCAAACTAAGATTCCTCCTTCATGTAGTCAGAGTATGTTGAAAGAAAATTGAAAAGGCAGTGACTTCCTCATTCACTTATTGTCAGTTATTGCCCTGCCCCCGCCCCTATCTGGCTCCTTCGGACTCTCAGCAATGGTACATTCAATCACACTTAACATATGGTGAACAGCAAAAGTGAAAAGTTTGTTTCAAAGGTCACAGGCCAGGGTATAGTACAACAAAATACTTATGGTTACATCATAGTTTTGTTTCCTAAAGAGAATTTCATCTGACAATTTTAAGAAACTGTGTTTTCAGAATCTCTGAACTATCTCGGTAATCAATTAGACAACAGCAATCAAAACTTCATTTTTGGAGCTTACTTCCCACCCCACACCTCCCCCCCCAAAAAAAAACAACAAAGCACTTTATCCAATTTGATAATCTGTGGGCGAGAAGAAATGCATATCAACTCTGGAACCAATCTGAGTAAGTTGAGATCCAAATTCATCTCCCTCTAGGTCTATTGCCTTAAAAAATCATTTAGTATCATTTATTTCTATTTCATCATTTGAAAAAGGAGATTAATAAGCCTTACTTCACAGAATTGTTGTAAGAATTAAAGGTAATGCATGTAAAGAAACTAACACCTAATGTGATTTTAAAACTTATAGACTCTCTGCTCTTCCCATTTGATAGACAGTCACATATTCTCATACAGTGACAGCGGTAGCATCCTTGAGACACAAGCTGAAGTGATGGCAATGTGGATGTAGTTGCCATCACTGACCCCTTTGTTAACCTCAAGTACATTGTCTATTTGTTCTAGTACGATTCCACCAATGACAAGTTCAACAGCATAGCCAAGACTGAGAACCAAAAGGTTGCTATAAATGAAAAGCCCATTTCCATCTTCTAGAAGTGAGATCCCGACATTAAATGGGGTAATTCTTGTAATGAATTTGTTGTGGAATCTACTGGTGTCTTCATTTCCTTGTATAAGTCTGACTTCATATGAAGGGTGGAGCCAATAGGGTCATCATCTTTGTCCCTTCTGCTGATGCTCCCATATTGCGTTATGAGTATGAACCATGAGAAGTGTGACAACTCCCTCAAGATTGTCAGCGATTCCTTCTGCACCACCAAGTGCTTAGCCCTCCTGACCAATGTCTTCAATAACAATTTTGGCATCATGGAAAGACTCAAGATCACAATCCATGCCATCACTGACACCAAGAAGGCTGGGATGGCCTCTCTGGGAAACTGTGTTGTGACAACCATGAGGCTAGCCAGAACTTCATGCCTGCCTCTATTGATGCTTCCAAGGCTGTGGGCAAGGTCTGAGCTGAATGGAAAGCTCAGTGGCATGGCCTTCTGTGTCCCCATCCCTAAGCTGTGTCTCCAGCTTTCTATGGACTGTCCAGAGAAAGCTGCCAAATACAATGACACAAAGAAGGTGATGAAGCAGACATTAGATATTCTCCTAAAGGGCATCCTGGCTACACTGAGGACCTGGTTGTCTCCTAGACTCTAACAGTGACACTTACACTTCTACCTTCCATGCTGGGACTGGCATTGCCCTAACAACCACTTTGACTAGTTCATTTCCTGGTATGACAATGAATTTGGCTACAGTAACAAGTGGTAGACCTTATGGACCACATATCCTCCAAGGAGTGAGAGCCTCCTGGACCACCAGCCTCAGTTAGAGGATAAGAGGAAGAGAGAGACCCTCAGGTGCTGGGGAGTCCTTGCCCCAGTTCAATCCCTCAACACACTATGAACTGCTCATAGAAAGATGTGCCTCAAAACTTTAATTAGACCTTACAGCCACAGAGGTCTGCTTTCATCTCAATGGAGCAAACAGACTTTAATAATTGGACTTTAAATGAAACTGAAACTCACTCACCATATGTGTAATGTATTTCATCTTACGAGTAAATTCTTGTGAGATTTGTTCCCGTTACTCTTTCCCTCTTTGAGCACTGTGAAATCATAAAAAACTCGTTATATGGCAATAAACTCTGTGATTTATGAAATCATACTTCGAACACCTCTTTACTTTAACCATGCAAAACACCCTCCCAAACAGAAGGAATTGCTCCCTCAGCTTTGTCCTCTTTGCACTTGTACTTACATTATCCTCACATTTTAGAATGGTTTTCTTTTGCATGTCTGTGTCACTTTCCTGCCTGTGAGCTCCTAAAGAAGGAGAACATATGCGTGCCCCTTTTGTAATCAGTGTCCAGCATGTCATCTGGTAGCACACGGTACAGGCTCCATAAGTGTAGGCTGACTTGAATTCAGTTGAATTTATTCTTTTGACAGAAAGCAAAGAGTGAAAGAAATGCAACTTCATACTAGCAAAAATATTTAGCATAACGCTGGTTATGGAGAAGATATGTTGTTCCTATGTCTTTGTTCGCAAATCGTATACTAATTTGCAAATAAATTTACAAATTTGTTAAAACACAAATCATGTAATCCTTATAGCAAGGTAGAAAAATATATATGCTGATACTTGAAATTTCTTTGCATTCTGGGCTTTGCTAAGAGAATAAGAGCCCATATCAAGAGTGCTAAATTGAAATTGCCGGAGTACCTAGTTGCTGCGGGAACTTGATAAGAGTCATGCAAATGGACACAGGACATTGACCAAACTTATAGAATGAACAAAACAGAATCAACTCAAATTTGCTGCCCAAAATGCTGTCAAGGTCTTTGCTTTACTTCCCTGGGGAATTTTTTTGGCTCTGCAAGATACCTTGGGACCAAGTAAGAGATAATTTATTTCAAAACGAGATGTCCTATTTTTGGAGGACTGCCCTGAATTTTTTCTTTTGCCTATAATAATCTATTGTCCTGGATACCAAAAATAGTACCAGGCAGGGATTATTTAAAGCTCTTTGGTAAAAGGCAGTAATGCAGACTGCTAAACTTCTTAGAACAAAAGAAGCAAGTTTCAATCAAAGAGAACTTTGGAACTCTCTATAGTAGTGAAGACATGGACTCATACCTCCAACATATTTGTTTTCTTTCATTTTTATTTTCTCAGAGCAGCCAAGGAGTAGGCAGGGTAGAAATTTGACCGGATAACAACGAATTGGTGAGCTTCTTTGGGGGAACCTACCTCAAAAACAAAACAAAACAAAACAAAAACAAAAACAAACTCATAAGCAACCATTTTAGAACAGCAACGTTTATTTAAGTTGGATGATGCTGGGGAACTGTGAAAGGTACTTCTTTTTGCTTGAATATTGCTTCACAGGAAACTCAATCCTTCTGAGCAACACAACTTCTTTACTGCATCTTCAGAAGCTATGATACTCTTCAACCATCCTAAGGGGGTTTTAGCTTCCTATGGTTGCTGTAAAAAATTACCACAAACTTGTTGACTTAAAACAAAACAAATATATTCTCTTAGAATTCTGGTGGTCAGAAGTCTGGAATCAGATTTACTGGGCTAAGGTAGGCTACTGGGCTAATATGGTGAGGTAGGTTCCTTCTAGAGGGTATAAAGGGAGAACATCCATTGCCTTACCCTTTCCAGCTTCTAGTGGCCACTAGCATTTCTTGGTCTGTGGTTCCTTCTTCCATCATCAAAGCCCCTAAACCCCATGTCTGCTTTCATCATCCTATCACTTTCTTCTCTTCCATAGTCAAATCTCCCTCTGCCTCCCTTTATAAGGACATTTGTGATTACACTTAAGGCTCACTTGGATAACCCAGAATAATTTCCTCATCTCAAGGTTCTTAGTCAGATGTGCAAAGTCAGTTTTGCCCACAAGGTAGCATTTATAGATTCTGGAAATTAGGATGCAGATATCTTCAAGAGAGTGGGGCTGGTGGTTTGCATTCTTCAGCCTATTGCAAATGACTAGTGAGTAGAAGAGCAGTTAACCTTGAGCAGTTATGTTCAGTTCTGTTTCGTGTAGAACTGAACATAACTACCCATGGCAGAGGGATTTTGGAAGTTGAAAGGAAGTGTTTTGGATTATCAACACTTTCCAAAAGTAGAGAGGATTTTCTTGGGTCTGTGAGAAGATGTTAAACTGGAATTATAACTATGACCCTACAATACAACACTTGGGACATCTCAAAGTGAATTTCTAAGCAGAAACAAATTTTTGAAGGAAAATTACCCCACAAGGAGACTATAAGAAATCAGAAGATTAAAGAAGGGGGAAGATTTATGGAGAGATTTCCTTAAAGGGAACTTCTATCATCTCTCTGCTTCAAAGGGAATATGGTGAAGCTGTTTCTCTTTCACATCCAGCCTAGAGGGAGTGGGCTTCAAAAAGACCACTCTAAAAGTACAGAGGAGCCTTGAACTGTTGTGTGACACACAAGCAAGAGGCTGTGGCTCTCAGCCTTAGTGGGAGTGTGGAAAGAAAGAAATAGCCTGCGTCAGATGAAAATGCCCTTTCTCTAATGGTGCGTCAAAGGTGCACAAAGCCCAGAAAACATACATGGAATCTGCAGTAAGGTTCTGCTGAAGAAAGCTTCTGCTGGAAAGTGAGTGGAGTAAAGGAACACTATGAACAACTCTGTGCCCACAAATTTGATAATCTATATGAACTGAACCAATTTCTTGTAAGACACAATATGCTAAAACTCATGCAAGAATAGACAATATGAATAGGCCTATATCTATTAAAGAAATTGAGTCAATAATTAATGTTATGGACCAAGTATTTATGTCCCCCAAAATGTATATGTTAAAATCCCGACCCCCAGTGTGTTGGTATTAGGAGGTGGGGGCTTTGGGCGGTGATTAGGTCATGAGGATTGGGGCCTCAAGTATGGTATCAGTGCCTTTATGAAAAAGAACCCGAAGTGCTCTCTTGCCCCTTTCTGCCATATGAGGACACAACAAGGATGCAGCAATATGCAATGTGAAAGGGCCTTTACTAGAACCTGACCATGCTGCAATTCTGACCTGGGACTTCCAGTCTCCAGATTGGAAGAAATGCATTACTATCAATTATAAGATATCCAGTCTATGGTAATTTGTCATTGCAACCTGAATTGACTAAGGAAATTCATAACCTTCTAAAACAGAAAGTACCAGGCTCAGATAGGTTCTGTGGTGAAACATTTTGTGAAGAAATTATACCATTCTCTTTGGTCCCTTTCAGAAGACAGAAGCAGAGGGAATACTTCCTAAGTCATTCTTTGAGGCCAGCATAATATACAAAGACATTACAAGAAAAGAAAACCATAGACCAGTATCTCTCATAAACATTGATGCAAAAGTCCACAACAAAATATTAGCAAATAAAATCCAACAATATATAAAAAGAATTATATACCATGACCAAGTGGGATTTATCGCAGGTATGCAAGTCTGGTTCAACATTTGAAAACCAAATAATGTAATCCATTACACCACCAGGCTAAAACAGAAAAACCATATAATGGTATAAAAAAGGATTTGACAAAAATCCAACACCCATTTGTGATAAAAACTCACATTAAACTAGGACTAAATGGGAATTTACTCAATTTGATAAAGAACATCTGCAAAAAACCTACTTCTAACATTATACTTATTGGTGAGATATCAGAAGCTTTCCCACTAACATAAGAAATGACCAGGATGTCTCTTCTTACTACTGTTTTTTAACACCACACTGAAAGTCCTAACTAATGCAATAAAACAAGAAAAGAAAATAAAAATGTACACAAAGGAAAATATAGAAGTATTTTTGTTGTTTGCAGACAAATAAACTTTTAAAAATTGACCAAACAACCTTCTGCAACTAATAAACAATTATAGCAAGGTAACAGGATAAAACACTAATATAAAAAAGTAAATTTCTTTCCTATGTACCAACAGTAAGCAAATGAAAATTGAAATTAAAACACAGTATCATTTACATTAGCCTTCTCAAAAATGAAATAAGTATAAATATAACAAAATATACACAAGATCTTTATGGGAAAAGCTACAAAACTTTAATAAAAAATAAGATAACTAAATAAATGGAGAGATATTCCTTATTTATGGATAGGATGACTCAATATTGTCAAGATGTCATTTCTTCTCACTTTGATTTATAGATTCAAAACAATCTCAGTCAAAATTCCAGCAAGTTATTTTGTGAATACCAAAAACTAATTTTAAAGTGTATACAGAGAGGCAAAAGACCCAGAATAGCTAATGCAATATTGAAGGAGAACAAAGTTGGAGGACATTATAATAGTAAGACAGTATAGTAAGTTTTGAAGTTGAACATTATCCATTATAGTAATGTCCAAGTTCAAGACTTACTATAAAGTTATGGTAATTAAGATAGTGTTGTATTGGCAAAAGAGAGAGAGACAGAGACAGAGACAGAGCTAGAGACAGACAGACTGACTTAAATGGAACAGAAGAGAGCCCCAAAGTAGACTTACATAAATGTGATCAACTGATTTTTGACAAAGGAGTAAAGGATACACAATGGAGAAAAGATAGTTTTTTCAACAAATGATGTTGGAACAGGTGAACATCCACAAACAAATATCAAATTTAGACATAAACCTTGCACTCTTTACAAAAATTACTCAGAATGGATCACAGACCTACACATAAAATGCAAAAAGCATAAAAACCTAGAAAATAACATAGGAGAAACTTCTAAATGACCTTGGGTTTGGTGATGACTTTTTGGATACCATACCAAAGGCACCATTCATGAAAGAATTGATAAGCTGGACTTCATTAAAATGAACATTTTCTGCTCTGCAAAAGACACTCTTAAGAGAATGAGAAGACAAATCACAGAGTGGGAGAAAATATTTGCAAAAACATGTCTAATAAAAGACCACCATTCTAAATGTAAAATAACTTTTAAAACTCAACAAATTTATTTATGGTTTGCAATATTATTTCCCAATGCATAGACTGCCTTTTAATTTAGTTTATTACTTCCATGGCTTTACAGAAGCTTTTGAATTTAACAAAGTCCTACTTGCTTATTTTTTCTTTTGTTACCTAAGCTCTTGTTGTAATATCCAAATGACATTGCCAGCCAAGACCAATGTCAAAAAGCTTTTCCTCTGTGCTTTCTTCTATGAGTTTTATGGTTTCAGGTACTACATTTAGGTCTTCAATTTTGAGTTGAGTTTTGTGTAAGGTAAGGATCTAATTTCACTTTTTTTGTATGTGGATATTGAGTTTTCCAACATCACTTGTTGAGGAGACTATCCTTTCTCCATTGTGTCTTTTTGGTGCCCTTGTCAAAAATAGTTGACTGTATATGTTTGTGTTTATTTCTGGAATTTATATTCTGCTCCATTGGCCTTTGTGTGTACTTTTATGCTAGTACCATACTGTTTTGATTACTACAGCTTTGAAATATAATTTGAAATCAAAATGAGTAATGTCTCCAACTTCATTTTTCTTTCTGTAGTGCTTTTGGTATTTGGGACCTTTTGTGGTTCTATAGAATTTTTAGAATTGTTTTTTCTATTTCTGTGAAAAATGCAATTGGAATTTTGATGGAGATTGTATTGAATCTGCATATTGCTTTGGGTAGTGTGGACATTTAAGCCATATTTATTCTTCCAATCCATAAAAATGAGTTATCTTTCCTTTTATTTGTGTCTTCCTCAATTTCCTTCATTAATGTTTTAGAGTTTTCAATGTACAGATCTTTCACTTTCTTAGTTAAATTTATTCCTAAGTATTTTATTCTTTTAGATGAATGTACTTCAAGTACATAGAAGTAGTGAAGCTCAATAGAAGTGGTGAGAGTGGACCTGTTTGCCTTTTACTGGATCTCAGAGGAAAAGCTTCCAGTTTCCCCCCACTGATTATAATAGCTATGGGCTTTCATAAATGACATTTATTATGTTATTGTGTCAAGGAAATTTCCTTCCATACTTAAATTATTGAAAGTTTCCATCAACAATATATGTTGAGCTTTGTCAAACAATTTTTCTGCATCTACTGAGATGTTCATGTGGTTTTTATCTTTCACTCTGTTAACATGGTATATAGGATTGACTGAGTTGCCTATATTTAAGCAGCCTTGTACCCCAGGGGTTAATCTAACTTGACCATGATGCATAATATTTCTGATGTGTTATTGAATTTGGTTTGCTAGTATTTTATTTATATTATCAGGGAAGAGCAAATTAAAGCAACAATGAGTATCAGTAAACATGTATTAGAAGGAACAAAATACAGAACACTGACAATGCCAAATGCTGGTGAGGATGTGGTGTTCAAAGGACACTCTCATTCATTACTGGTGGGAATGCAAAATGGTACAGCTATTTTAGGAGACTGTTTAGCAGTGTCTTACAAAGCTAAACATACTTTTACCATATGATTCAGTAATTATGCTCCTTGTTATTTACCCAAAGGAACTGAAACTTGTGTCCACACAAAAACTGGCACATGGATGTTTTTAGTATCTTTATTTATGATTGCCAAAACTTGAAAGCAACCAAGATGTCTTTCAGTAGTTGAATGGATAAGTAAACTGTGTCTATCCAGACAATGGAATATCATTCAGTGCCAGAAAGAAACATGTTACAAAGCCATGACTAGACATGGAGGAACCTTAAATGCATAGTAATAAGTGAAAGAAGCCAACATGAAAAAGCGACATACTGTATGATTCCAACTACACTATATGAAAAAGAAAACCTATGGAGATAGTAAAAGATTAGTGATTTCCAGGGCTTAGTGGGGTGGGAGGGATTAATAGGCAGAGCACAGGAGATTTTGAGGGTGGTGAAACAATTCTATATGATACTATAATGACAGAGTCATGTAATTATACATTTGTACAAACCCATAGAATGCACAACATTGAGAGTGAACTCTAATGTAAACTGTGGACTTTGCATGATAATGATGTGCCAATTTAGGTTAGTCAGTTGTAGCAAACGTACCACTCTGGTGGGGAATGCTAATAATGGGGGGCCGTATGCATTTGGGGACAGAGAAAATCTCTGTACCTTTCATTCAATTTTGCTATGAATCTAAAACTGCTCTAGAGAATACCCTATTTAAACACACACACACACACACACACACACCACACAAAACTACTGCCCACACTAAAACATTTGCATGCCTTTGTAAGGGCCACTGTTCAAAATATATGCTAATGTGAAAGAATAAGTTAACAGCCAAAACTCATTTTTTAAAGCTGGTTTATCTCCAAATGCATGAGTGTTTTATTACTGTTATTACAAATGCCCTTTAATGTAGGCCTTCTCATTCATTATCTTAGAGAGTTCCAAAGTGAAATGAAAAACAAGAGTTTCTTGACAAGCTTACAGACTTTAAAGCCGTCAGAGTGGGTGGAAGAAATGAGAATTGCAAAGCTTTATAGACATTGATAGGATCGCTTTATTCTGAAATGATGATATAAATAAGCCTTTTCAAAAACTTCATTGAGTTTAGCACGGAAATTACCTTGTCAATTTGGGGAACTTGGTAACTTTTGGACCTTGAGCATAAATAATACATTGTCCAGCAAAACATTAGCCAAAACTTTTACTGGCAAGTTCACAAATTTCAAAAGCTTTACCATGGCAATTTCTAAAAAGGCAATCCTTAAGCTACCATGTTTGTGTGTATATTATTGTCTGTTTTAAACTGAGAAAATGCATTTTTTATCTTAAGTAGGAAGGGAACTCATGTTTAATGTTTACTATGTGCTAGGTACTTAACATGAACGATCTCATTTAATCCAAACAACAAATTCATGAGGTCAGTATTATTATCTTGGCTTTAGATAAAAGGAAGCAGAGGCACAGAGAAAAATAGAAGTGAAGGCTTACATAATATTATGTTTCAGGCAGTGTTTTAAATACTTCTTGCATACACTGACATTTTGTTCTTCATAACACCTTTAAAAGGTAGATACTATTATCGCCATTTTGCAGATGAGAAAAGTGAAGCACTGAGAGATCAGAGATTTGTTCAAGGTAAGTGGCAGAAGCCAGAATTGAGATACAGGAAGTTAAGTCTGTACTCTATAACCACTAAGCTACAGAGTCTAAAGAGTGCAAAAGGCTTTACAGTAAGGACATGGCAGAGTCATTTTTTTCCTTGTCTTTCTAGCCCTTAAACTCTTTCTCATCTTTTAGGTTCAAGATTCCACTAAAATGAGAGTCATTATTGTTAGGATGAATTGTTTCCCTGAACTGCCATGGCCATATTATTAGTAGCTCTACTTAGCAAGTATTTAATTCAGATGTAAGCAGTTACATGTAAGTTTTTTTTTGAAGACAGAGGCTAATTTCTTTCTTTGTGTCTCTAAGCACCCAACTTTTGTACAGTTGTGGGTGCTCAGAAAAAGTTTAAATGAACAGGAGGGATGTTTCTGTTTTTTTTAAACAAAAGGTTTTTGGTGTTGCTGTTGTTCTCTGCTACAGGGGCAAATATAACATGAATGAAAAGGTCTATAGCTGATGTTATTGGCATAGAAAATTAAGTAGTTTAAGCCTGAATTGATAACATTCAAAAGGAAAGAATGTCAACTGAATGATACATCATTTTAGCTAACAGAAATAATGCAATGTAAACGGATAGAAAATTTAGATTACAATAAATATTTAAAAATTACTGTCTTCTCTACATGAATATAACTCTTCTTCTAAGAGACTCATAATGAATATTTCTTTGATACATGGCAATAAGTAACAGAGATTGTATTATGTTCTTGGACACATGAGCCCCCACCTGGAACCCTGAGGTCAGTACTCACCAGATACTGAGAATATGTGGTTTCTGTTACCCATGAGATATCACTTCAGGTCTCTAAAGCTGAGAAGCAATACCCCTGTTCCCCAAGACAGACATCCTCCTTGTGTTCCAAGCAGCGTGGCTCAAGTAGGTTGGCTCAGGCAGGTGTGTTGCCATAAAAGCATCATTGAACTCAGAGTTACATGATCTAAGTTTAAATTTGAGTCCTGACATTCCCTAGCTGCGTGCTCAGGTAGCTTCCTGAGTTTCAATTTCTTCATCTGTATAGTGAGTGTAGTAACACTGGCACATCAGGTTACTTGATGGCTTAAGATTCTGTTTGTAAAAGTCCCTGGTATACTGATTTTCTCAGCTAGTATTTGAGCCACGTGAATTTCATTCATTCCTGTAGGGATAATTCCATTGGGTCTTGGCCACCTCTAACCTGTTTTGCCACTCTGGTTGCTGTTACCACAGTAGTTTCCTGAGGTCCTCAGTTCATTCAGGGCTGATTTCAACTCCCAAAACCACTACAGGAATCTTGTACATTCCTGCACTCTGATCACAACTCTTCTCAGCATTGCTGCTGCCACTGGCTCCCTCCAAGGCTCCAACATGTGCTTTTCCTTGGGGCTTCCCTGAGGCCCCCTCCAGCGGCTCTCACCACTTCTGTGGAGACCTTCAAGCTCTGTCACCCTCTGGCAGACTGAGACTTTACTTACCAGATTCCCTGTTCAACATCCAACATTTACTGAGGGCCTGCTAAGCACTAGGTTAAACAATGAAGTTATGGGTCCTTGCCCTTAAGGAACTTAGAATTCAGAAGGGAAAATAGACAGACTAACTATAATACTACAGTGAGAGATGAGTTAAGAAATAGAGAAGCAGAGAGTAGGGACCAGGAAGAACTCTTCTATAGACCTGCCTGCCCCCTAGTATTTCAGTTTTGCAATCCCCAAAGTCTTGAGTGTAAGACTCTGGATGCAGCAGAAAGTGACCACCAGTCCCAAAGGCTGACAATGAAAAGGTCTTAAGAAAGGTTTTTATACTTTTCCTGCAGGCAGGGCAGGGCAGGGATACTCATATTCTCTGATGCCATCAGTCCACTATGCTCCCTGACCCACATACTGGAGGCAACTGCCTATGTAATTTCCACACATGATGGCTTCTCTCCCTCTCATGTGGGCAGCCCACCACTCCCTGTCATTCCTCTCAGACTCCACCATGACACAGGCTCCAGAAAACATTGACCATATTTGCATAAAACCTATGCAAAGTGCCTCATGGCTAAGTAAAAGTGATTCTTTTGACTGTAGAACCTTAGCTTTGGTTTACCTTTTTACCAGTGGAAGTGGATGTGGGCTAATTTTTTCCAACTCTTTTACTTACTTCCCTTGCAGCCAATGGAAGGCATTCATGAACATCTGACTAGATCAGAGTGTGAAGTCTTCTCAAGACATCTGAGGATAACTGACCCATAAGAGGATTGAACTCAGAACCCTGACTTCATTAGAGGTACATTCCAATCCCTGGTCTAAAACAAAGTGATCAGCTCAGAGGAAAGGTCCAATATGTGGATCCAGGGCCACAGCTCCTTCCATGATGTATAATTTTTGAGCTAATTGTAAGAAATGCACTGTAAAGATGAGTCTATATATTCTTGCCATAGTTTCCATCAATTGACAAACAGAATGAAATCAATGCAGCAGTAGATAAAGTGAAGTACATGAACAAGAGAAGGGATGATTAAGAGAAATAAATTTTTCTATACAAATATTTCAAAACTTGGCTCTTGAAGCATGAGTTCTTAAGGGTAGGCAGGTCCATTTACCTCTGTATTCTCAGAGAAACTAAGAGATAGTTTATCTGCACATTGTAAGAACGTAAGAAATGTGAGTTTAAAAACTCCAAAACATCTTGCTGAATATCCAGAATAATGAAGTTGTGAGAAACAAATGAGTTGGAATAAGAGATGCTTAATATTGAAAATCAAATACAGAACAAGATACAAATCCATCTTATAAAGTATATTATAAATGTACTAGACCAGGTTTAACGTAAGTACAATTTAAAAACAAAATATGTGAATTAAGAGTTGGTGAAAAATAAAAATCTATAAATGTCTTTAAAGTTGTTGAAAATGTCTGGTAGTTGAACTCTTACATAGTCTGTGACTATAAAGACAACACAAAAACTTAAAACAAGGGGTGGGGAAAGAGAGGTTAAAACTTGGTGAAAATATTTACTATCTCTCTGTTATGAATTTCTCTCTCCCAAAGAGATTTTCTTTTATTTTCAATTTTCCTATGTCATCAGTATAGACTACATGAAAACCAGTCTTTTAGACTAACAACTACCTTAAAAATTATTCTCATTGTTCACTAAACCATCCATTTCTGGATTCTTAAAATACCTCTTGCTAATAGGACCATTCACAAAAATGTCATTTTGGTTCACTGAAATGAATCCCTTTCCCGTCCAAGAATGAAATAGTCATTTAAAAACAACACATCATTTCCTTGCAAAATAAAATTGCTAAGCTTAAGAAATAAAATATAGAAAAGTCAAATGAGAAAGTCCTTTGTAAGAGGCTATCTGCTGCTGCAGCAATAGGACACTTGCTCCTCTCTCCTACATTCTGCAGTGACTCTGGGGTCCCCAGAGTTTGGGCATAAATAATCCAAACTACATCCACAGTGCAGAGAGCCTAGTCAGCCTTCCTTCCCTCCTGCTGGCACTGGAAAGTAACTGACATGACCTCTGGCTGCCTTCTAACCCTTTTAGTTAAGCCTAGGTGTCAATTAAGTTCAGTGCTCCAGCCCTATTCACTCCCTAGAACTAGCTGGAAGGAAGCTGCTACCAATCAATGAGTAGATCCATTACTTTCCTGAGTGCTCAGCCCCAGAAAGAGAAATGCTGAATTTAGAAAAGATTGGGTGGACTTTGGACAATGTGTGGAAAGAAGTACATTTCCTAGGCTGGACACACACCCCAGAGAGCTTCTGGGGATGAAGAAAAGAGAAAAGAGGGGTCTCTGAAGTATTTATTTTGGGAACTCAAGCATTAAATTTATTACTTAGTCACTTAGCAGTTGCTATTTTCTTCAACCTAGAATATTACCCTCAATGACAGCTAAAACCAAACCAATTTATCATAGGGATGGATCTGAAATAATGTGATACCTAATCTAATTTCACATGAAATTTCATAGTTATAATAAAAATGCAGGTACTGGTTTTCTTCAAATAAGAAACATTTTGAACGTGTAAAAATAACCTCTGACCTATATATGACTTAATTTGCTTGTTCTCATTCATGCAATGTCCACATACTGATTGAACATTTATGGCAGCCCCATAGTACTGACAGATGCAGGAGGCAGATAAGGGGGGTCCCCAGAGAATTTCCCACCCACCCCACAAGTGTCTACATCAAATGTTTCCTGCAGATGAGGGAACTTGCCCAGGGTCTTGTCTGTGTATGCCTGCAATGGACTGGGGATTTACTTGCACACTGGGAGAATGGAGTGGAACCATGGGAAGTTCATGCCTTGTGCAGGGGGTGGGGAGCCTGGCCTCCTCAGCTCCTGAATTGGTGGTGGCCTGGAATTCAATCTGTGAGGTGGTAGCCTGTTAGCAAGACCCCCTCTCACTTTGCTGAGAGTTTTCTTTCTTTTTTTTTTTTTTTTTTTCCTTTTCACCCAATAAGCTCTGCTCCCCTCACCTTTCAATGTGTCTACATGCCTAATTTTTTCTGGTCATGATACAAGAACCCAGATTTAACTGAACTAAGGAGCAAAAATTCTGCATCATTTTGGTGGCCCACATAGGGACATGAGGAAAGGTGAGTAAAATGCAGACCAATAGATCTTTTTCCCTCTTGTTTCTGAGGCTTTTTGTCCTCGGCTTCTTCTGAGGGTAGGGGAAGCTGTGCACTACCCCACCCCAATGGCCACAGACATGCATTTGGGACAGATGGGTGAGTGATGGCTCCCCAATCCCACTTCCTTCCTGGCTGGGGTGCATGACTGTGTCTGCTTCATGTACATATGGCATCCAATGGCCATTAAGGGCGGGAAGGAGCTCCAGCTGCTGCCTGGGCCTCAAGACAGCTCGGGGACCCAGGTTCATGTAGCAGGATAGCCAGCATTCCCCACCACACATTCATGGAGGCTTCCCTTCCCTCAGTCAAGGGGTCCAGATCCATCTAACAGCAATTAATTTTCTCTCCAGGTTGGAGGAACCCATTTGCATAAAAAAGAGGCTCTTCCCCCAGACATCTTTCTAACTCTGAAACTTAGGCTATTTTTTCCCCTTTTCTCTACCCTGTCAGTAGTTAGCACAGCCCTGCACTTTAAGCTTTTTTATTTTCTCCACCAGGTCAGGAGCTAACTTTTAAGCAAGATATTTCTTTCCTTTTAGAAGGTGTTTTACTAGGCCAGGACCCCAACTATCACTGTTTATATTCTCTGTAGAGTTTTAATTATGAAAAAGAATTTGTAAGGTTGTTCTTAAGCTGTAGCCAATATCGTGTGCTTTGCATGTCTTTTTGTATGGTCAGCAAACTTTGTTGCAGAACTCCATCTTGTTTTACATCCTTGGAAGCATGACCTGTAACCACATGGCAGTGCTTTGTTTTAGCCCCTGCCATTTTACAATTGTGGACAGGTTGAATCCTGGCTTAGGGAATGAGTCCTTTCTGGTTTGATATCTGCATGATTTTGCCATTTGTTAATTCTTTTCCCCTCCACAAACCACCTTGGATTTCTCTTTCTCTGAGTCTTTAGTAAAGTTTGAAAGCCAGAAATATTGGTCACTTGGCATGTCAAAAGTCAGGTAATAAGTGATTTAAAAGGATTTTCTTAAAGAGTACTCAGCTTAATTAAAAGTGGATATCCAAGTTGTAGCTATATTTAAAAGGCCTTTATGATTTTCTCTTCTTGGATCTTGTTTTTCTGGAAAAGAGGTTTTTCATCACTCAACTGAATTATTTTTCCCCATTTTGCCTTGCCATTCTTAATGCAGGCATGAGAGGGGAGTAACCTTTGTTTTCCTCATGGAGCCCCAGGAATTGGAGTCTGATGAATCCCTCTCAAAATGTTTTGTCTTCTGGCTGTACCTCTTTATTAGGCCCCCAAAACTGTATGCTTTCCTAATCTTCCTCTTAATGGTATCCACACAGGGGCAAATAATCCAATTAGGAGATTGGCAGACAAAAAATCTTATAGCTATTTGATCCTTTTTTGCCTGTCTATGAGGTTATATATGCATTGTGTGTGTAATGTCTATTAAAAAAGAGCTCTAGTTAATTTAAAGAAGGATAAGTGCTTGGATCAAATATTTATCTAAGGAAAGATAAAAGCTGTGGTGCCTTTCAGTTCATGTGACTTTAATCTTTGAGAAATAAAAACAGCCTTAAATAGTATTGGTAAAATGCAGATGTCATCAAAACGAAAATTGTTGCCTAGAGTTAAAGGATTGCTTTAAATTAGGTAAGATAAAGTTAAAAGTTCAAACAAGTTGTGAAAGGATTGTAAAAATTAATCATGTAGAAAAATTTCATATGTGAACATGTTGACTAAATTCAAAAGGGTATTATATGTTTTTTCTGCTAATTAAGCACTGAAATAAAAGCACAACAAGCTACTCTTAAGGAACTAATCTGCTCTTTGGCAAAATTTGTAAAAGGTTATAAAAGATTTTTGCTTTTTTAAAATTTCAGAGTCATCATTTTGGTAAAATAAATAACTTATGGTAATATGGAATTCTAGTCTATAACATCAAGTGTTTTAAACCTCTAATATATTTAACAGGCATCCCCAAATGAAACTTCAGTTTCAAAATCATCTTTCCTGACACCTGGCTTTGGATACTACAGAGGGCCCCTGAAACATCTGGAAGAGAGTTAAACAGTATTATTTAACATGTTTAGGCAGATGGGATTGTCAAAATGATGTTTAATCATCTTCATGTTATATTTTAGGGAATATTAACATATGTTTCAAAATTATATGGGATTTCTAAAATTCTAATGTCTGAGTATACACTATCAATCACAATTAAGGTTATTTTCAACTATTGTAAACCATGGAGATAACCAAATTTCTTTGTCAATCGTGTTTTTGACCATAACTACCCTGGCGATTCTGATCCTCTTCAAACGATGGTTTACAATCAGCTACAGAACTTTAACAGTGCTCTCAAATGCAGGTTTATGATAAGTTTGGAGATTGTGACATTGGAATAATAGAAAAACATACAGGACTCATGAAGAGCTAAAATGTTCACAAATATCAAGCAAAACAAGAATTAACTGAATGGACTGAACTAATAGAAAACTAAAGTAATCAATTTGACTTTTGCTTGGAACATAGCTGATCCTTGTTTTGTTTTTCACATTCAAGGAATCTTATTTTGAGCTATTTACAGTCTTTACTAATTGAGTAAGGTATATGCCTGTGAACAAAATTTGAAGCATATTTCTCTCTCTCTCTCTCTGCCTGGCTTCTTCAGAATTTGAAAACTAGCTGTGAGTATTGTTAACTTATGGCACTATAGTTGTTTGCATCAGTGTAATAAGAATCAATTTTCTTTTGCAACAGGATGCAATTGGAGAAAATGGTTATTTTACCAAGGCTTTGACTGGAAGGGTATGCTTACCTTTAAGAAGTCAAGCTTGACCTGCAAATCCAGTAAAAACCCCTTGGGAAAGCTATCCTCATACCTGGTCTACACAGTCCCTGTACAGGCTTTCCAACCTGCAATGAGTAAAGAATGTCACTTTCTAACAGGTCCAGGAATCTCATGCTCTTGGGACCTCTAGAGAGGAGTTTACCTAACTCACAGGTATTTGAAGGTAGAAACCCATGACTGGGCTTGGCTTTAGAAAGTTCTATCTGATATTCCTTGTGAAACAGAGTTCCATCAAAGCCAATCTAAAAAGTCTACATAGAAAAATATATACTTACTGTACTTTATGTAAATAATTGGGCCAACTATAAGACTAAAGAATATTTTACAAATGACTCAGTCCTATCGTGATTTGTTTTTAACAAAAATGAGGACTGCAGAGAGAGAAATTATGTTTTAAAACTTATCATACATTTGTCATTAACTTTTAGACTTGGCTGAGTGCTGTGGCTCATGCCTATAATCCCAGCACTTAGGGAGGCTAAGGCAGGCAGATCACCTGAAGTTGGGAGTTTGAGACCAGCCTGACCAACATGGAGAAACCCCTTCTCTACTAAAAATATAAAATTAGCCAGGCATGGTGGTGCATGCCTGTAATCCTAGCTACTTGGGAGGCTGAGGCAGGAGACTTGAACCCAGGAGGCAGTGGTCGCAGTGAGCTAAGATCATGCTGTTGCACTCCAGCAACAAGAGTGAAACTTGTCTCAAAAAAAAATTCTAGACTCATTTGTTGTTTTTAAGTTTTTGCCTACATTTTAGGCTAACCCTGCTTAATCCTGCTACCAATCAGCAGTCTCCCACTGCAGCTTAGAAGAAACAAAAGGGATGGGTAATGTAAAAATCTGGATCAATATTCTAGTTCTGAGCAATTATCCTACAAATACTGCCAGGTGATGGGAATAGATAGGGTGTCCATTACCTGGAGGTTTCTTTTGTAGGGAAGTAAGACCAAAGGAGCAAACCAAATTCAAGCCACATGAACCCAAATCTTGGCAAGCATTTCTATAGCCCCCAGTTATCTGGGCATGTCACAAAACATCCTTTTCTCTCCTTTGTTGTAGGAGGACTCAATTCCATAGCTTCAGCTTAGCATTTGGCTTATAATAAGAAGTCCATGCAACCCCCCAAGACACATTTTAGATTCCAAACCCAATTCCAAGCTTTGGATCAAAGCCCTAGGAAAGAAAACTGGATCTGAGGGATCCAGAGACAGATGATAACAGAAACTAAAAGGCACAGTGCAGGTAAACATGACTAACTCCTGCCAATTAAGCCAAGCTTCCCATTTCATGGATAAAAGTCATGCTAGTATCCATGACATAAATGAGGTCTAGGGAATTTGAAGGCTACTGACAGCAGGGAAAATAGGGCATATGTGCATAAGCAGATATTCCCATCCCCTAGATCCTCTGTTAACATGGGTGACAGCTGCTCTGATGACACCCATGGGTGGCACCTTGTCATGGTCACTAGTACTTGGGGATATAACAACAGGAGAAAGAAAGATGAATGCCTCATTTTCTCTCCCTCACATACCCTGGGTATTTGCTAGGAAGAGAAGGGAACCTAGGATGCCTTGCTCCCCTCTTTCTAGATGAGTAGCCATCTGTCTTCATCCTGTACCCCTTTCAAATGCATCCTGAAGCCTAGAACTCCTTTGGAAAAAAATGCCTTCTTTTTTCTTTTTCCTCCTTTGTCTTCTCTTCACTGATTTGTAATTGTGTCTCCATACCATGGGACACTCCCTCAGATACATCCTCCAAACTGGGAAAAGTTAATTTCCCAAATGCTGTAGTCTGCTTTCATGCTGCTAATAAAGACATACTCAAGACTGGAAATAAAAAGAGGTTTAACAGACTTACAGTTCCACATGGCTGGGGAAGCCTCACAGTCATGGCAAAAGGCAAGGATGAGCAAGTCGCGTCTTACATGGATGGCAGCAGGCAGAGAGAGCTTACGCAGGGAAATTCCCCCTTATAAAACTATCAGATCTTGTGAGATTATTTACTATCATGAGAACAGCACAGAAAAGATCTGACCCCATGATTCAATTACCTCCCACCAGGTCCCTGCTACAACACATGGGAATTAAAGAGGACATTTGGATGGGGACCCAGCAAAATCATATCATTCTGTCCCTGGCTCCTCCCAAATCTAATATACTCAAATTTCAAAATCAATCATGCCTTTCCAACAGTCCCCCCAAAGCCTTAACTCATTTCAGCATTAACTCAAAAGTCCAAAATCCAAAGTCTCATCTGAGACAAGGCAAGTCCTTTCTCTCTATGAGCCTGTAAAATCAAAAGCAAGTTATTTACTTCCTGGATACAATGGGGGTAGAGGCATTGGGTAAATACAGCTGTTTCAAATGGGAGAAATTGGCCAAAACAAAGGGGTTACAGGCCCCATGCAAGTCCAAAATCCAGCAGGGCAGTCAAATATTAAAGCTCCAAAATGATCTCCTTTGACTCTATGTCTCATATCCAGTTCATGCTGATGCAAGAGGTGGGTTCCCATAGACCTGGGCAGCTCTACCCCTGTCCTGTGGCTTTACAGGGTGTAGCTCCCCTCCTGGCTTCTTTCATGGACTGGCAGTGAGTGTCTGTAGCCTTTCTAGGTGCATGGTGCAAGCTTTCAGTGGATCTACTATTCTGAGGGTCTGGAAGATGGTGACCCTCTTCTCACAGCTTCACTAGGTGGTGCCCCAGTAAGGACTCTGTATGGGGATCTGACTTCACATTTCTCTTCCACACTGCCCTGGCAGAGGTTCTCCGGTAGGGCCCCATACCTGGAGCAAACTTCTGCCTGGAAATCTAAGTGTTTGCACACATCCTCTGAAATCTAGGTAGAGGCTCCCAAACCTCAATTCTTGACTTCAGTGCACCTTCAGGCCCAACATCATGTGGAAGCTTCCAAGGCTTGGGGCTTGCTTACACCCTCTGATGCAACAGCCCAAGCTGTATGTTAGCCCCTTTTAGCCATGGCTGGAGCAGCTGGGACACAGTGCACTAAGTCCCTAAGTTGCACAGAGCAGGGGTGCCCTGGGCCTGGCCCAGGAAACCATTTTTTCCTCCTACACCTCTGGGCCTGTGATGGGAGGGGCTGCCACAGAGACCTCTGACATGATCTGGAGATATTTTCCCCATCGTCTCAGGGATTAACATTCATTTCCTCTTATTCAAATTTCTGCAGCTAGGTTGAGTTTATCCTCAGAAAATGGGATTTTATTTTCTATCACATTGTCAGGCTGCAAATTTTCTGAACTTTTATGCCCTGCTTCCCTTTTAAAACTGAATGCCTTTAACAGCACCCAAGTCACGTATTGAATGCTTTGCTGCTTAGAAATTTCTTCCACCAGATACCCTAAATCATCTCTCTCAAGTTTAAAGTTTCACAAATCTCTAGAGCAGGGGCAAAATGCCACCAGTCTCTGTGCTAAAACATAACAAGAGTCACCTTTGCTCCAGTTCCCAACAAGTTCTGCATCTCCACTTGAGACCACCTCGGCCTGGATTTTATTGTTCATATCACTATCAGCATTTTAATCAAAGCCATTCAACAAGTCTCTAGGAAGTTCCACACTTTCCCACATTTTCCTGTCTTCTTCTGAACCCTCCAAACTGTTCCAACCTCTGCCTGTTACCCAGTTCCAAAGTTGTTTCCACATTTTTGGATACTTTTTCAGCAATGCTCCACTCTACTGGTACCAATTTATTGTATCAGTCTGTTTTCATACTGCTGATAAAGACATACCCAAGACTGGGAAGAAAGAGACTTATTGGACTTATAGTTCCACATGGCTGGGAAAGCCTCACAATCACGGCAGAAGGCAAGGAGGAGCAAGTTACATCTTACATGGATGACAGCAGGCAGAGAGAGAGAGCTTGTGCAGGGAAACTCCCCCTTATAAAAACCATCAGATCTCATGAGACTTATTTACTGTCACAAGAACAGCATGGGAAAGACCTCTCCCCATGATTCCATTAACTCCCACTAGGTCCCTCCCACAACACATGGGAATTCAAGATGAGATTTGGGTGGGGACACAGCCAAACTATACCACCAAACCTTAAACTAGTTGGCTTAGAATTGGGTTTTGGGGAAGGGAACCCAGAAGCCTGACATGCCAGCAAAAGGGTAAAAGTGTTTTTTACCAGTTGGGTTTTTTGTCTCCCTCTCCCTGTCCAAACTAGTAAAAGACTTTGGGATTTTTGAGCTATCCTTACCCCCACCTTGTTTTGTTTTGACACATGTTTTCTAATAATCTGGTTTGTCTCTTTTCACCTTCAGGTCATCAAACTCCAAATGTTCATGCAACCAGAGCCTCAGACAATGGCCCCTTTTGACAGGGAACCTTAGATGAACCTCAGAGGGAACCCTGACTGCTGTTTTCCCAAAACAGTGCTCCCTATCAGCAGGAAGCTGTTAAGATCAGTCTTCGTCCTCATTCCTATTTTAATGGCAGTTAGATGTACTGCTTTAGAGGGGGGAACGATAGATGCAGGGGCCAGATGAGGGGGGGTTCCCCAGAAGATCTCCAACCCACCCCACAAGTGCTTACATCAGATAATTTTGTGCAGATGAGGGAACTTGCCCAGGGTCTTGTCTGCACATGCCTGCAATGGACTGGGACCTGCCTGTGCCCTGGGAAAATGTGGTAGAGCCATGGGAAGTTCACACCTTGTACAGTGGAGGAGGAGCCTGGCCTCTTCAGCTCCTGTGTGGTGGCCTGGAATTCAATCTATGAGGTGCTAGCCTATTAGCAAGACTCCCTCTCACTTTGCTGAGAGTGCTTTTTCTCTTTTTTCCTTTTTGTTCAATGAATTCCACTCTCCTCACTCTCCAGTGTGTCCATGTGCCTATTTTTTTCTGGTCGTGATGCAAGAACCTGGATTTAACTGAACTAAGGAGCAAAAATTCTACATCGGTACTAAGCTGAGAAAAATAATTCAATGTAGAGAGCCTTGCTACTCATAGGCCCCAGACCAAAATATAGATATTACCTGGGAGTTTGTTAGAAATGCACAATCTTAGCTGCATCAGACTCACTGAATATAAACTTGTATTTAACAAAATTCACTGGTGATTTACACACACATTAGTGTTTTTGAAGCACCAGTGTAGAATGGTCTCCAAACTTTTTAAAAATCTCGCATCTCTATCCATTAAAAGAGTAACACCCGTCACAATGTATGCATAATTTATAAATTATATATGTACTACTATAACATGGTGTATATTTTATAAAGAAAGCATTGGCTGGGTGCGATGGCTCATGCCTGTAATCCCAGCACTTTGGGAGGACGAGGTAGGCAGATCACTTGAGGTCAGGAGTTCAAGATCAGCTTGGCCAACATGGTGAAACCCTGTCTCTACTAAAAATACAAAAAAATAAAAAATTAGCTGGGCATGGTGGTGGGCACCTGCAATCTCAGCTACTCAAGAGGCTGAGGCAGGAGAACTCCTTGAACTTGTGAGGTGGAGGTTACGGTGAACTGGGATCGCGCCATTGCACTCCAGCCTGGGGGACAGGGCAAGATTCCATCTCAAAACAAAGAAAGAAAGAAAGCATTAAATATAAAACAAGTTAAAATATAGACATTTTAGTAATTTCTTGCCATGCATCAATGGATCATCTTAAGTACATCCCTGACCATGAGGCTAGCTCACTGAGCCAAAGATATGAAACCCTGGGCTTGATTCCTGGCTCTGTCACCTCCTAGCTTTAGTTTCCAGGAAGACTTGGGATAATCTGAAGCACAACTCTAGTTGCACAGCACTCTGGGTTGTAGAAAGAAGAGGTGATAGAGAAGGGGAGCTAGCAAGAAAAGGAGTCATGGCCAGGGAGAGAGAGAGAGGCTGATGACCATTAATTGAGTCCCAATTAAAGAAAGGCAACCCCAATTCAGTTATAGGAAGGTTAACAATTCAAGGGGAGTTGGTTTCCTCAGAAGTTAAGAATAGTAATGGGCAATTCTCTAGGGAAGATACCGACTCAGTAATTAAACAGGAAATAGAAAATGAGTGAGAACTGGAAGCAGGTTCCTCATGGGAAGAAGGAAAAAATTGAAAGTTTGCAGATAGGGAGATTTGGGTTCAAATGATTGCTGTACTTCTTATAATCTGTGTAACTTTGGCAAGTTACTTAAATAAACTCTTAGAATCTCCATTTCCTATCAGGGTTAATAAGAGGTGCCTTGGACTATGGAGAAGTTTCAAAACTTAAAGCCATCCCAAATGAACCCATTGTGGTTTGAGTTCAAGAGCAAGAATGGCCAAACCATTCCAAATAATAACAACCTGAGAAATTTTTTTAAAAAAATTCTTAAGATTTTTAAAATATAAATTTACAGGGTCAGTTGCCAAGAAAGCAGAATATAAAGGTAGCACTTCCCTAGCTGGGATTGGTGCTTTTGAGCTGCAAGGAGCTCAAAACCCATTCTCATGACATCTTGGCTTCCCCAGCCATCAGCTAATGATCATGAATTCAAGTGCTGAGTGGTGTCTTCATGATCAAGAAGGTGCTTTGCACTAATGCTTCCACATCCCCTTAGAAACGGGTATAGTGGAATAGATAAGTGTGCCAGCTCTAGAGCTAGGCAGATGTAGGTTTGACTGAGTACATCTCAGCACCTGAGAATAAAGTGCATTTTTTTTCAGAGTTATAAATGAATATGGCAGCTGGTTGGCTGACCAGAGGGCTAGTTTCTCCAGATGCCACTTTCCTAAGGTGGTAGAGTAGCTCCTGGTTGCTGTGACCCTAGAACAAGAGGAGACCCAGGGCAGATTGCTTAGGGGGAGGGAGGAAGTGTAGGGTTGGGCTTAGATTTGAGAAATTTCAAACCCACAAGACCACCAAAATGCTTGAGGCATCAAGTGGCTCCTCGTGTTCTTTAGTCCCCTATCAGGAGACCATTTCCCAAAGGCCCCAGTTAACAGGGTAAAAGTGAATGCCCTACTGCCCAGCAGCTCTCCATTACCTGTGACAGAAGCCTTCGACCTACTGGGTGCTTATCACATTCTCTTGGGTAGGGGCTGACAATGACAGCATGTCACTTTAATTCTCCATGAAGCAAGATAGATTCGTGGTTTTCACTAGATTCTGGTTTCAGGAAGACACACATTTTAGTTGTGACTGCACCACTTACTGGCTGGTTATCTTGGTCATAATAACTTGTCTGATTCTCAGTTTTTATTCTGTATAATGGAGAGCAATATAGTAACAGCTAACCTTCATGGATGGCTTCCTATGTGCCAGACACAGTGTTATTTGCTTTATGTGAATTGTCTCCTTTCATCCTTCTGGCAAGTCTGGGTTCTGTACCATAATATCCTCATTTTTACAGATTGGGAGACTAGCTTAGATAAATTTTAAAACTTACTCAAGATTACATCTACAAAGTGATGGAGTTGAGGTTCTGTCTCAGACACTAAAGCCTCATAAATAAGATGATGGCCCAAAGCACTTAGCACCTGCCTGGTGGAGAGTTAGTGCTACTGTAATGGTAGCCTCAATTTCCTCTTTAGTTATGAGGAGGAGAACAGTGAAGGCAAAGGACTTTGTAAACAATAAAGTGCTAAGCCCAGGGGAAGGATTCCTTAATGCATACTGCAGTCATCCCTTGACTCTTAAGAACAGGGAGGGAGAAGTCAGTCCAGGGAAGCCAGCCAGCAGAAAGGTGGAAGCTAATCTAGACCTTGAAAGAGAAACAGAATCGCGTTTGTCAGAGCCACCTTTATTTAGTATACATGCATATAAGCTTCAGGGCTTATGAAAATTGTTGAATAATTTCATTATTTGCAGAGAAGCTCTGTTTCTTTACCGTACTAAAGGTAAATTGCCAATAAGGTTCTGTTAGCATGAAGAGAATATTTTTCTATTAATGCCTAGTTTGAGTAAATCAGAGAACTGGAGTTGTTGATGTTCCTTGAATATGACAGAAAGTCTCCATGTGTAGACAGCAAATATCAATATCATCTGAGGGAAGCATGGTTATTAAGATTTAATATAATTCAATTTCCATTTCAAAACAGAGGAAAGGAAAAAATACTTTCGTTTTATAGAAATGAAAAGTTAAGACTAATCTGCTATATTAATTAATCATTAGTTAATTATATTATTTATTCAAAAGGCATTTACTGAGTACCTGAAATGTGTGAGGGTCTGTGGTAGCCTAGTAATAAATGGGTTTCTATTATTTTAAAATTCTGCAGAAATTCTAACAGGAAGCATTGTAAGAAACAAAGATATCAGGACTGTTAAACCCTTAATCTGCCACCAAATAGGCTCAATGAGCTATTTCCAAGTTTGGTCTGAAGATTACAAATCAAATGCAATGCATTAGTTTGCTGGGTGAAATGCCTCCTCTGTGAAAACATTAGGAGGTCATTAGGAGGTCACACTTCTCCACACTCCTCACAGTAAATGTGTGTGTGAGTGTCACGTGTGTTTGCTGCTGTTGTGTCCTATCAAGCACCACTCGCACATTGGATTCTAATATTTAAACAGCTGCTTTGAAGCAGCAAAGTTCTCTGACTTAAACTTCTAGAATAGAAGACCTTTCCCCTTGGAGGACTTTCTCCATTTCCAACTTGATTTCCATTGATGCAGGGCAAATTTACTGTCAGCTAACAGCTTAAGATACTTTTAGCAAATCTAGGATGTCGAAGTAACATAATTACTTTTCTCAAGTTGCTTTACCAGTAGAGGCCATGGTTCTCCAGACATTTGCTTGTAAGGTTATTATTATTATTATTTTAGCAATCATATGTCTTCTGTTATGTGAAGCTCGTTGTCCCTGAAGGAACATTCTGAGCTGAATTCAGGCGCATATCCTATTTTTACATCTGAAAGCATATGCTTCAGAATATATTAAAACCAAGATTAAGTAAGTTGTTAGTAGCTGAACAATATATACAATATATAAACTATAATGACATTTTGGTGAAAAAAGAGAACAAAATATTAAAACATAAAGCCTCAAAAAGCAATACTACATATTTTCTTCTATGGGTGCCCATATCCACAGGACAAGTATGTAAGGTTACACACCAAGCTGATTATAGTTTTATCTTAAGATGAGGGTGAGAAAGTACAAAGCGGGCATTTAAATTGAGATGAGAGTCTATCAGGGTTAGTTTGAGAAGTCTATGACATAAAGTTAAATTCACAGTGACTTTTTTTCTTCTAAAAGGGAAGTCCAGAGGTAGATGGTACAAGTATGAAGATTCCATGAAGATAGGAAGACAGGCTCTTTCCAGCATTCTTCTCTGACATTTCTAACATATGATCCTCATTTTCACGGCCCAGTATGAGTGCTAGAGTGCTAGTCAGTACTTATGAGTTCTAAGGTCTAAGGAGAAGGGTGGAGAAATAAAAAAAAAAAAGGAACACAGCACACATGCCAGCTATCCTTTAAAGCAGTTTCCAAGATGCTGTCAAATAACATTCTCATCTACATTTTATTGTTTTAATTTATTCAGATGGTGAATTTTACCTGCAAAGAAGTATGAGAAACATTGCATTATTTTACCTGGCCATGTCTCTAGCTTATTACTAAGTCAGAAAGGGAAGATGAATACTGGGATAGGCACCTGAGGTCTCTTGCCAGAGTCATCAAAGGACTTTTGCCCCACCAGTAATGTTTTGCTGTTTTATGAGGGGAATAAATTTATATATCATTTGTGTAACTGAAAAATCATTTTAAAATATAAAAGGGAGTAATTGCCTTGTTTTTAAGATTCACTAACCTGAAAGTGTTTATAATAGTTTCTTTTATTTTCCATAAGTTATTGGGGTACAGGTGGTATTTGGTTACACGAGTAAATTCTTTATTGCTTATTTGTGAGATTTTGGTTCCCTCATCACCCAAACAGTATACACTGCACCCTATTTATAGTTTTTTATCCATTGGCCCCCTCCCACTCTTCCCCCCAAGTCCCCAAAGTTCATTGTATCATTCTTATGCATTTGTGTCCACATAGCTTAGCTCCCACATATCAGTGAGAACATACGATGTCTGGTTTTCTACTCCTGAGTTACTTCACTTAGAATAATAGTCTCCAGTCTCATCCAGATCACTGCAAATGTTGTTAATTCATTCCATTTTATGGCTGCATAGTATTATGTCATTCGTGTGTGTATGTATATATATATATGTATATATTTTTTTTTCACAGTTTCTTTATCCACTCATTGATTGATGGGCATTTGGGTGGGTTCCACGATTTTGCTATTGTGAATTGTGCCACCATAAACATGCATGTGCAAGTATATTTTTTGAATAATGACTTCTTTTCCTCTGGGCAGATACCCTAAAGTGGGATTGCTGGATCAAATGGTAGTCCTACGTTTAGTTATTTAAGGAATCTCCACACTGTTTTCCATAGTGGCTGTACTAGTTTACATTCCTACCAGCGGTGTAGAAGTGTTCCCTTTTCGCCACACCCACGCCAAAATCTACTGTTTCGTTTTTATTTTTTGATTATGGCCATACTTGCAGGAGTGAGGTGGTATTGCCTTGTGATTTTGATTTGCATTTCCCTGATTGTTAGTGATACTGAGCATTTTTTTTCATATGTTCATTGACCATTTGTATCTCTTCTTTTGAGAATTGTCTATTCGTGTCCTCAGCCCACTTTTTTGATGGGATTCTTTTTTTCTTACTGATTTGTTTGAGTTCTTAGTAGATTCTGGATATTAGTCTTTTTTCAGATGTATAGATTGTGAAGACTTTCTCCCACTCTGTGGGTTGTCACTTTACTCTGCTGACTGTTCCTTTTGTCATGCAACAACTCATTAGTTTAACTAGGTCCCAACTATTTATGTTTGTTTTTATTGCATTTGCTTTTGGGTTCTTGGTCATGAAATCCTTGCCTAAGCCAATGTCTTGAAGGATTTTTCCAATGTTATGCTCTAGAATTTTTATTGTTTCAGGTTTTAGGTTTAAGTTCTTAATTCATCTGGAGTTGATTTTTGTATAAGGTGAGAGATGAGGATCCAGTTTCATTCTCCGACATGTGTCTAGCCAATTATCCCAGCACCATTTGTTGAAAAGGGTGTCCTTTCTCCACTTTATGTTTTTGTTTGCTTTGTTGAAGATCAGTTGGCTGTATTTGGGTTTATTTCTGGGTTCTCTATCCTATATCATTGGTCTGTGTGCCTATTTTTATACCAGTACCATGCTGTTTTGGTGACTGTGGCCTTATAGCACAGTTTAAAATCAGGTAATGTGATGACTCCAAATTTGTTCTTTTTGCTTTGTCTTGGTTTAGCTATGTAGGTTCTTTTTTGGTTCCATATGAATTTTAGAATATTTTTTTCTAATTCTGTGAAGAATTATGGTGGTATTTTAATGGGGATTGCATCATATTTGTAGATTGCTTTTGGCAGTATGGTCATTTTCACAATATTGATTCTACCCATCCATGAGCATGGGATGTGTTTCCATTTGTTTGTGTCATCTATGATTTCTTTCAGCAGAGTTCTGTAGTTTTCCTTGAAGTTGTCTTTCATCTCCTTGGTTAGGTATATTCCTAAGTATTTTAATTTTTTGCAGCTATGGTAAAAGGGGTTGAGTTACTGATTTGATTCTTTGCTTGGTTGCTGTTGGTGTATAGAAGAGCTACTGATTTGTGTACATTAATCTTGTATCTGGAAACTTTGCTGAATTCTTTTATCAGTTCTAGGAGCTGAAAGTGTTTATAATACTTTCAAATTGCATCTAATTGATATCTAGACTATAAGTTTTGTGCAAGAAGTGAACCCAGAGTATCTCTCCTGAGCCCATTGTGGTTAGGTGAGGTGACAGCCACAGAGACTTAAGTGGGGATTTACCCTGAGATTCAGAGTTATAAACCCCTGAGCTATACCCTGCTGTGACAATCTGAGTAAATTCTACTCTTCTCTGCCTTGTACTTTAAAAAATTTTGTAGTCAGATACACATAACTTTATGTATCATCTTAACAATTTTTGAAAATATAGTTCCTTAATGTTAAGTACATTTACATTATTGTGCAACTGCAATTTCCAAAACTCTTCATCTTGTAAAACTAAAAACTCCTATGCCCATTAAATATCAACTCTCCATTCTCTCCTCCCTTCAGGTCTTGACAGCTGCCTTTCTACCATCTGTCTCTGAATTTGACCACTCTATGTGCCTCACGTAAGTGGAATCATACAGCATTTGTTCTTTCTGTGACTAGTTTATGTCACTTACTATAATGTTTTCAAAGTTTATCCATGTTATAGCATGTATCACAATTTCCTTTCTTTTTAAGGGTAATATTCCATTGTCTGTATAGACCATATTTTGTTTATCCTTTCATCTGTTGATGGCTATCTGGGTTGTTTTCACCTTTTAGCTGGCATGAATGTGGGTGTACAAAGGTCTCTTTAAGACCCTACTTCAATTATTTGGGGTAGATACCCAGAAGTGGAATTTCTGGATCATATGGTAGGTCTACTTTCATTTTTTTGCCGAACTGCCATCCTATTTTCTAAAATGACTGCACCTGCAATGCAGGAGAGGAACTCTTGAGTCAAGGAACCTAAATCTTTTTCCACCAACAGTTCACAAAGGCTCCAAATTTTCCACATCATCACTAACGCTTGTCATTTTATTTTATTTTAAACATAGCCATTCTAAAGGGTGAGAAGATGGTAGATATTTCCTTATAGTTTTGGTTTGCACGTGCTTCATGATTCATGATATTGAGCATCTTTTTGTGCCTTTTGGTCATTTTGTGCTTTTTGACCATCTTCTTTGGAGAAATGTCTATTCAAGTCCTTTGCCCATTTTAAAAATCAGATTCTTTTTGTTGCTGTTGAGTTTTATGACTTATTTATATATTAGGGATATTAACCTCTCTCTCTCTTTTTTTTTTTTTTTTTTTTGAGATGGAGTTTCACTTTTGTTGCCCAGGCTGAAGTGCAATGGTGTGATCTCGTCTCACTGCAACCATCGCCTCCTGGGTTCAAGTGATTCTCCTGCCTCAGCCTCCTGAGTAGCTAGGATTACAGGCATGTGCCACCATACCCAGCTAATTATTTTTGTATTTGTAGTAGAGACGGGGTTTCTCCATGTTGGTTAGGCTGGTCTCAAACTCCTGACCTCAGGTGATCTTCCTGCCTTGGCCTCCCAAACTGCTGGGATTACAGGCGTAAGCCACTGTGCGATCAAAAATATGATTTACAAATACTTTCTCCCATTCTGTGGGTTGCCTTTCATACATGTGATTGTCTCTTTTGAAGCACTCTGGTTTGTGTTTTGCTACCATGACGAACCCCACTTGGAATGCATGGTTTCTAGTATTGACCCTAGACCTTACTCCTATGACTATCAGCCATCTTCTTTGCTTCATATTGATTCTCGCTCCAGTTTTTGCAACAATGACCTAGTTCCATAGTAACTCCCTAACTGGCTTCCTGCCTGATTTCACTCTTGGATCCTCTTAATCATCTTCTAATAAAGGCCCCAAGGCTTACTTCAGGACTTGTTTTATCCCTTAAAATCTGTAGAAACTTGCAGCCATAAGATTTATAATCATTTGTTAATTCTTAGACCATGTGAAAGACTTGTCTTCCAGTTTCTAAAAGACAGAAAATGAGGCAAATAAAATAATAATACAGGGCTATATAATCGAAGAGGAGAGTGAGTCACACCAAAACTCTAAGGGTTTTTGCTACAAATAAGTATCTAAAACTATGAAGGATCTGTGATTGAGCCTACTTGCAAGTTAACAATTTGTCTGCCACATTTTCATGAGTGCTGAAAGAATCCATGACACTCTTAGGTCAGAGAAAAAAGGACTTCAAAACTCACAGCAATAGCATTAGCCAAAGTATCTGTATTTTCTCACACTGATTCCCTGAGCCCCATATGCAATAGGGCAGTATGAAGAGTGTCAGGTGATTTCTGCACATACCAAGAGTTCCTCTCCTGCACTGCATAAGGAGATAAGGAAACCAAACCTTTGTAATAGGCAATAGGCATGCCTATACTTTGCTCTGGAAGGAGACACTATTTCTATCTTCCAAGGCTATTTGCTATAAAACAAATCCTTGAAAAGACAATCCAGAACAAAAAGTAGTTACTGTCTCACTTGAAGACATGTAGAAACATGAGAGAGCCATGGAATTGTCTCCCACAAATGAGAAATTCCTTTTATTTTGTTTCTCAGAGCTTCCTGGCTATGAAGACCAAAAATCTATAGCTTTTCTTTGGGACATAAAAATTAATTGAGATAACTTTCTTTTCCAGCCCTAAACTATAAGATAAAATAGGCATTTGGAATCACACCTAGAACACAAATCAAACAACCTATATAGTAATGTGTTCAGAATTTTATACATACAGAGACATTATTTTCATATGGTCCTTTCTTCTATAGGTGTGGAAGAAATCAAAGAAAAAATTAAGTCAAATATCTGTAAAGATACTATTGTGAAAACCTTCTATGTATCTTAACGGTAATAAAGTTTTAAATTTGTGATTTTCAATATATTAATATTTCCAGGGTATAGACACATAGCCAAAGTTTAGTCTAAAGCAAACCATGAACTAGAGTAGAGCATAGTCAACTGTGTGCTTATTTGTTTTTGTATATTTATAGAATTCAGATGCCTAGATTTGTTTATTTTGATAAACAAGCACCTTATTCAACATATTAAAAAATGAACATTACTTGATCACCTATTCTGTTCTAGTACTTCTCTATTTACTGCACGTACAGAGAAGTAACACACAGTCCTCATTTTCAAGAAGGAATCCTAAGCATCTCAAATAGCAGTGTTTATCTTCTACCTGTTTTCTTCCCTGCCATAAATCCATGTGGATGGCTCAACTCTATATACAGGAAGAGAAGCTCAGCTTATTCATATGCAAGCAGTTGGTAAGAAAAGGAAGCTTCTTCACTTTGATTGCATTTCATCAGTGTCATTTCATAAGTTTCCTTATTTTAGAGCTGAACTGCCCAATATGGTAGTGAACAGACAAATCTAGCTATTTAAGTTTTAATTTAAATTAACTAAAATTAAATAAAATTTAAAATCAGTTCCTCAGTCCCAGTAACCACATTTCACATGCTCGATGGCCACATGTACCTAGTGGCTAGTCTCCTGGACAATGCAGGCATAGGACATTTCCATTATCCATTATTGCAGTATGGCATATTAAACAGAACTGTTTTAGAGTATGGCTTTGCTTGTTCAGGTGTTATCTTTGGTTATAATCTGGATATGTCCCAGAGTTGGTACTCTGTATGTCAGTCTGAAGCCCATATACAGATATACATATATAAACACATAAGAATAGAGATATATAAAGACATAGATACAAAGACATAGATACAGATATAAATATGGATATTTATTCTACATAGGTACCCTACTTTTTACATTCATTCTCAAGGAGGAAAGGGGTCAGTCAGTCAGAATAGCAGAATCAACCCGGTGAACTTTATGTCTGAGTAAGTGACAGTTTCAGTAATTCTTTGTGGCTTTTTCCCATTGATTGAAATATTCCTGGCTGCTATATTCTTTATGGTGATTCTGTTGAAACATATAAATCTGTCATTACTGCATTAGCTCACAGAAGAATTAGACAAGGTATGTGCCTTGTAAATGTCATTTGATATTTGCATGTGGCATTTAAATTCCTACTAGTGTTAATGCACCACAGAGGTCTTTGTATTGTTTTTGAGTTGTTTCCTTTGTTAATTTTGATTCTATTTGCAGCAGGGGTTTTAGAAGTTAGTAGAAAAGTTAGACTTGTGTTTTTCAATGCCATTGGCAGTCACTAAGCTTACTAGAGAAATAAGGATCCAAGAACTATATAAGGAGATTTTAATTTTCAATCTATTGTTTCCTTGAATTAATTACTGGAGAAAATAGAACAAGTTCCCTACCTGCTCCTTAGAGTTCAAAGAGGGGGAAGAAATAAGACAAGTACAGATAGATATGGTGAATTGCATCATAAACCGACTAAATGTCATAAATACATGTTCTATGCAACTTCTTTTTTTTTTTTTTTTTGAGACGGAGTTTCACTTTTGTTGCCCAAGCTTGAATGCAATGGTGCGATCTCAGTTCACTGCAACCTCTGCCTCCCGGGTTCCAGCGATTCTCCTGCCTCAGCCTCCCGATTAGTTGGGATTACAGGTGTGTGCCACCACACCTGGCTAATTGTTTTGTATTTTTAGTAAAGACTGGGTTTCACCATGTTGGCCAGACTGGTCTCAAACTCCTGACCTCAGCTGATCCACCCACCTCGGCCTCCTAAAGTGGTGGGATTACAGGCGTGAGCCACCGTGCCCAGCCAGCATCTTTTTTTTTTTTTTTTAATTTACAGTTAGTTTTTATGGTTTCTATTAACAGTGTGCCTAGGATAGATAATTTTCCCAGACTTAGAAGTGGAAACATGCAGGGCACATGTAATTTCACTTACATATACAATCTTTCCCACATTTGTATATTATCTGTTTTGGCATTTGGCACCATTTCTTGCTTGTATCTTCAGTGGTCCTGTGTTCCTGAATTTTCATTCTTGTAACAGGTGTTTAATTCTATGAATGGAAAAGTTTGTCTACCTTGCAAATCTTATTTGACTTTAAATATTATTTTTAATTATGTGGATACTTTGGGTTTGTTTGTTTGCCCTTGCCATATAAGCAGGATCTTGCAAATAGTGATCCTTCAGCTTACTTTGTCACTTCTTTTAGCAGAACCCTCACCGGGGCTCTTAGTCAAACACACAGTATTTCCCTCACATTCTCTTATAATTAATAATCCATGTGATATGACAGAATGCACTATAATTTTATAACTTGCCTAGACTTCCTTTAAAGTTTATAATAATTTTAAAATTGTAGTTTAAAACAAAATTAAAGGATATATATAAGCATACAGTTCTTTACTTCCTTATAATATTTGTAGTTTTTCCATCCCAGACTCCTACAAAAATAAGCACTGTTAACACTGTGGTTAGATCTTTTTTTCTATGTATACATGTGCATGTACATATATTTTTCCCAAAAATCTAGGATCATACATAGTATTTATAATCTGATTTTTTCACTTCATATATCATGCATATCTTTCCTAATCTATAACATCTTATGAAATTATATACTGTTCTAGATCATTATTTATAATAGCTGTGTAGAAGTTCAATGTTTACAAATACTATAATTTATTTTATTAAACTATTCCTATTATTGGATATTTTGGTTACCTCTGACATAGTGGCTTTATCATCAATAACCTTTTGATTTGTTCATTCTAGCACATACTTAATTTTTATGTTAGTAGAGAAATTTTTGAAAATTATTAGAAATAGCCAGATTTTAATATTTTCTATTCTTACATACAAATTTACCTTAATTTTACTCATCCACACAATATACCACAATATTTGATCTAAACCTTGTAGAATCATTCATTTTCCTAGTATTTCATTCTTTAACTTTTTACCTACTCGCTAATGCCTCTTTCTGATACCCCTTCTTGCTCTTATCCGTTGTCTTCCTAAAAATCTACTCCTAGGCATTTCCTTAACAGGGAGGCAAAATTAGCTAGCAACAACTTACTGTTTTCCTTTCCAAGGCTATTGCATTTTAACAGGGTTCAAAATCTTACACTAACCAGCTGAGACTGTAATGGAGGAATTGTAAACATCCACCAGGAGTTTAAAAAGACCCCCGTAAACAAACCATACAATGGCTTACTGCTTATTCTTCACATTTTAAGAATTTTAGGGTATAGATGATCAGCTCTCTACTTCTCAGTTAAGTTGCAAATATGCTGGATATACTTCAGGTCTTTCATATGAGTCAACATGGAAAACTAGAGAGTGAGTAACTTTAGGTAGAGATTACCTGGTGTTGTAATGCTGAGATGTCAAGCATAGTGCCAAGCATAAAAGAGACACATAATAAATACATGTGGTTTAATTGATCAACTACCAGAAACTCAGACTGTGGCAATCTGCAGATTGCTGACTTAACTTGCTTTTGCTGACAGTCCCTGCAATTCTGTTACACCTAATATGCAGGGGAGGATGCCCTTAAGCAAGGTTCCTGATTCCTTCATATATGAAAGATATAATGATTCCACAACATCAGGAAAATTTGTACTGAGTCAAAAAGGCAGAAAATGACAGGTGGTGGTAGACAGAAAAAAACTCCACTCCCATTATGCAAAAAATATGAGCAAGACACTGCTCTGCCAAGTTCACTAAGGGAGATAATTAAGTGAGTCACTATTATAAACACAGTGATAGAATAGTGTACATGGTAAAGTAGAACCAGAGGAATGAGCCATAAACTCTGTTTAAAGAGGTCAGAGAAATCTTCACCTAAGAGTCACTACTTGAGTAGGGTCTTGAAGGATGACTAGTACTTCATTAGATATATGAAAAGAGAGAAGGAACATAATGTGAAAAGGAGTGGAATAATGTATTAGGTTCAATAAACTCCTACCATTATGATACTGGAGTGCAAAGTGTCGGGTGCCAAGCAGCAGAGGGTAAGATTGGAGAGGTGGACCTGGAGCTATCACAGAGGCTTTGTGTGCTATATGAAGGAGCTAGGATTCTATTCTGTAGGCCAGTATTTCACAATTTTAGCTGCACATTAGTACCACCTGGAGAGACTTTTTATTTTATTGTATTATTTATTTTTTATTCTTAAATTTTGTGGGTACATAGTAGGTGTATATATATATATAGATATATATATTTATTAATCTTGTTAATCTTTTTTTTTTATACTTTAAGTTCTACGGTACATGTGCATAATGTGCAGGTTTGTTACATATGTATACTTGTGCCATGTTGGTGTGCTGCACCCATCAACTCATCAGCACACATCAATTCATCATTTATATCAGGTATAACTCCCAATGCAATCCATCCTCCCTCCCCCCTCCCCGTGATAGGCCCTGGTGTGTGATGTTCCCCTTCCTGAGTCCAAGTGATCTCATTGTTCAGTTCCCACATATGAGTGAGAACATGCGGTGTTTGGTTTTCTGTTCTTGGGATAGTTTGCTGAGAATGATGGTTTCCAGCTACATCCATGTCCCTACAAAGGACTCAAATTCATCCTTTTTATGGCTGCATAGTATTCCATGGTGTATATGTGCCACATTTTCTTAATCCAGTCTGTCACTGATGGACATTTGGGTTGAATCCAAGACATTGCTATTGTGAATAGTGCCACAATAAACATACATGTGCATGTGTCTTTATAGCAGCATGCTTTGTAATCCTTTGGGTATATCCCCAGTAATGGGATGGCTGGGTCATATGATAATTCTAGTTCTATATCCTTGAGGAATCGCCACACTGTTTTCCACAATGGTTGAACTAGTTTACATTCCCACCAAGAGTGTAAAAGTGTTCCTATTTCTCCACATCCTCTCCAGCACCTGTTGTTTCCTGACTTTTTAATGATTGCCATTCTAACTAGTGTGAGATGGTATCTCATTGTGGTTTTGATTTGCATTTCTCTGATGGCCAGTGATGACGAGCATCTTTTCATTTGTCTGTTGGCTGTATGAATGTCTTCTTTTGAGAAATGTCTGTTCATATCCTTTGCTCACTTTTTGATGGGGGTGTTTGTTTTTTTCTTGTAAATTTGTTTGAGTTCTTTGTAGGTTCTGGATATTAGCCCTTTGTCAGATGAGTAGATTGCAAAAATTTTCTCCCATTCTGTAGGTTGCCCGTTTACTCTGATGGTAGTTTCTTTTGCTGTGCAGAAGCTCTTTAGTTTAATTAGATCCCATTTGTCAATTTTGGCTTTTGTTGCCATTGCTTCTGGTGTTTTAGACATGAAGTCCTTGCCCATGCCTATGTCCTGAATGGTATTACCTAGGTTTTCTTCTAGGGTTTTTATGGTATTAGGTCTAACATTTAAGTCTCTAATCCATCTTGAATTAATTTTCGTATAAGGAGTAAGGAAAGGATCCAGTTTCAGCTTTCTACTTATGGCTAGCCAATTTTCCCAGCACCATTTATTAAATAGGGAATCCTTTCTCCATTTCTTGTTTTTCTCAGGTTTGTCAAAGATCAGATGGCCGTAGATGTGTGGTATTATTTCTGAGGACTCTGTTCTGTTCCATTGGTCTATATCTCTGTTTTGGTACCAGTACCATGCTGTTTTGGTTACTGTAGCCTTGTAGTATAGTTTGAAGTCAGGTGGTGTGATGCCTCCAGCTTTGTTCTTTTGACTTAGGATTGTCTTGGCAATGCGGGCTCTTTTTTGGTTCCATATGAACTTTAAAGCAGTTTTTTCCAATTCGGTGAAGAAACTCATTGGTAGCTTGATGGGGATGGCATTGAATCTATAAATGACCTTGGGCAGTATGGCCATTTTCACCATATTGATTCTTCCTATCCATGAGCATGGTATGTTCTTCCATTTGTTTGTGTCCTCTTTTATTTGACTGAGCAGTGATTTGTAGTTCTCCTTGAAGAGGTCCTTTACATCCCTTGTAAGTTGGATTCCTAGGTATTTGATTCTCTTTGAAGCAATTGTGAATGGAAGCTCATTCATGATTTAGCTCTCTGTTTGTCTGTTACTGGTGTGTAAGAATGCTTGTGATTTTTGCATATTAATTTTGTATCCTGAGACTTTGCTGAAGTTTCTTAGCAGCTTAAGGAGATTTTGGGCTGAGAAAATGGGGTTTTCTAAATATACAATCATGTCATCTGCAAACAGGGACAATTTGACTTCTTCTTTTCCTAACTGAATATCCTTGATTTCTTTCTCTTGCCTGATTGCCCTAGCCAGAACTTCCAACACTATGTTGAATAGGAGTGGTGAGAGAGGGCATCCCTGTCTTCTGCCAGTTTTCAAAGGGAATGCTTCCAGTTTTTGCCCATTCAGTATGATAGTGGCTGTGGGTTTGTCATAAATAGCTCTTATTATTTTGAGATACGTTCCATCAATGCCGAATTTATTGAGAGTTTTTAGCATGAAGGGCTGTTGAATTTTGTCAAAGGCCTTTTCTGCATCTATTGAGATAATCATATGGTTTTTGTCTTTGGTTCTGTTTATATGCTGGATTATGTTTATTGACTTGCGTATGTTGAACCAGCCTTGCATCCCAGGGATGAAGCCCACTTGATCATGGTGGATAAGCTTTTTGATGTGATGCTGGATCCGGTTTGCCAGTATTTTATTGAGGATTTTTGCATCGATGTTCATCAGGATATTGGTCTAAAATTCTCTTTTTTTTGTTGTGTCTCTGCCAGGCTTTGGTATCAGGATGATGTTGGCCTCATAAAATGAGTTAGGGAGGATTCCCTCTTTTTCTATTGATTGGAATAGTTTTAGAAGGAATGGTATCAGCTCCTCCTTTTATCTCTGGTAGAATTCAGCTGTGAATCCATCTGGTCCTGGACTTTTTTTGGTGGTAGACTATTCATTATTGCCTCAATTTCAGAGCCTGCTATTGGTCTATTCAGGGATTCAGCTTCTTCCTGGTTTAGTACTGGGAGAGTGTAAGTGTCCAGGAAATTATCCATTTCTTCTAGATTTTCTAGTTGATTTGCGTAGAGGTGTTTATAGTATTCTCTGATGGTAGTTTGTATTTCTGTGGGGTCGGTGGTGATATCCCCTTTATCATTTTTTATTGTGTTTATTTGATTCTTCTCTCTTTTCTTCTTTGTTAGTCTTGCTAGCGGTCTATCAATTTTGTTGATCTTTTCAAAAAACCAACTCCTGGATTCATTGATTTTTTGGAGGGTTTTTGTGTCTCTATCTCCTTCAGTTCTGCTCTGATCTTAGTTATTTCTTGCCTTCTGCTAGCTTTTGAATGTGTTCGCTCTTGCTTCTCTAGTTCTTTTAGTTGTGATGTTAGAGTGTCAATTTTAGATCTTTCCTGCTTTCTCTTGCAGGCATTTAGTGCTATAAATTTCCCTCTACACACTGCTTTAAATGTGTCCCAGAGATTTTGGTATGTTGTATCTTTGTTCTCATTGGTTTCAAAGAACATCTTTACTTCTGCCTTCATTTCGTTATGTACCCAGTAGTCATTCAGGAGCAGGTTATTCAGTTTCCATGCAGTTGAGCAGTTTTGATTGACTTTCTTAGTCCTGAGTTCTAGTTTGATTGCACTGTTGTCTGAGACACAGTTTGTTATAACTTCTGTTTTTGTACATTTGCTGAGGAGTGCTTTACTCCCAATTATGTGGTCAATTTTGGAAAAAGTGTGATGTGGTGCTGAGAAGAATGTATATTCTGTTGATTTGGGGTGGAGAGTTCTGTAGATGTCTATTAGATCTGCTTGCTGCAGAGATGAGTTCAATTTCTGTATATCCTTGTTGACTTTCTGTCTCATTGATCTGTGTAATGTTGACAGTGGGGTGTTGAAGTCTCCCATTATTATTGTATGGGAGTCTAAGTCCCTTTGTAAGTCTCTAAGGACTTGCTTTATGAATCTGGGTGCTCCTGTATTGGGTGCATATATATTTAGGATAGTTAGCTCTTCCTGTTGAATTGATCCCTTTACCATTATGTAATGGCTTTCTTTGTCTCTTTTGATCTTTGATGGTTTAAAATCTGTTTTACCAGAGACTAGGATTGCAACCCCTGTTTTTTTTTTGTTGTCCATGTGCTTGGTAGATCTTCCTCCATCCCTTTATTTTGAGCCTATGTATGTCTCTGCATGTGAGATGGGTCTCCTGAAGACAGCAGACTGATGGGTCTTGACTCTTTATCCAATTTGCCAGTCTGTGTCTTTTAATTGGAACATTTAGTCCATTTACATTTAAGGTTAATATTGTTATGTGTGAACTTGATCCTGCCATTATGGTATTAACTGGCTATTTTGCTCATTAGTTGATGCAGTTTCTTCCTAGCTTCAATGGTCTTTACATTTTGGCATGTTTTTGCAATGGCTGGTATCGGTTGTTCCTTTCCATGTTTAGTGCTTCCTTCAGGGTCTCTTGTAAGGCAGGCCTGGTGGTGACAAAATCTCTAAGCATTTGCTTATCTGTAAAGGATTTTATTTCTCCTTCACTTATGAAACTTAGCTTCGCTGGATACGAAATTCTGGGTTTAAATTTCTTTTCTTTAAGAATGTGGAATATTGGCCCCCACTCTCTTCTGGCTTGTAGAGTTTCTGCCAAGAGATCTGCTGTTAGTCTGATGGGCTTCCCTTTGTGGGTAACCTGACCTTTCTCTCTGGCTGCCCTTAAGATTTTTTTCCCTCATTTCAACTTTGGTGAATCTGGCAATTATGTGTCTTGGAGTTGCTCTTCTGGAGAAGTATCATTGTGACGTTCTCTGTATTTCCTGAATTTGAATGTTGGCCTGCCCTACTAGGTTGGGGAAGTTCTCCTGGAAGATATCCTGAAGAGTGTTTTCCAACTTGGTTCCATTTTCTCCCTCACTTTCAGGCACCCCAATCAGATGTAGATTTGGTCTTTTTACATAATTCCATACTTCTTGCAGGGTTTGTTCATTTCTTTTTCTTCTTTTGTCTTTAGACTTCTCTTCTCGCTTCATTTCATTCATTTGATCCTCAATCGTTGATACTCTTTCTTCCAGTTGATCAAGTCGGTTACTGAAGTTTGTGCATTTGTCACTTATTTCTTGTGTCATGGTTTTCATCTCTGTCAGTTCGTTTATGGCCTTCTCTGCATTAGTTATTCTAGTTATCAATTCTTCCACTCTTTTTTCAAGATTTTTAGTTTCTTTGCACTGGGTATGTAATTCCTGCTTTAGCTCTGAGAAGTTTGATGGTCTGAAGCCTTCTTCTCTCATCTCGTCAAAGTCATTCTCCGTCCAGCTTTGAGCCGTTGCTGGAGATGAGCTGCGTTCCTTTGGAGGGGGTGATGCGCTCTTATTCTTTGAATTTCCAGCTTTTCTGCCATAACTTTTCCCCATCTTTGTGGTTTTATCTGCCTCTGGTCGTTGATGATGGTGACGTACTGATGGGGTTTTGGTGTGGGTATCCTTCCTGTTTGTTAGTTTTCCTTCTAATAGTCAGGACCCTCAGCTGTAGGTCTGTTGGAGACTGCTTGAGGTCCACTCCAGACGCTGTTTGCCTGGGTGTCAGCAGCGGAGACTGCAGAAGATAGAATACTGCTGAACAACGAGTGTACCTGTCTGATTCTTGCTTTGGAAGCTTCCTCTCAGGGGTGTACTCCACCATGTGAGGTGTGGGGTGTCAGTCTGCCCCTAGTGGAGGATGTCTCCCAGTTAGGCTACTCAGGGGTCAGGGACCCACTTGAGCAGGCAGTCTGTCCCTTCTCAGATCTCAACGTCCATGATGGGAGATCCACTGCTCTCTTCAAAGCTGTCAGACCGAGTCGTTTGCGTCTGAAGAGGTTTCTGCTGCTTTTTTTTTGTTGTTGTTGTTGTTGTTTAGCTGTGCCCTGTCCCCAGAGGTGGAGTCTACAGAGACTGGCAGGCCTCCTCGAGCTGCTGTGAGCTCCACCCAGTTTGATCTTCCCAGGGCTTTGTTTATCTACTTAAGCCTCAGCAATGGTGGGCGCCCCTCCCCCAGCCTCGCTGCTGCCTTGCAGTTAGATGGCAGACTGCTGTGCTAGCAATGAGGAAGGCTCCATGGGCGTGGGACCCTCCCGGCCAGGTATGGGATATAATCTCCTAGTGTGTCCGTTTGCTTAAAGTGCAGTATTGGGGTGGGAGTTACCCAATTTTCCAGGTGTTGTGTGTCTCAGTTCCCCTGGCTAGGAAAAGGGATTCCCTTCCCCCTTGTGCTTCCCAGGTGAGACGATGCCTCACCCTGCTTCAGCTCTCGCTGGTCGGGCTGCAACAGCTGACCAGCACTGATTGTCAGGCACTCCCTAGTGAGATAAACCCAGTACCTCAGTTGAAAATGCAGAAATCACCTGTCTTCTGTGTCGTTCATGCTGGGAGCTGGAGACTGGAGCTGTTCCTATTCGGCCATCTTGCTCTGCCCCTGTAGGTGTATATATTTACACATTCACCTAAGAATAGAGTTGTGCTTGAGTCCCAACCTAACAACATATCAACTCTGTGGCCTTGGGTGAGTTACTTCTCTTTGAGCCTCAGTTCCCACTTTGGAAACGAAAGTATTATGGATGCCAAGTGATATCATTAGTGACAGTGTGTTTTGTAAAATATTATGTGGCTTTGTAGTTATTCTTCTTCTTATCATTAATGACTCACATGTATATAATGTATATGTGTTCTGTGCATGCATATGGTATAGAAGAAAATATCAGACTGTGATCAAATAATCTGTCTTCAAGACCCTTAGACACTTTATATCACTCCTTATATTTCAACATTAAGTGGAGGCTGGACAAATTTGTGGTTTTGAAACATTGCTTAATGAAGCCTTAGCATTTTTCAATGAGATAGCTCAGGAGCTTTCAAGGCATGAAGGAGTGGGCTATGGGGAGATCACAACTGTTCTACTTTTACCTTCCTACTGTCTTAGTTTGAGCTGCTATGACAAAGTACCATGGTCTTGGTGGCTTATAAACAGCCGAAGTATATTTCTCACAGTTCTGAAGTCTGGAAGTCCAAGATCATTGTGCCAGTATGGTTGGTTCTTGGGAGGGCCCCCTTCCAGGTTGCAGACTGCTGACTTCTCATTGTATCTTCACGTGGCAGAAAGAGACTGAGAGCTTTCTGCAGGCGCTTTTATAAAGGCATCAATCTCATTCACTAGGGCTCTACCTTTATGAACTAATTACTTCCCAAAGGCTCCACCTTCTAATATTATCCCTTTGGTTGTGAGGATTTCAGCCTATGAATTTAGCAGAGACACAAACATTGCACTTATATATTGAAATTTTTTGGTAATTTTTTTAAGAGAAAATATTCTAAAGCTAAGAATATTTAAAGTCTGAAAACTCCCGAGTTAGATGATTTCAAAGGAGACTTTCTTCTGGACCATCCAATGGTTCTACAGTGTTGTAAATGATCTGGTTTCCCCAAATCCCCACTCTCTCCACAAGGTTATTTGGAGGAATAGGTATGAAAAGTCTCTCAAAGCTGAAGATGATTCTCTACAGCTGCTTTCTGACCATATCCAGATACCAAATGATATACCTACACCTGTATCTGTCACAAAATTGAATATTTTTTTCCTGTTTTTTTCAGGTGGAAATATTGCAGTTCAGAGACAGAAAATATTCCTCACAAATGCTAACTGTAGAGGCTGCCTGGACCCTGTGATGACCTAGTTTCTGTGTCTGCATTTGGGTTCCCTGGAAAAGAATGCTGTGATCAACTATTAATTTGTGCCGTAAGCATAGAAAGGAGAATACAGGCACATACGCCAATACTTGTCATTGCTCTTAGAAGAAAAAATGTGATTTCAGTATGGTCAGTAGAGCTTGACTCCAAAACTCCATCTTCTACTTTTGTACATAACGGTTCTATGTACATAAGTAGAAGTGGGGAAAGGTAAATATCACAGCTGAGCTGTTCCCTGTGGCACCAAAGGAAGTATGTCCTAGTAAAAGAAGTCTTGCACTAAATAAATGTAAGAGAATTTCCACAACCTACTAAAGGACATCACATTGGTGGTGAAAGATATATTCCTAAGGTCAGCAACAAGGTAAGGATGTCTGGTCTCACCACTTCTTTTTAGCAGTGTACTAGATATTCTTGCCAGTGTGATAAAGCAAGAAACGTTTCTGACAAATAGCTTCTATTCAGAATATGTAAAGCATTCTTACAAGTCAGTAATAAGAATATAAATAACACAACAATAAATGGGCAAAAGATTTTAACAGACACTTCATCAAAGATGTGTATAGATGGCAAACAAACACATTAAAATATGCTCAATATCATTTCTCACTAGTGAAACATAAATTAAAACTGTAATGCAAATGTGAAGCAACTGGAACTTTCATAAACTGCTGGTAGAAATATAAAATAGTATAACTACTCTGGATATTGGTAGTTTCTTAAAAATTAAACACATATTACCATACAACTCAACCATTTCACCCACTCCTAGGTATTTAACCAAGGAAAACAAAAGCAAATGTACACTGAAATAGTTTACACCATGCTCATAACCGCTTTATTTTTAATAGCACCAAGTTGGAAAGAATCCTAATGTCCACTAACACCACCTGTCAACCAGGTAAATGAATAAACAAATTGTGGTATAGTCATAGAATGAAGTACTTCTTAGCAATAAAAATGCAAAAGTGTTGACACATGTACAAACAAGGCTATGTCTCAAAATATGTTTTTTTTTTGAAGTGAAAGAAGCCATACAAAATAGAGACAGTATGCACTTTTAGTAATAAAAAATTTAGAAAATGCAAATTAAATAATAGTAATAGAAGGCAGATCAGTGGTTGCCTTGGAATGACAGGGATTGGGGGGCAGGGAGCAAGGAGAGGAAGGGAAGATTACAAATGTGCATGAAAAATGTTTGGGGGGTGATAAATATGTTAATAATTTTAATTGTAGTAATGATTTCATAAGTATACACATATGTAAAAACTTATCATAATATAACCTGTAGATATATGCCATTTATTATATGCCAATTACACCTCAATAAAGTTGCAACAAAATTATCTGTCATTCGGAGTGACCTTATTAGTCTTCTACTCTTACTTCATTACATAGAAGCACATGACTGGGTGTAGAGATTAAGAAAGTCAATAATATCCCTGGGATTCAATTTTCTCAATTGTAGAAAGCAGTTGCCTTCAACCATGATAAAAGATCCTTTTCATCATCTCTAATCTATGGCAAATAAGCCACATTCAAGAAAACACAGTAAGTCCTAAACCCTGACACTTAAATCTTGATAATAAAAAAAAAACTCAGAAGTTTTTTGAATAAAGTGGGGTGGCAGCATAATTTAATATGTAGATTCTGTGACTTTGCCTCTTTTACCATGAGCTGCTACGGATTCTTTTATTGATTTCTCAGTTTGTGAGGCATCTACGGGAGATTATGTCCAAGCCTGGGCCAAATAAGTCCCAGGATGATAAGGAGAATTGGAAAGACCTATAGCCCCTGGGTCACTTGAGATTTTTACTTAGATCTTATACAATTAGTGTAAGTTTGTAATTTCCATGAGATTAAAATTGCTGTGGGCTGAAAAGCCAGAATGCTTTAAAACTCTGTTCCAGAAATCCTTCTCAAACATAAATGAACAATGCTTTGGAATGATAAAAATGAAAAGGAATGTGAAAACATTTTACTAATATTAATCTTTATTCTCCAAACAATAATTTAAAGAACAAGTAAATAAATAACTCTAGTATTAATGGAGTGTTTACTTGGTTCTAGGCACTGAGTTTAGTACTTTGCATATATTGTATCATTTAACCCACCCAAATTGTTACTCACTTTTTCACAGAAAAAAAAAAAAAAAAAAAAACAACTGTGGAATGACAATAGTGAGATACAGGCTCAGTGTTACACAACCAGTGAAGAGCCAGGTATTAACGATTCTCACTACAGTGTTTACAGATCATTAATTGAAGTTGAGTCATGCATTCTGGATCCTGCTCCATCCCAATTCAAAGTTACAGATTTACTTTCAGGTCATTAACCTTCTTCATGTCTCACTTTCTGAATCTTGAAAATGAATACAATTACATTCTTCTAACTGACACAGATGGAGGAGACAGGAAATGTGACATAATCAGATGACAAATAAAATATATATGCATTGGTAGTCCATCTTCTATAAAAATTTCAAATGATAATTGTATAGGTTTAGTATCTATCACATATAAGTATACCCCAAATCTCAGCCAAATTAACAGTTTTAAAATTAACATAAAAGAATTCAACCCTCTTGTCTTTTCAGCAAGTAAAAAATCTACTCCCTATCACCACCATCCCACCTTCTGGAGAAATAACTATTAAATTGATGTTTTCATGGACACCAATAGTTCTAATTTTTTACTGTCACTGAACTCTCAAGTCTTACTTTTATTTCATTTTGAAGGACTTCTATTTTTGTTCTGTCTCACACAAACCAGGTGCAAAGACTTTTCCTTGATTTCTCCAAAACAATGTCAATCATTTGCATAGATGATTCCTTTGAAATTTTAAGCATTTTAAGAGGATACTTATAGCACAAAATTACATAGAAAATGTCTTAAAAGTTAATGTTAGGGTGGGGGGCAGTGGCTCACGCCTGTAATCCCAGGACCGTGGGAGGCCGAGGCAGGTGGATCACAAGGTCAGGAGATCAAGACCATCCTGGCTAACACAGTGAAACCCCGTCTCTACTAAAAATACAAAAAATTAGCCAGGCATGGTGGCGGGCACCTGTAGTCCCAGCTACTTGGGAGGCTGAGGCAGGAGAATGGTGTGAACCCGTGAGGGGGAGCTTGCATGAGCCGAAATCATGCCACTGCACTCCAGCCTGGGTGACAGAGCGAGACTCCGTCTCAAAAAAAAAAAAAAAAAAAAAAAAAGAAAGAAAGTGGCAGTAATCATCAAAATGGTATCAAAAACATTCAAATAACTTTTCTTAACCTTTAAAAAATCCCTCAAAAGCCAAAGTTCGTTTAGTAAAAAATGCTTTATTCCATTGTTAAAAGAATGATCTGTAATAAAGGAATTTTCTGTGGCTATAACAGAATATTTAATACCTGAGACTGCGCAATTTGCAAAAAGAAGAAATTGACAAGGAAAAGAAATTTATTTCTTACAGTTTTGGGGGCTGGGAAGTCCAAAGGTATGGCACTGGCATCTACCCAGCTTCTGGTGAACAACTTGTGCTGTGTCATTACATAGTGGGAGGCATCACAAGGCGAGACACAGGGCAAGTGTGCTAGTTCAGATCTCTATTCTTCTTATAAAGCCACCAATCACACCACGGGAGCTTCAATTTGATGACTTTATCTTCTTTACCTCCCAAAGGCCCCACCTCTTAATACTGTTACCATGGAGATTAGGTTTCAACATGAATTTTGGAGGGGACGTTCAAACCGCAGCACTAGATGTAAAATGCTCTCGGATATGCTTATAATACATCAATGAATTAATTTATCATAGGCTGAATGCTTAGAAAACAACAACCATGTTAAAATAAGGCAACACACAAAGATAAGACAACTCTGATGGCTGCAAAAGACAGTGTAGGACACAAGGACTGCAACTTTTAGGACAGTTCTACTTCTAAACTTGGCCCAGAACCAGTAGCCTGCATGGGGGGTGGCACGTGACCTACTGAGACTCCAGCTGGTGTGGCTAAAGGAGTGCTGGCATCACCGCTCCCCTAACCACAGGCTGCATAGCCTGTGGCTCCAAAAGAGATCCTTCCACTTGAGGAGAGGAGAGGGAATAGTGAGGAGAACTTTGTCATGCATCTTGGATACCATCTCAGCTGCAGCAGGATAGGACACTGGTTACAATTACAAGGCTCTCTCTCCAGCCCTTAGCTTCTGGATGACATTTCTAGACATGCCCGGGGCCAGAAGGGAAACCACTGCCTTGAAGGAAAAGGACCCGGTTCTCACAGGAGATATAGACTGCATTTATTTGGGAGAAAGTAAGGGAAGAGAAAATTGGTATCTGCTTGGCTAATTCAGAGAATTCTCTAGGATTTTTTCCAATACTATCAAGGTGGTACCTTTATGAATCTGCAAGAATCACAGCATTACTGGGCTTAGAGTGGCCCCTAAAACAGATATATCTTAGATAAAAACACTCAAGCCTTTTTGATTATTTGGAAAGCCTTCCTAAGAAGGACAAGTACAAACAAGCTAGACTGTGAAGCCTACAGTAAATATGTAACTCCTCAATGTCCAGACACAGATGAACTTCTACAAGTATCAAGGCAATGCAGGAAAACATGACCTCACTCAATGAACTAAGTAAGGCACAAAAGACCAATCCTCGAGAAAAAGAGATATGTGACATTTTAGACAGAAAATTCAAAATAGTTGTTTTAAGGACACTCAAAGAAATTCAAGATAACATGGAGAAGGAATTCAGAATTCCATCACATAAATTTAGCAAAGAGACTGAAATAATTAGAATCAAGCAGAAATTCTGGAGCTGAAAAATGCAATTGTCATACGGAAGGATGCATCAGAGTCATTCAAAAGTAGAATTGATCAAGCAGAAGAAAGAGTTAGTGAACTTGAAGACAGTCTATTTGAAAATACACAGCCAGAGGAGACAAAAGAAAAAAGAATAAAAGTCAATGAAGCATGCCTACAGGATCTAGAAAATAGCCTCAAAAGGGTGGATCTAAGAGTTATTGCCTTTAAAGAGGAGATAGAGAAACAGACAGGGGTAGAAAGTTTATTCAAAGAGATAATAACAGAGAACTTCCCAAATCTAGGAAAAGATATCATCAAAGTACAAGAAGATTATGGAACCACAAGCAGATTTAACCTAAATAAGACTACCTCAAGGCATTTAATAATCAAATTCCCAAAAGTAAAGGCTAAAGAAAGGATCCAAAAAGTAGCAAGAGAAAAGAAACAACATATAATGAAGCTCCAATACAGTTAGCAACAGATTTTTCTGGGGAACCCTTACTGGCCAAGAGAAAGTGGCATAAGTGCTAAAGGAAAAAAACTTTTACACTAACATAGTATATCTAGCAAAAATATCTTTCAAACATGAAGGGGAAGTAATGACTTTCCAAGACAAACAAAAGCTGAGGCATTTCACTGACACTAGACCTGTCCTACAAGAAATGTTAAAAAGGAGAACTTCAATCAGAAAGAAAATGACATTAATGAGCAATAAGAAATTATCTGAAGGTATAAAACTCACTGTTAATAGCAAGTACACAAAAAAAACACAGACTGATATAACACTGTAACTGTGGTATATAAACTACTTTTATCCTAAGTAGACAGACTAAACGATGAACCAATCGAAAATAATAACTACAATAACTTTTCAAGACATAGATATTACAGTAAGATATAAATGGAAACAACAAAAAGTTTTAAAAAAGTAGGGTAATAAAGTTAAAGAATAAAATTAGTATAGTTTTCTTTTTGCTTATTTGTTTATGCAAACAGAATTAAGTTATTACAGCTTAAAATAATGGATTATAAGATAATATTTGCAAGACTTGTGGTAAATGCAAACCAGAAAACATACAAAGGACACACACACAAAAAATAGAAAGCAAGAAACTAAATCATATCACCAGAGAAAATCATCTTCATTAAAGGAAGACAGGAAGGAAAGAAAGAAGAAAGAGAAGATCACAAACCAACCAGAAAACAAATAACACAATGGCAGGAGCAAGTCCTTATTTACTAACAGTAGTAATGTTGAATGTAAATGGCCTAAACTCTCCAATCAAATGATGTAGAGTGGCTGAATGAATTTCAAAAATGGAGACCCATTCATCTGTTACCTACAAGAAACACACTTTACCTGTAAAGATATGCATTGACTTAAAGGGATGGAGAAAGGTATTGCATGCCAATGGAAACCAAAAATTGGCAGGAGTCACTATGCTTCTATCAGACAAAATAAATTTCAATACAAAATCTACAGAAAGAGAGAAAGGTTATTATATAATGATAAAGCAGTTAATTCAGCAAGAGGATATAACAGTTTTAAATACATATGTATCCAACACTGGAGCACCCAGATACACAAAGCAAATATTATTTGAGCTACATAAAGAGATAGATCCCAATACAATAATAGCTGGAGAGTCTGACACCTCACTTTCAGAAGTGGACAGATAATCGAGACAGAAAATCATAAAGAAACATCAGACTTAATCTGCACTATTTACCAAATGAACCTGATATCTACAGAACATTTCATCCAATGACTGAAGAATATATGTTCTTCTGCTCAGCACATGGGTCATTCTCAACGACAGACCATATGTTAGGCCATTAAACAAGTCTTAAAAATTCAAAAACTTTGAAATAATATTAAGCATCTTCTCTGACCACAATGGAATAAAACTAGAAATTAATAAGAGGAATTTTGGAAACTATGCAAATACATGGGGTATTAGTCCATTTTCATGCTGCTATAAAGACACATCCAAGACAGGGAAATTTATAAAGAAAAGAGGATTAATTGACTCATAGTTCTGCATAGCTGGGGAGGCCTTAGGAAACTTACGATCATGGCAGAAGCAGAAGAGGCATATCATACATGGAGTCAGGTGAGAGAGTGAGTGTGTGAAGGAGGAACTGTCAGACACTTATAAAACCATCAAAGCTCATGAGAACTCACTATCAGAAGGACAGCAGAGGGAAACTGTCTCCTGTGATCTAATCACCTTCCAGCAGGTCTCTCCCTCAACATCTGGGGATTACAATTTGAGATGAGATTTGGGTGGGGACAGAAAGCCTAACTATATCACATGGAAATTAGATAATATGCCCTTGAATGACCAGTGGGTCAATAAAGAAATTAAGAAGAAAATTAGAAAATTTTTTGAAACAAAATGATAATGGAAGCACAACATACTTAAACCTATGGTATATAGCAAAAGCAGGACTAAAAGGGAAGTTTATAGCCGTAAGTGCCTACATCAAAAAAGAGGAAAAACTTTAAATAAACAATCTAATGACAAAGCTTAACTCAAAAAGCAAGAGCAAAGCAAGCCCAAAATTAGCAGAATAAAAGAAATAATAAAGATCAGAGCAGACATAAATTAAATTGAAATAAAAAAATAAAATAAATGAAATGAAAAGCTGCTTTTTGAAAAGTTAAACAAAAATGACAAACTTTTAACCAGACTAAGAAAAAAAAAAAGAGAAAAGATATAAATAAGTAAATTCAGAAATAGAAAAGGAGGCATTAAAACTGATACTGCAAAAATTTAAAGGATTATTAGTGGCTTCTGAGAGCAATGATATGCCAATAAGTTGGAAAATCTCGAAGAAATGGACAAATTCCTAGACACATACAATGTATTACATTGAACCAGGAAGAAATCCAAAACCTGAAAAGACCAATAACAAGTAACAAAATTGAAGCCATAATTATAAGTCTTCCAGTAAAGTAAAGCCCAGGACCCACTGGCTTCACTGCCGAATTCTACCAAACACTTAAAGAACTAATACAAATCCTAATTAAACTATTCCAAAAAGGTAGAGGAAGAGGGAATACTTCCACACTTATTTTATGAGGCCAGTATTAACCTGATACCAAAACCAGACACACAAAAAAGTGGAGGTCAATATCTTTGACGAATATTGATGCAAAAATCTTCAACAAAATACTAGCAACCCAAATTCAAGAACACATTAGAAAAAAATCATTCATCATGACCAAGTGGAATTTATCACTGGGATGCAAGGATGGTTCAACATATACAAATCAATCAATGTGACACAGGGTATCAACAGAATGAATGATAAAAACCATATGGTCATTTTGAGTGATACTGAAAAAGTATTTGATAAAACTCAACAGTTCCTCATAATAGAAATCCTCAAAAAACTGGGGATAAAAGGAACATACCTCAACATAATAAAAACCACATACCACAGACCCACAGCTAGTATCTTACTGAATGAACAAAAACTGAAAGTTTTTTTACTAAGATGTGGAACATGATATGGATGCCTAGTTTTACTACTGTTATTCAACATAGTACTGGAATTCCTAGTTAGAGCAATAAGAAATGAGAAAGAAAGAAAGGGCATCCTGGCCAGGTGTGATGGCTCATGCCTGTAATCTCAGCACTCTGGGAGGCCAAGGTAGGCGGGTCGCTTGAGGTCAGGAGTGCAAGACCATCCTGGATAATATGGTGAAACCTCATATCTACTAAAAATACAAAAATTAGCCAGGCAGGGTGATGCGTGCCTGTAATTCCAGTGACTCTAGACGCTGAGGCATGAGAATTACTTGAACCCAGGAGGCAGAGGTTGCAGTGAGCAAAGATCACATTACTGCACTTCAGTTTGGGTGACAGAGTGAGATTGTGCCAAAAAAAAAAAAAAAAAAAGAAAAGAAAAGAAAAAAGAAAAGAAAAGGAAGGAAGGGAGGGAGGCAGGAAGAGAAGGGTGGGCATCCAAATTGGAAATGAAGAAGTCAAATTATCCTTATGTGCAGATATGATCTTATATTTGGAAACCCTAAAGACTCTACATAAAAACTAATAGAACTGATAAACTCGTTAAAGTTGCAAGATACAAAATTAAGTTACAAAAATCAGTATCATTTCTATATGCCAACAGTAAACAATGTGAAAAACAAATCAAGAAAGTAATGCCATTTACAATAGCCACACATAAAATTAAAGAACCAGAAATTAACCAAAGAAGTGAAAAATCTTTATAAAGAGAACTATAAAACATTGATGAAAGAAATTGAAGAGGACAGAAAATGGAAAAATATTACATATTCATTAATTGGAAGAACTGATATTGTTGAAATGCCCATACTATGCCAAACAATCTACAGATTCCATGCTATCCCTAACAAGAAACCAATTGCATTCTTCACAGAAATAGAAAAAACAATGCTAAAATTTATGTAGAATCACCAAAGACCCAAAATACCCAAAGCTATCCAACGCAAAAAGAACAAAACTGGAGGAATCACATTACCTGACTTCAAATTACACTCCAGAGCTACAGTAACCAAAACAGCATAGTAGACTGGCATAAAAACAGCCACATAGACCAATGGAACAGAATAATGAACCCAGAAACAAATCCATACACCTATTTTGAATTCATGATCAACAAAGGTGCCAAGAATATACAATGGAGAAAATACAGCATCTTCAATAAATGGTGCTTGGAAAACTGGATATTCATATGCAGAAGAATGAAACTAGAGCCCTGTCTCTCACCCTGTATAAAAATCAAATCAAAACGGATTAAAGACTTAAATCTGGGGGGGCGGAGCAAGATGGCCGAATAGGAACAGCTTCAGTCTCCATCTCCCAGCGCGAGCGACACAGAAGACCGGTGATTTCTGCATTTTCAACTGAGGTACTGGGGTCATCTCACTCGGGAGTGCCGGACAATCGGTGCTGGTCAGCTGCTGCATCCCGACCAGCGAGAGCTGAAGCAGGGCGAGGCATCACCTCACCTGGGAAGCACGAGGGGGAAGGGAGTCCCTTTTCCTAGCCAGGGGAACTGAGACACACAACACCTGGAAAATCGGGTAACTCCCACCCCAATACTGCGCTGTAACACCGGCACACCGGAGATTATATCCCACACCTGGCCGGGAGGGTCCCACGCCCACGGAGCCTCTCTCCTTGCTAACACAGCAGTCTGCGGCAATCTAACCGCAAGGCAGCAGCGAGGCTGGGGGAGGGGCGCCCGCCATCGCTGAGGCTTAAGTAGGTAAATAAAGCCGCTGGGAAGCTCGAACTGGGTGGAGCTCACAGCAGCTCAAGGAAACCTGCCTGTCTCTGTAGACTGCGCCTCTGGGGACAGGGCTCAGCTAAAGGAGCAGAAGCCTGTGAAACGTGAACGACTCTGTCTGACAGCTTTGAAGAGAGCAGTGGATCTCCCAACACGGAGGTTGAGATCTGAGAAGGGGCGGTCTGCCTGCTCAAGTGGGTCACTGACCCCTGAGTAGCCTAACTGGGAGACATCCCCCACTAGGGGCAGTCTGACACCCCACACCTCACAGGGTGGAGTACACCCCAAGAGGAAGCTTCCAAAGCAAGAATCAGACAGGTGCACTCGCTGTTCAGCAATATTCTATCTTCTGCAACCTCTGCTGCTGATACCCAGGCAAACAGGGTCTGGAGTGGACCTCAAGCAATCTCCAACAGACCTATAGCTGAGGGTCCTGACTGTCAGAAGGAAAACTATCAAACAGGAAGGACACCTATATCAAAACCCCATCAGTACGTCACCATCATCAAAGACCAGCGACAGAAAAAACCACAAAGATGGGGAAAAAGCAGGGCAGAAAAGCTGGAAATTCAAAAAATAAGAGCGCATCTCCTCCTGCAAAGGAGCACAGCCCATCGCCAGCAACAGATCAAAGCTGGTCAGAGAATGATTTTGATGAGATGAGAGAAGAAGGCTTCAGTCCATCAAACCTCTCAGAGCTAAAGGAGGAATTACGTACCCAGCGCAAAGAAACTAAAAATCTTGAAAAAAGAGTGGAAGAATTGACAGCTAGACTAATTAAGGCAGAGAAGGTCATAAACGAAATGACAGAGATGAAAACCATGACACAAGAAATACGTGACAAATGCACAAGCTTCAGTAACCGACTCGATCAACTGGAAGAAAGAGTATCAGCGATGGAGGATCAAATGAATGAAATGAAGCGAGAAGAGAAACCAAAAGAAAAAAGAAGAAAAAGAAATGAACAAAGCCTGCAAGAAGTATGGGATTATGTAAAAAGACCAAATCTACGTCTGATTGGGGTGCCTGAAAGTGAGGGGGAAAATGGCACCAAATTGGAAAACACTCTACAGGATATCATCCAGGAGAACTTCCCCAACCTAGCAGGCCAGGCCAACATTCAAATTCAGGAAATACAGAGAACGCCACAAAGATACTCCTCGAGAAGAGCAACTCCAAGACACATAATTGCCAGATTCACCAAAGTTGAAATGAAGGAAAAAATCTTAAGGGCAGCCAGAGAGAAAGGTCGGGTTACCCACAAAGGGAAGCCCATCAGACTAACAGCAGATCTCTCAGCAGAAACTCTACAAGCCAGAAGAGAGTGGGGGCCAATATTCAACGTTCTTAAAGAAAAGAATTTTAAACCCAGAATTTCATATCCAGCCAAACTAAGTTTCATAAGTGAAGGAGAAATAAAATTCTTTACAGATAAGCAAATGCTTAGAGATTTTGTCACCACCAGGCCTGCCTTACAAGAGACCCTGAAGGAAGCCCTAAACATGGAAAGGAACAACCGGTACCAGCCACTGCAAAAACATGCCAAAATGTAAAGACCATCGAGCCTAGGAAGAAACTGCATCAACTAATGAGCAAAATAACCAGTTAATATCATAATGGCAGGATCAAGTTCACACATAACAATATTAACCTTAAATGTTAATGGACTAAATGCTCCAATTAAAAGACACAGACTGGCAAACTGGATAAAGAGTCAAGACCCATCAGTCTGCTGTCTTCAGGAGACCCATCTCACATGCAGAGACATACATAGGCTCAAAATAAAGGGATGGAGGAAGATCTACCAAGCAAATGGAGAACAAAAAAAAGCAGGGGTTGCAATCCTAGTCTCTGATAAAACAGACTTTAAACCATCAAAGATCAAAAGAGACAAAGAAGGCCATTACATAATGGTAAAGGGATCAATCCAACAGGAAGAGCTAACTATCCTAAATATATATGCACCTAATACAGGAGCACCCAGATTCATAAAGCAAGTCCTTAGAGACTTACAAAGAGACTTAGACTCCCATACAATAATAATGGGAGACTTCAACACTCCACTGTCAACATTAGACAGATCAACGAGACAGAAAGTTAACAAGGATATCCAGGAATTGAACTCATCTCTGCACCAAGCGGACCTCATAGACATCTATAGAACTCTCCACCCCAAGTCAACAGAATATACATTCTTCTCAGCACCACATCACACTTATTCCAAAATTGACCACATAATTGGCAGTAAAGCACTCCTCAGCAAATGTAAAAGAACAGAAATTATAACAAACTGTCTCTCTGACCACAGTGCAATCAAACTAGAACTCAGGACTAAGAAACTCAATCAAAACCGCTCAATTACATGGAAACTGAACAACCTGCTCCTGAATGACTACTGGGTACATAACGAAATGAAAGCAGAAATAAAGATGTTCTTTGAATCCAATGAGAACAAAGATACAACATACCAGAATCTCTGGGACACATTTAAAGCAGTGTGTAGAGGGAAATTTATAGCACTAAGTGCCCACAAGAGAAAGCAGGAAAGATCTAAAATTGACACTCTAACATCACAATTAAAAGAACTAGAGAGGCAAGAGCAAACACATTCAAAAGCTAGCAGAAGGCAAGAAATAACTAAGATCAGAGCAGAACTGAAGGAGATAGAGACACAAAAAACCCTCCAAAAAATCAATGAATCCAGGAGTTGGTTTTTTGAAAAGATCAACAAAATTGACCGACCGCTAGCAAGGCTAATAAAGAAGAAAAGAGAGAGGAATCAAATAGACGCAATAAAAAATGATAAAGGGGATATCACCACCGACCCCACAGAAATACAAACTACCATCAGAGAATACTATAAACACCTCTACGCTAATCAACTAGAAAATCTAGAAGAAATGGATAATTTCCTGGACACGTACACTCTTCCAAGACTAAACCAGGAAGAAGTTGAATCCCTGAATAGACCAATAGCAGCCTCTGAAATTGAGGCAACAATTAATAGCCTACCCACCAAAAAAAGCCCAGGACCAGATGGATTCACAGCTGAATTCTACCAGAGGTACAAGGAGGAGCTGGTACCATTCCTTCTGAAACTATTCCAATCAATAGAAAAAGAGGGAATCCTCCCTAACTCATTTTATGAGGCCAGCATCATCCTGATACCAAAGCCTGGCAGAGACACAACAAAAAAAGAGAATTTTAGACCAATCTCCCTGATGAACATCGATGCAAAAATCCTCAATAAAATCCTGGCAAACCGGATTCAGCAGCACATCAAAAAGCTTATCCACCATGATCAAGTGGGCTTCATCCCTGGGATGCAAGGCTGGTTCAACATTCGCAAATCAATCAACGTAATCCAGCATATCAACAGAACCAAAGACAAGAACCACATGATTATCTCAATAGATGCAGAAAAGGCTTTTGACAAAATTCAACAGCCCTTCATGCTAAAAACGCTCAACAAATTCGGTATTGATGGAACGTACCTCAAAATAATAAGAGCTATTTATGACAAACCCACAGCTAATACCATAGTGAATGGGCAAAAACTGGAAAAATTCCCTTTGAAAACTGGCAGAAGACAGGGATGCCCTCTCTCACCACTCCTATTCAACATAGTGTTGGAAGTTCTGGCTAGGGCAATCGGGCAAGAGAAAGAAATCAAGGGTATTCAGTTAGGAAAAGAAGAAGTCAAATTGTCCCTGTTTGCAGATGACATGATTGTGTATTTAGAAAACCCCATCGTCTCAGCCCAAAATCTTCTTAAGCTGATAAGCAACTTCAGCAAAGTCTCAGGATACAAAATTAATGTGCAAAAATCACAAGCATTCTTATACACCAGTAACAGACAAGCAGAGAGCCAAATCAGGAATGAACTTCCATTCACAATTGCTTCAAAGAGAATCAAATACCTAGGAATCCAACTTACAAGGGATGTAAAGGACCTCTTCAAGGAGAACTACAAACCACTGCTCAGTGAAATCAAAGAGGACACAAACAAATGGAAGAACATACCATGCTCATGGATAGGAAGAATCAATATCGTGAAAATGGCTATACTGCCCAAGGTTATTTATAGATTCAATGCCATCCCCATCAAGCTACCAATGAGTTTCTTCACCGAATTGGAAAAAACTGCTTTAAAGTTCATATGGAACCAAAAAAGAGCCCGCATTGCCAAGACAATCCTAAGTCAAAAGGACAGAGCCGGAGGCGTCACGCTACCTGACTTCAAACTATATTACAAGGCTACAGTAACCAAAACAGCATGGTACTGGTACCAAAACAGAGATATAGACCAATGGAACAGAACGGAGCCTTCAGAAATAATGCCACACATCTACAACCATCTGATCTTTGACAAACCTGACAAAAACAAGAAATGGGGAAAGGATTCCCTATTTAATAAATGGTGCTGGGAAAATTGGCTAGCCATAAGTAGAAAGCTGAAACTGGATCCTTTCCTTACTCCTTATACGAAGATTAATTCAAGATGGATTAGAGACTTAAATGTTAGACCTAATACCATAAAAACCCTAGAAGAAAATCTAGGTAGTACCATTCAGGACATAGGCATGGGCAAGGACTTCATGTCTAAAACACCAAAAGCAACGGCAGCAAAAGCCAAAATTGACAAATGGGATCTCATTAAACTAAAGAGCTTCTGCACAGCAAAAGAAACTACCATCAGAGTGAACAGGCAACCTACAGAATGGGAGAAAATTTTTGCAATCTACTCATCTGACAAAGGGCTCATTTCCAGAATCTACAAAGAACTCAAACAAATATACAAGAAAAAAAACAAACAACCCCATCCAAAAGTGGGGAAAGGATATGAACAGACATTTCTCAAAAGAAGACATTCATACAGCCAACAGACACATGAAAAAATGCTCATCATCACTGGCCATCAGAGAAATGCAAATCAAAACCACAATGAGATACCATCTCACACCAGTTAGAATGGCAATCATTAAAAAATCAGGAAACAATAGGTGTTGGAGAGGATGTGGAGAAATAGGAACACTTTTACACTGTTGGTGGGATTGTAAACTAGTTCAACCATTATGGAAAACAGTATGGCGATTCCTCAAGGATCTAGAACTAGATGTACCATATGACCCAGCCATCCCACTACTGGGTATATACCCAAAGGATTATAAATTATGCTACTACAAAGACACATGCACACGTATGTTTATTGCGGCACTATTCACAATAGCAAAGACTTGGAATCAACCCAAATGTCCATCAGTGACAGACTGGATTAAGAAAATGTGGCACATATACACCATGGAATACTATGCAGCCATAAAAAAGGATGAGTTTGCGTCCTTTGTAGGGACATGGATGCAGCTGGAAACCATCATTCTTAGCAAACTATCACAAGAAGAGAAAACCAAACACCGCATGTTCTCACTCATAGGTGGGAACTGAACAATGAGCTCACTTGGACTCGGGAAGGGGAACATCACACACTGGGGCCTATCATGGGGAGGGGGGAGGGGGGAGGGATTGCATTGGGGAGTTATACCTGATATAAATGATGAATTGATGGGTGCTGACGAGTTGATGGGTGCAGCACACCAACATGGCACATGTATACATATGTAACAAACCTGCACGTTATGCACATGTACCCTAGAACTTAAAGTATAATAAAAAAATAAAAATAAAATAATAAAAAAAAAGACTTAAATCTAAGACCTCAACCTATGAAACTGTTCCAATAAAACAATGGGGAAAATCTCCAGGACATTGGTCTGGGCAAAAATTTCTTGAGGAATAGCCCCCAAGCACAGGCAACCAAAGCAAAAATGGACACAAGGGATAATATTAAGTTTAAAAGCTTCTGCATAGCAAAGGAAACAATCAACAAAGTGAAGAGCCAATCTAGAGAATGGGTGAAAATATGTGCAAACTGCCAATCTGACAAAGTATTAATAACCAGAATACACGAGGAGCTCAAATGACTCCACAGTAACAAATCTAATAATGAAATTTAAAAAGGCAAAAGATTTGAATATGCATTTCTCAAAAGAAGACATACAAATGGCAACTAGGCATATGAAAAGGTTCTCAACATCATTGATCATCAGAGAAACACAAATAAAAAATATAGGGAGATATCATCTCACCCCATTAAAATGGATTTTATACAAAAGACAGACAATAATAAATGCTAGTGAGGACACGGAGTAAAGGGAACCCTTGTAAACTTTTGGTGGGAATGTATAATAAATCAGTATTAATACAATCACTACAGAGAACAGTTTGGAAGTTCCTCAAAAAACTAAAAATAGAGCTACTATATGATCCAGCAATCCCTCTGCTGGGTATACACCCAATAGAAAGGAAATCAGTGTAAAAGTGTTCCTTTTTCTCCACATCCTCTCCAGCACCTATTGTTTCCTGACTTTTTAATGATTGCCATTCTAACTGGTGTGAGATGGTATCTCATTGTGGTTTTGATTTGCATTTCTCTGATGGCCAGTGATGACGAGCATCTTTTCATGTGTCTGTTGGCTGTATGAATGTCTTCTTTTGAGAAATGTCTGTTCATATCCTTTGCCCACTTTTTGATGGCTAGTTCAACCATTATGGGAAACAGTATGGCGATTCCTCAAGGATCTAGAACTAGAAGTACCATATGACCCAGCCATCCCATTACTGGGTATATACCCAAAGGATTATAAATCATGCTGCTATAAAGACACATGCACACATATGTTTATTGCGGCACTATTCACAATAGCAAAGACTTGGAATCAACCCAAATGTCCATCAGTGACAGACTGGATTAAGAAAATGTGGCACATATACACCATGGAATACTATGCAGCCATAAAAAAGGATGAGTTTGTGTCCTTTATAGGGACATGGATGCAGCTGGAAACCATCATTCTTAGCAAACTATCACAAGAAGAGAAAACCAAACACCGCATGTTCTCACTCATAGGTGGGAACTGAACAACGAGATCACTTAGACTCGGGAAGGGGAACATCACACACTGGGGCCTATCATGGGGAGGAGGGAGGGGGGAGGGATTGCATTGGGAGTTATACCTGATGTAAATGACGAGTTGATGGGTGCAGCACACCAACATGGCACAAGTATACATACGTAACAAACCTGCATGTTATGCACAAGTACCCTAGAACTTAAAGTATAATAATAATAATAATAAAAAGTAAAGGAGATCTACAGGCCTGGATATGGAATAATATCCAAGATATGTTGTTAAATAAAAGGGTCACAATTTATATCTACACTATATCTATCTATATAAAATAAATGGCATCATAATATACCTATAAATATGTATGTCCATATAAAAAAAAAGAAAGGAAATCAGAATATCAAAGAGATATCTGCACTTGCATGTTTGTTGTGCAGTGTTCATGATAGCCAAAATGTGGGGGCAACATAAGTGTTCATCAACAGATGAGTTGATAAAGAAAATGTGGTACCTATACATAGTGGAGTGGTATGCAGCCATAAAAAAGAATGCAAACCAGTCATTTGCAGCCACCTGGATGGAACTGGTGATCATTATGTTAAGTGAAATAAGCCAGGCTCATAAAGACAAACTTCACATGTTCTCACTGATTTGTGGGTTCTAAAAATCAAAATAATTGAACTCATGGAGAAAGATGACTGGTAGGGCCAGACAGAAGGCTAGAAGGAGTATTAGGGGATGGTGGGGACAATTAATGGTTACAAAAAAAAAAAATTAAAGAATGAATAAAACCTACTATTTGATAGCATGACACGGTGACTATAGTCAATAATAATGTAATTGTACACTTAAAATAACTAAAAGAGTATAACTGGATTGTCTGTAACACAAGGGATGAATGCTTGAGGGAATAGATACCTCACTCTTCATGATGTGATTATTACGCATTGCATGCCTGTATCAAAACATTTCATGTACCCAATAAATATATACACCTACTATATACCCACAAAATTTGTTTTTACATGTGGAGGATATGCATTCACCATATCCTCCAAATCCCCACTTATTTTTCCATTTTCCTTTCATTCAAAAATCTAGACGTAGACTTTGAATCTAGAGCCAAGCCAAGAGTTTTGTCCCTAGTAACTCTCCTTGGCCATTAGTGCTCTGTCCATCCCTCATATTTTTATGTAATACACTAATATTTGAACATTGAAGTCTTACAAAGTAAAGTTTTCTATGAATGACCTATCCATAAGTACACACTACTTTAGGAATTAATTATGTTTTCCCTGGACCCCATGAATGCCTTATGTCAAGTCCTAAAAAGATATAAAACAATATACAGCCAGTCCCCAACTTAAAATGCTTTGACATATGATTTTTTGGCTTTATGATGGTGTAAAAGTAATATGTATTCAGTAGAAACCAAATTTCAAGTAATCCAACCATTTTATTTTGTATTTTTCATACTGTATTCAACACATCACATGAGATATTTAACATTTTATTATTAAATGGGCTTTGTGTTAGATGATTTTTCCACCTGTGGGTAATGTAAGTTTTCTGAGCATGTTCAAGGTAGGCTAGGCTAAGCATAATGTTCAGTAGGTTAGATGTATTAAATGCATTTTTGGCTTATGATATTTTCAACTTGTGACGGTTTTATCAGCATATAACCCCATCATAAGTTGAGGGGCATCTGCATTTTGAAAAATATTGCTATCTATCTTTTGATATTTTAAAAGTGTATTTCTTTCTCTCATGAATTCAAATGTTGTACTTTCTGGGCTTAACCTCCATCTCAAGCTATCGAGATGATAAGCATCTGTTGGTTGGATAATTGTTCTTTTTATTATGTTTGACACATTTTTAATTGTTTCTATTAATTTATTCTTCTTAGCAACTGCATGTGATCAAAATATTTGCTATATGACCTTCCTGTTTGTCTTCAAGTAGATGGTGTAAGTTGTGTTTAAAAGTATATTTTCAGAAATCCTTAGAATGTTGTAAAATTTATATGTGAAAAAGGATTAAAGTATTTAGCAAATTGGCTCTTCCTCCCACAAGGAAACTTCAAAAATTAAAGTACATAGTAAAATAATCTTTTTAAAAAATTGAGCTAGGGATAGAAAAAATAGAAATTTGATGACCAGCAAGTGTTTATGTAATGAGTTCAAAAAACTTAGGACCAATTTGCTGAATTAACAAAACCTGTAAGGCAAATAAATGTTTTCCAGATGGACTGTCTTATCTGTTACTGCCCACAACGTTCTCTTTCTTGGCCTGGAAAGAAACAGTAGTGGAAATTCTATATAATTCTTAAACATCGTGAAAATTGCCCAGTCAGCTTTTTAAGAAGCTACTGGGCTCTAACCACCAACAGACATTTGTAGGACTTAGAATCAGGTTTATCCAAATTTTATGTAGTTGCCAACTGTAGCAAAATGAACTGAACAATGTTCTATCTTTCAGAACTATGAAATTAAGTTTTTTGTACTAGAAAAATGCATCCTATTCAAGGTTATTTTCTGGCAAAGAAAAAGTATTCACTCTTCTTCTGCATTTTTCTGAAACCCCATGGTATTCTTCCCACTTCCACCATAACATCCAACCCCTGTGAAGTTGAAAGGGCAATCTCCTTTAAACGCACAGCACAGCTGTGCCATCAGGATTTTTCATGGAAGAAGTTCATGGGTTATTCCTGAACAATCAGCTATCTTGCAGACTAACTTCATATTTTGCTCCCAGATGCCCAGAGAAGCCTCCTGGGCAGACAAATCCTATGTGTTCAGATGAGAGAGATAAATGACCTCCATAGATGGCAATATAAATTTTAAGACTGAAATTGAGAAGGAAAATCAACCCCTTCAATCTTTTTTACCAGAGACTAGAAAAAAATCATGTGCACTTACCTGATAACAGTGAGCACCTCTTGCTATCTGTGCCACTGGATTAATCTTGAAACTGATGTGAAATGTCTCTAACTTCACAACACTAGCTCCTTCTGATATTGTCTGACAGCACCACCCCATCAGAGATTCTTCTAGTTGTGTGCTATGGATATTCGTTTCCTGTAAAGATGGTTGCTTGGATAGTTTGATTTTGTGAATGCTGAGTCAGCCTAATCATATTTTCCTGTATAAATTGCATCCACGTGAAATTAAAATTGAACCTAATTAAGAGGAATCCTTTCTGCCTGTTTGTCCTATGCATCATTTATCGGGTACAGATATCTCAGGATTAGGGAATCTAAGTTTTATTTCATTTTGAATGCCTAAGGAAGTCCTGGGTGAACAAGAAGTCTGGATGAGTCAACAAGAACTGCTGAATTGGCCAGGCTTACTTTGGAGAACGAACTTGCATCTGGCAACTGGGCAGTGATTCAGGAGATGGCTGATGCTAAAAGAAAAATGAAAGTATGAGGCTTACATGCTTATAATCAGCTCCTAACCTCTTTAAAAACATGCTTAATTTCCCTTGTGGTGGTTTCTTTTTCCATTCAAAGGGTTCTGGATCTTAATTTTAATTCGATTTCATCAGGAAACCAATGTAGAAGGAGTAAAGAGAAAGGCAGATGAATAGCAGAGGGAGATTATGTCAACCCCAATAACTCATGGATGTTTCTAGCTGAAAACACCAGAAAAAAATGAAAGTGATGTAAACAGCTAAGAGCAAATTTAAGAAAAGAAGCTAGAATGCTAAAGTCTAAAGACAGTGGGAAGGAGATACTTAGAAATTATAAGAGTAATCTGAGAAGGAAAAGTTGGTGGAAGGAGAAAAAGAAGAAAGTGGAGGGGATATGGGGGAAGAGCGAGAAGTGGACGGAAACAGAAGGGAAAAATGTAGGGATTCCATTACTTGATTAGAACTAGGTCCTCAGCTTAAGCTCAGTTATGCTATCAAAGGATGACCTCAACATCTCAGTAGCTTACAAAAACATTTATTTCTCTTTCATGCTACGTAGTTACTCCAGGTCAACTGCCACTCAGCAGTTAATTGTCTGCATTCTAGGATCTGGGTTGACTGTCTGAGAGTTCTTAATGAGGTTTTAGAGGAAAAATAGAGCATGAAAGCCACAAGACAGGAGCTCAGAAGGGACATGCTTCATTTCCGCTCACATTGTATTTGTCAAAGCAAGTCACATGGTCAAGCCTGATGTTAATGGAGTGGGAATGTATATTTTGAACGATATGTAATTATCGAATAATAATGTAATAATTAAAACTTATATTTTAATCTTCATGCCAAGGAAAGATGTATATCATTTTCCCATGCTCAGGAGTATTGGTTAGAGTGTTCTGTAGAATGTCCTTCAGTTTGTTTTCTTCTGACACTTTTCTCATAAGACTGGGATTATGGGGTGTTTTGGGGAGAAGGGAGAAAAATGCCATTCTCATCACATGATATCATGAATATATGCTATTAACGTGATGCAACATTGTTAATCTTAACCTTGGAGTCAGGCTTGTCAGTTTTCTCCACTATAGTTACTTGTTTTTCATTCTTTCTATACTGTACTCTTTGTAAGGAAGTCATTATGCACAATTCACACTTCAGAAGTGAGGAATTATGCTTCACTTCTTTGAAAGTATTTCCCCAATTATATAGGTGAGGAATTGGAAGGTCAGGGAGCTTAAGCCCAAGACAGCATACTTACTTAGTAGCATCAAGACTGATAGCCAAGTCTGCCTGACATATAAAACTATTCTTTCTTCAATACTCCACAAAAAGTACTCCTGCTCCTCTAAGAATAGTAAAGTGGTAAGAAAACCAGAAGGATGTATTTATTGGCTGTTTTGGTGAAGCATGCTGAGAAGCATGCCCTTGATACTTCAGACATTCAGATAATGGTTCCTTAACTTGCTCCTCACTAGCATGATGACTGGAGAGCTATAAAGTTCCTTCATGTTTGTAACACTATCCAGTGATTGTCCTGACATGGCCTAAGTACATACTAGACTGTCTTTCTATAATCATGTCCTGATTCCATTCTAATCAGTAAGCCATCTTTCAGAAGAGAAACTAAATTCCTAGAGCACTGTGAAGGGAGAGCAGAACATGAAAGTGCTATTGTGTCCGGAATTGGTGGGTTCTTGGTCTGACTTCAAGAATGAAGCTGCGGACTCTCGCGGTGAGTGTTACAGTTCTTAAAGATGGTGTGGCCGGAGTTTGTTCCTTCAGATGTTCAGATGCATCTGGAGCTTCTTCCTTGTGGTGGGTTCGTGGTCTCGCTGTCAGGAGTGAAGCTGCAGACCTTCGTGGTGAGTGTTACAGCTCAAAAAGGCAGCGTGGACCCAAAGAGTGAGCAGCAGCAAGATTTATTGCAAAGAGCGGCTGCTAGCATATTGTCACCTCTCACTATTATCTGCACATCTCGTGGCCAGGAGCTAGCGCCTAAGCAGTGTTTTCATGAAGAGATTTATAAATCCAGATATGCCTAATAAAGAAAGACATGTTCTTGACACAGAAAAAGCTCTAGACAAATAGGAGAACTGTCACCAAGACTGAGAAGTAAAGCAATGGGATGGTCTATGTCTTTTGGGCGAAAATTCTGTGAGGTTTTTCCTTCTTATCATGGAGATTCAATGTTGACATTTAAAGTATGTGCCAAGTCCTGTATCCAGTTTTCTTTTGAAGTGTCATTGACAGTGCAGTTCAAAGACAGAAATGACCATAAGATAGCACTGAGTTGTGTTTTCTGAACTGGAATCTAATCTCTCTTCTGATAAAAATAAATTAAGTTATAGAATGTATAAAGATAAAACGGAGTTTATGAATATGCTACATATATCATATGAAGAAAAATCTTTTCTCTGTCCATTTTTATACAGAGAATAGAGACTAGTTGGTTTCTGAGTCACATGTACATACTATATATTTAATTGTAATTGTATGATACACAAACATTATTAGTTTAAATATCCTGATGTACAATTATTTTTAAGTAGATTGAGCTCTTGGCTGGCAGTCAGAAAGTTGAATTTTTTGCTACTATTTCTCATAATGTGCAGATATATTTTCAGAAATTTTCTCCAATTGCTGAGATTATCTGAACTATTTGAATCTGCTATGTAAATCATGTACAAGGATTAAGCTTTTAGGACAAGAACTGTTTTCTTTCCCACTGTGCCTCAATACTTAGTTTATCATAGAATACTATATACACTTAATAAATGTATGTTAAATGATACATACTAAGATACTGTATACAGTCAGTAAATGTTTCTTAAATAAACATCAAATGAATGCTTTCAAGAAAGAAGCATTGAGTGAATTTAAGATAGTCATAAAATGCACAACTCTGTCTAAAATAAAAGACCTCGTCTAAAGTCAATGCTCATTATTATCCTTCAGTTCAGAATAAAGCATTTTTAAAAAATGAGACCAAGTTTAATAACGTCTGTATCACATAACATGGGTGATGGCACATTTCTTCCAAATATATTGATCAAAGGCAAGATTTCCAATGGTGAATACTGATAATTGACTTCTAGGCTGTCTCTGCAGGGGCTCACAAAATTTGCTGACCAGCAGGCTGCTATTCATATGAACAGAAAGCAATTTTCCTTTTGATAAGTCAATAAGATTATATGTTCTTCATATTAAATAACAAAATTGATTGAAAATTAATATTTAATGCTGGTGAGGATGTTGAGAGAGTTATTCTTCTCTAACACTGGTGTAAGACTATTTTGGTACAACTTTGCTGGAAAGTAATTTGGGACTATATACAAAGAGACTTAAAGAATTTACAGCTTTTTACAAAAGAAAACCAAAGAAGTCCACTTCTAGGTATTTATCTGAAATTAATAATCAGAGTTTTTTTCAGAGATTACTGGATATAAAGATGTTTGCCCTTTTCACAAGATGGCGCCTGTTTGGACAAAGGGAGGCAGGATGGCGCACTTCCGGGTTCTTCTTCACCAGCTTTTTCCACGGGCGCGAAAACGCAGCCAGTGCCCAGGGAGGGTGCAGACCAACCGGGCATGCGCCAGGTGACGTCAATCCGAAGAGACCAAGATTTACCTGGTCGCACCTGCAGAACGCCCCCTGACTCGCCCGTGCCCCGCCATTTGCCCTCCCACTCCTAGAAAAGCCGCTCTGGGCCAGCACCCCACTCGGCCTTCTGAGTCTCTCACTCCCCTTGGGATGTCGGGACTGCAGGAACTCCGTTGGAGAGCCCCACCAGGGGAACTCTGCCGGCCTCCTTTGCCAGAGGCCAACAGACCTCTCCCCCACACCTTAGGTTACCAAAAATAAATTTGCAGTTTTGCTCCCAGCCTTGCCTACCGGCTGGTTCTTTTTGTGCTCGCTCTGGTGGTCTTAGAAAAACAAATCAGCACCGAAAGGGAAGAAGGAAGCTGCTGCCCCTCCTAAAGCCGAAGCCAAAGCGAAGTCTTTAAAGGCCAAGAAAGCAGTGTTGAAAGGTGTCCACAGCCACAAAAAAAAGAAGATCCGCACGTCACCCACCTTCCGGGGCCCAAGACACTGCGACTCTGGAGGCAGCCCAAATATCCTCGGAAGAGCGCCCCCAGGAGAAACAAGCTTGACCACTATGCTATCATCAAGTTTCCGCTGACCAGAGTCTGCCATGAAGAAGATAGAAGACAACAACACACTTGTGTTCATTGTGGATGTTAAAGCCAACAAGCACCAGATTAAACAGGCTGTGAAGAAGCTCTATGACATTGATGTGGCCAAGGTCAACACCCTGATTCGGCCTGATGGAGAGAAAAAGGCATATGTTCGACTAGCTCCTGATTACCACGCTTTGGATGTTGCCAACAAAATTGGGATCATCTTAACTGAGTCCAGCTGCCTAATTCTAAATATATATATATATATATCTTTTCAACATAAAAAAAAAAAAAAGATGTTTGCTATGTGATAATACTTAAACCTTTGAAACAACTTCAGTGGTTAATAAAGGACTGCCTAGATAAATGCAGAAATATTCACTCAAGAAAGTATTACTCATCCCCTTAAAATAAAGTGTCTATAGAGGAGGAGCCTTATCCAATTCTCCTTTGATGGGTACTTAGGTTAATTCCATGTTTTTGCTATTGTGAATAGTGTTGCGATGAACATATGAGTGTTCTTTTGGATGGATACACAGTAATGGAATTTCTAGATTCAATGGTAATTCTGTCTTAAGTCTCTTGAGAAATCACCAAACTGCTTTCCACAGTGGCTGAACTAATTTAAATTCCCACCAAAAATAAATAAATAAATAAAAATAAAAATAAATAAATAAATTCCCAACAACAGTGCATAAGTGTTTCCTTTTATCCACGTCTACTGTTTTTTGACTTTTTAATAACAGCCATTCTGACTGGTTGTTAGAATGATTTCTCATTGTGGTTTTGATTTGTTACTCTGATGATTACTGAGGTGGAGCATTTTTTTCATATATGTTTCTTGGCCACTTATATATCTTCTGTTGAGAAATGTCTGTTCATGTCTTGCCCATTTTTAATGGAGTTATTTATTTTTGCTTGTTGAATTCTTTTAGTATAGATTCTGGATATTGGACTTTTGTCAGATGCATAATTTGTGAATATTTTCTCCCATTTTTTAGGCTATTTATTCTGTTGATAGTTTCTTTTGCTGTGCAGAAGTACTTTAGCTTATTTAGGTCCCACTTGTCTATTTTTGTTTTTGTTGAAAATTGCTTTTGAAAACTAAGTCATAAATTCTTTACCAAGGCCAATGTCCAAAATGGTGTTTGCTAGATTTTCTTCTAGGATTCTTTGAATTTGAAGTCTTACATTTACGTCTTTAATTCATTTTGAGTTAATTTTTGTATATGGTGAAAGGTAGGAGTCCAGTTGCATTCTTTTTCAAATGGCTAGCTAGCTATCCCAGTACTATTTATTGAACACAAAATCCTTTCCCCATTGTTTATTTTTGTTAGCTTTGTCAAAGATAAGATGACTGTAGGTGTGTAGCTGTTTTTCTGGGTTCTATATTCTGTCCCATTGGGTTATGAGTCTGTTTTTGTACTAGTACCATGCTGTTTTGGTTACTCTTGTCTTACAGTATAGTTTGAGAATGCGTAATATGTAGCTTTATTCTTTTTGCCTACAATTGCTTCAGCTATTCTGCTCTGTTTCGGTTCTATATAAATATTAGAATATTTTTTGAGTTCTGTGTTAAATTATGTTGGTAGCTTGATAGGAATAGCATGGAATCTGTAAATTGCTTTGGGCAGTATGGTCATTTTAATGATATTGATTCTTTCAAACCAAAAGCATGGAATGATTTTCCCATTTGTTTGTGTCATTTGTGATTTCTTTCAGCAGTGTTTTGTAGTTCTCCTTGCAGAGATCTTTCACCTCTTTGGTTAGATGTATTCCTAGGGGTGTGTGTGTGTGTATGTGTGTGTGTGTGTATTTGTGGCTATTATAAATGGCATTAAGTTCTTGATTTGGCCCTCGGCTTGAACATTATTGGTATGTAGAAATGCTACTGATTTCTGGACATTGATTTTGTATCCTGAAACTTTACTGAAGTTGTTTATCAGTTTTAGGAGCTTTCTTGTGGAGTGTTTAGGGTTTGCTACATATAGAATCATATTGTCAGTGAAGGGAGATAGTTGGCATCCTTTTTTACATTTGGATGCCTTTTATTTCTTTTTCTTACCTGATTGTCCTGGCTAGGACTTCCCTAATTTTTAACAATAATATTAATTTTTGAATTCAGTGTATTTTATATCAAATTACACATGGTCATAATGTAGAGTGTCAAATTGTTGCACAAGGCTTATTACAGAAAAATAGAATTCCAACTACCTCTTTCCAATTTTTGTTCCTCAGAGGCAGCTACTTTCAGCTCTTTGAACTAATTTTATGATATTTGCCCCCATATTTCCACCAATCTAAAAACAAAGAAAAAGCAAACAAATTTGAGTTTTTATTTTTAGGCCTGATGTATTGACTTCCTATCATAGAAAATTATACTTTAGCTTTTATTTTCACTACCTATATCCCAAACATAAACACATACCCCCTTATTCTTTTTCCTTTCTTCTCAACAGAGCTTTATTATAATTTTAGTTATATCACTATAGTGTTTATAGTATTATGACCACATAAACACTAGACAGGTGAGTCAGGTTGGGTACAATTATTATTTTTCCTTTTCTGAACAGATTTTGGTTTCCTTAATTGTTAATTTTTTTCATTTTAAGGTATTATTATTGCTGTTTATTCTTAGTTTTCTATATAATTGTCATTCTTTTATTCACAGACACTTCCTCAGTTGTGAAAATCTTTCAATGCACTGATACACATTCAATGTCAACTTCATCTTAAATCCCAGCACTCTTCTGACTTGTCCACATCAGGACTGGTTGAGGATTAGCTGTTGTTTTAAAGTCTCCTTCCACCATTGTCTTAGGGATTCTCTTTCCATATTTCATATGGGATTTCCTTTTACCTGATTCCATGTCTTCTTCTCTCTTGGCTTACTTCTTTGTTTTGATAGAACACAGCTTCCTGATAAAGTATACATAGGAGATAACATTTTTGAGACTGTGTATATCTAAAATATTTTTATTTTACTCTCGTACTTAAATGATAGTTGTCTGGAAATAGAACACTAGACTAGAAATCATGTGCCCTCACAATTTTGAAGGCTTTGACCTATTGCCTTCTACCTTCCAGAGCTACTAATTAAAGTCCCAATGACAATGCCTAACATTTTCTCAGCACTATATGTCAGTCACAGTTCTATATGTATTCATGTTTTTCATCTCACTTAATCCTCACAACAACTCTGTCAGCTAGGTGCTACTTTTTATCCTCATTTTACAGATGAGAAAGCTGTGACACAGGGTTGTAGTAACTTCCTCAGGGTTATAGGGCTAGTAATTACAGAATTAGAATCCAGGTGAGCTGGGTTGAGAGCTCATGCTGTTAACCTTCATGCTTTACTGCCATATTGATTATCGATCCTTTCAATAAAACATGAACTTTTAATCTGGATATTTTTATTACTTTTTATATTTTGCATTCAGTATTCTGAAATTTCACAATACTATGTCTTGTGATGAGTCTTATCACTCATTTTTATAAACACACAGTGGGCTATTTCAATCTGGAAACACTGTGCGCCAGTTCTGGAAACAGTTTTTAAATTATTTCTGTATTATTTTCCTTCTTTAGATTTTCTCTGTTCCCTGCTGCTAGATTTTATGGACTGTTCCCACTAGTCTTCCTATGGTTTTCTTGCTCTGTTTTTTATAGCTTTGCCTTCTTGTTTCACTTTCTGTAAGCTTTCCTCAAATTTGTCTCCCAAATTTTCTAATACATTTTTTGCTTCTGCTATCTTATTTTAATATCTAAGATGTATAAGAGCTCTTCTTTTTGTCCTCTGAAAGTACTTCTTTAAATCATTGTTTTCCCCCAAAAGGTTTATACCTTATATGCATATACCTTATATATTCATATTCACATTAATCAGAATATTTTGATTTTTTAAAAAAGTTTTATCCAATTTACTTTTTTTTTTTTTTTTGAGATTGAGTTTTACTCTTGTTGCCCAGGCTGGAGTGCATTGGTGTGATTTCGGCTCACTGCAACCTCTGCCTCCCGGGTTCAAGAGATTCTTCTGCCTCAGCCTCCCAAGTAGCTGGGATTACAAGTGTGCACAACCATACCTGGCTAATTTTTGTATTTTTAATAGATACAGGGTTTCATCACATTGGCCAGGTTGGTCTTGAACTCCTAACCTCAGGTGATCCACCCGCCTCAGCCTCCCAGTGTGCTGGGATTATAGGCATGAGCCAGCGTGGCTGGCCCAACTTACTGTTTCATGTTCACTTGTATTTTACCTGTGTACTGTCTGGTGGCCATAGGCTATCTGCATTAGAATGTTAACTGGAAGCTTTGAGCAAGTAGGTGGAGCTTATTCACTGGGTATCTGTGTAGTGAAATGGCTGGGCTTCTTCACTGGGGAATCTGTGATGTCAGCATCTCTTGAATTTTTCTCTCTGGCTAGGCTGATTTGTAAGAGATAAGTGTTCCCGTTCCCTACCTGAAGGAGAAGATTCTGGCTACCACCATTTTGGGAGTAGGGAAAGAAGGAGCGAGCACACAGTATACACATGAAACTGAATTTCCCTGCTTTTGACATGTACTCATGCCCTTATATGCATTGCTGTCTCCCATTTGCAGGAGCCTCTGTTTCTTCCTATCCTCCAAATCTCCAGTATCCTAGTGGGTCAGGGTGGGCAGGGAGTCCTGGGCAAAGGGAGTGGGGAGCAAGTCCCTTCACATGTGAAGCAGAATTCCAGATCTGGCACTTGATCTGCTGCTTTAACAACAGAAACCATTTCTCCAGTTGTTTGTTCTTTTCCTCTAGTACTTGCCCTCATTCTAAATGTTATTTTCCTTTTCCAAGACAACCTGCCTTGTTTATCTGATCCAAAGTGTAATTGCAAACTCAGATTCTCACAGCTAGAAAGACAAATTAAAAGGTCATCTATTTCCAAATCAGAATTTTTCAGATGAAAAAAAGTAAGCTAAGACAATTTCCTTGTCCTGGGGTAATAAAGTTAGTCATATGCAATGATGTCAGATATAAAACAACAGTTTCAGATTTTAACTTGATACCTTTTCTATTGTAAGACTCTCCTGTTTCTCTGTGTTTTGTTCATCATAACTTTCTAGGTCATTGTCTACTTTGCCAAATTAGATTGCTTTCAGAAATGCCTCTTAAGTCATAGGTGATCTCTGTGGCACCAGTGGATTTCATAGGTTAATTCTCCATTTGATAACCCATTATCAAGCAAGTAACTCAGTATTTTGAGTGAGAAAAGGAAAGGTCAGCTGAGGCCATTCAAATTATATCTTCTTACACAAATTGTTTCTTTTTGGGGAAAATCACAACAAAAGAAATTCCTACATTGCAGTGAATGATTGCTTTTGTAAAACTGACAATATGCCTCATAACTCATGCTTCCTTTTGAGCTGGGCCTTCTAGGAAGCTCAGAACCAAACAGTGATCAACTCCTAGCAAGGAACTTTCAGCTGTGTTTTTCATAATAACATTAATTTCCAATTTCATGGTTTTTTCCTACCTTCATTTTCTTTTTCAATCAATTTCTTTAATCCATTATATATCATTTTTATTGACATTGTTTCACAAACCATTTCAAATTTTATTTGAATACAGCATTGTATTAGTCCATATTGCACTGCTATAAAGAAATACCTAAGGCTGGGTAATTTATAAAGAAAGGAGGTTTAGTTGGCTCACACATCTGCAGTCTGTAGCAGGGCATAATGCCAGCTTCTGCTTCTAGTGAGGGTCTCAGAAAGCTTACAATCATGGCAGAAGGGGAAAGGGGAGCAGGCATATCACATGATGACAGAAGTAGAAAGGGAGATTCAGGCTCTTTTAAACAACCAGCTCTCAGGTGAACGAATAGATCAATGACTCACTCATTTCCACGATGGCCAGGAGGGGCACTCATGAAGGATCTGTCCCCATGACCTAAATACCTTCTACAAGGCCCCACCTCTAACCTTGGGAACACATTTCAACCTGAGATTTGGAGGGGACAAACATCCTATCAGGCATGATGTAAACAAAAAAGTAAAACAGTGTCATATGCTTTGTTCAATCACTTGTTGGTATAAATATATACCATTTAAAAAACAAAACAAAACAAAAAAAAACTTGCTCCATCGCTAGGCACAGTGGCCTGTAATCCTAGCACTTTGGGAGGCCGGGGCAGGCAGATCACTTGAGCTCAGGAGTTCCAGGTCAGCCTGGCCAATATGGCGAAACCCCGTCTCTACTAAAAATATAAAAACTAGCTGGAAATCACTTGAATCCAGGAAGCGAAGGTTGCGGTGAGCCGAGATCGCACCACTGCACTCCAGCCTGGGTGACAGAGTGAGACCCTGTTTAAAAAAAAAAAAAAGAAAACTTGCTCCACTTTATTGAGGGACCAGTTTATTCTCATGCCTTACTCAGTGTCCATTGTAAAAAGCTCTCTATTATCCACTCTAAGTTATGACATAACATGAATAATTTTAAGACCTAGAAATGTCCTTGGCTGTATAAATCTGCATTGCTCTTAAATCTCTTTCTAGTTCGATTTTATCTATAGAATTTACCTTTCTGTAGTTTTTGACAGATATTGATAATTCAAAATAAAATATATGTGTATTGTTTCGTTGCCCTTAAATATTTCCACACGATTTTAAAGAATCCTCACAACAGTCTCGCCAGCTGTATAGTATTGGCCCTACTTCATATGTGTGGAAACTGAATTCCATAGGGGTCATGTGACTTGAAGGCCACACAGTAATAAAGTGACAATGCCTGGTCTAGACAGCATGTCCCTTCATTCTCGGTCCAGGACATTGCTATTGCAAACCACTGCAGCTTCTAAGCCTCTAAAAATCAATACCACATTCTCCTCAGAATGACACAGAGCCTCTTATGAAGCTGACTTCATCCTGTTCTGCCCCTTATTAACATTAAATATCAGTGGCTGAGAGAATGGAGAGAGACTCACATAGTCAACTATTACTGACAATGATCCTGCATTGTGTTAATAGTTACATTGGGAGAAGACCAACCACTTTGTCAAATTGTAAGGCCTGGACTTTCTTGGGAGCTTCTCAGCCTTGCATATTTAAAACTTCCAATAGGTACTTTCAGATTATAGAGACAGAAGCTTTTCAAAAAAAATTCCTTTACACATCCAGATGTGTCAAAACTCTGATACAGAGTTTTTGTTTTGTTTTGTTTTGAGATAGTACTTCCCTCTATTGCACAGGCAGAGCGATGTGACGCACTCACTGCTTGCTGCAACCTGAGCCTCCCAAGTTCAAGTGATCCTCCCACCTCAGCCTCCCAAGTAGGTGGCACCAGAGGCACACACCGCCATGCCCAGCTAATTTTTAAAATGATTTTTTTGTAGAGATGAGATCTTACTATATTGCACAAGCTGGTCTTGAACTCTGACACAAGATTACCGAATTCTTTAACTATTACAATATAGTTTTGCACATTAATTCAGAGGACACAGTTCTTTTGAAATAAGGTAGGTTTAAAGTTAAATAAAAAATACAGACTTACAGGTTGAAAGGAAAAAACATAACGTTGTCTTTCCTTTGAATTAGAGCACTAAACTGAGATTTTGAAAATATCCTTTTATTCTTTTGAATGTTCTAAGTCCAGCATCTCAAACTTACATCTAATCAGAGCTCTCACAGTTCTGCCCTACCTACCGTATAAACCAGACATGTACACTCCCCGGGTTTTCACAAATGGTTAATGGTGTCTTTATTCTTCCTTTGGCTCAGTCCCAAAAACCTAGCAATCATTCTTGACTGCCCTTTCCCTTACATATTATAGCAAAATAAATCTGAATTTCAGCCCTTCTGATATACCCTACTGCTCCCCTCCAAATCCTACCCATATCTTCCTCCAATTGCCACCTCATTGACTTCCCCACATTTCCAATCTCTCTCAGCGCCCCCAGGTCAATTCTGCATGCAACAAGCAGAGGAGTCACATTAGCACATCATGCAGACCATGCCATTCTGCTCTTCTTCAATGGCTTGGCTGCATGGGCTTTGGTCCTGACCTACCTTGCCAGCTTTCCAGCATTCCTCTCTTGCACCATTCCCCAGGCCATGATGGTCTTCTTGTTCATCTTTGAAAAGTCTGTGCTTATTTCCACCTTAAGGTCTTTATATTTGTTAGTCCCTCTGCCAGGCACACACTTCCCCGAGGTCTTTGCAGAGTTGATTCCTTCAATTCATTCCTTCTCACTGTCACATCTTCACAGACATGCTCCTGACTCCACCAAAAGTATTCCTCTTTCACTTCTCCTCATCTTCTCTGTTTCCTCCTGCTTATTTTTCTTCATTGCACCTTCACTACCTCACTTCTATTGAATATTCATTTACTTGTAATCTACCTCCACTAGTGAACTCCACTGAAAGCAAGGACTTCATTCGCTGCTCCATCCCTAATCCTTACAGCAGTTCCTGCACAATATTTTCTTTCAAGTTATAAAGTAATACTTTATAATTAGAAGTAAAATACATACTTTTGATTAAGCATGAACCAAAACCCCAATTACAGAGTAAGAACACTCTGCAAAGTGCAGCTTTAACAAGAGAAAAAGAATGAGCTGTCAGGAGAACTGAGAAGTTAAATGAAGAAAGTGAAAGTTGAGCCGAGCTTGACCTGAAACAAGGCATTACAGAAGCAAAGAGAAGAGGAGAAATAATGAGAGAAGGAAACGAAGACTGAAATAAAAAATAGGAAGTTCACTGAGGCCAGCTTCAGTGTCACACAGTACCAGAGAAGAACAAATCCTATAACTAGCCATGGAGGGAGATTTGGCACTGGGCACAGTGCTGCCAAGGTTATTACTCTGTAAAAGAGCTTTGGGGACACTTTAATGATGACGGCAGGCACTATGTTGAAAGGTTGGCTGCAGGGAGCACCTGAGATAGAAAGTGAACAGCAAAGTGCATGAGATAATATAGCTTATATCTGGTAATTGTACAAGTGAAAGATTGAAATATTTATTGTTTAGAAATTTTAAACAGAACAGGCACATGAGATAGGGACCCAAACTGTTTTTAAAGATCAGGTTTACTAGAATCTAAAATGAGGTTTATCCCAGAATATTCACACACAAAAATTTTCAAAGAGACGAACTGGCAAAGGGAGGAGGACAAGACAGGGGGTTCTCATGCATGTGCCTACTGACTTGACCATCACTGTGCAAATGGTGTTGTGAGGGGAAAATAAGAAATCTGAAAATAGAATCAGAAATGTTACTTACTCATCCCCCCAACACACACAAACACACAGACTCATACAAACTGCATGACACAAATGAATATGTCTATATGGAACCAATCAAAAGTCTCTTGATATTCATTTGATGGCCCAGTGAATTCAAAGCCAGAATCCCTGGGTTCTAGAAGAGGTCAGATCACAAATTAATTGAGTGGCCTTATGTGTCATTTCACTCCTCTAACCTACTTTCACATGGGAAAATGAGAGGATTTAATTAGATCATTCCTAAAGCCCATTCCAATTCTAATAATCCTTGTTCCATAACAAGTGGCATTGATGTGGGATAGGTAAAGTAAATTATAACTGTAATACAGCTCCTAAAGATTGACCCATTCAGGGCCGGGTGCAGTGGCTCACACCTGTAATCCCAGCACTTTGGGAGGCTAAGGTGGGCAGATCACTTGTGCCCAGGAGTTCGAGACAAGCCTGGGCAAAATGGTAAAACCCCATCTCTACAAAAAAATACAAAAAATTTAGTCAGGCATGGTCATGTAGGCCTGTAGTTCTAGTTACTCACAAGGCTGAGGCAGGAGGATAGCTTGAGCCTGGGAAGTTGAGGTGGCAGTGAGCCAAGACTGGGCCACTGCACTCAGCCTGGGTGACAGTACAAGACCTTGTCTCCAAAAAAAAAAAAAAAAAAAGATTGACCCTTTGTTCTACTTGTAGTTAATCAAATATCATTTATTCTTCATTCAACAAACATTTATTGAGTAACTACTATAGGAGTACCACTCTAGGAGTTTCAACAAGGATTAGAAAAAAGTCTTTGCCCTTAAAGAATTCAGTAATAATCTTGTGTCAAAGTTCAAGACCAGCTTGTGCAATACAGTAAGATCTCATCTCTACAAAAATTTTTTTTAAAAAATTAGCTGGGCCTGGTGGTGTGTGCCTCTGGTGCCAGCTACTTGGGAGGCTGAGGTGGGAGGATCACTTGAGCTTGGGAGGCTAAGGGTGCAATGACCAGTGATTGCACCATGTTGCTCTGCCTGTACAATGGAGCGAGGCGCTGTCTCAAAAAAAAAAAAAAAAAAAAAAAGTCTGTAACAGAGTTTTGACACTGTTGTTTTTAAAGGTTAATTTTCAGGGCTTTGAACAGAAATAGGTTCATTGATTTGCTAAGGTTAATGTGTATGTATTTGGATCTGTGTTCTCATGTAGATGAGGCTGGAATTTTTTCTGCAAAGTTTGTAGACATATGTACATAAAGTATGTATACACAAATATACATCTCCATGTTTTTGCAAGTCACTGTAGTCTGTCAACTGTGCTAATAATGATAAACATAGTTCACAGCTTAGTCCCACCAGTTGACTCACAGGTCTTCAGCCTCCATTAGCTTCCACACTTGGCCTAAGGGAGACTATTGCTTGTGCATATAACTTTAAGAAGCCTCTGTGTTCACATTGAGGTGAGCCTGCTGGGTGGCTCACACTGACCACAGCCTTTTCTCAGCCTTAAACAGTGCATTAGCCTCTCTTAGGGGTCTTTAGTTCTGACTCTGATGTCCGCTTATTGGAGAATGAGGTCATTTCTCATTCCTTTCCCCCTTCGAAGATGGTCTCCATCACTTAGAGCTATTTTTCACAGTCCTCTCTGGAAATTTATCTTTTCATTCTACTGATTTGCCACCTATTCTTAGCATTCACTCACTCAATTTTGCCAAGACTTTATGATTCACTTTGAAGCTTTTATTATCAGAAAGATATCCAAACAAGGCTACTTTGGTTATGGACTTTGTGCCTCTCTTTTAAGGAATGGAGAAAGACACCAAAAAGGGCCTGCATTCTCTCTTTATTTCTTTTTTTTTTTTTTTGAGATGGAGTTTCTCTCTATTGCCCAAGGTGGAGGTGGAGTGCAATGGCACAATCTCAGTTCACTGCAACCTCTGCCTCCTGGGTTCAAGCAATTCCCCTGCCTCAGCCTCCCAAGTAGCTGGGATTACAGGTGTGCACCACCACCCTCAGCTAATTTTTGTATTTTTAGTAGTGACAGGGTTTCACCATGTTGCCCAGGCTGGTCTCGAACTCCTGACCTCAGGTGATTCACCCACCTCGGCCTCCCAAAGTCCCAAAGTGCTGGGATTACAGGCATGAGCTACTGGCCTAGCCGGCTTATATTCATTAACTCAACAACAACCTGCTAAAGCAAAAACTTACACTCATTTAGGATCTAGATGGTCATTTCTTCCTCCTTTGTGCTACCTAGTAACCCAGAAATATGTGTTTTATAGAGAAATCTAAAATCAAAGTTTTTAAAATAATTATAATCTGTTTCACTTAAAAATATACAAAAACTAGATAACAGGTAAATTATTATTCCAGTATAAATTATATTTTATTATTATTTTGTGAGAGATGCTTAAAATGGCAGACATGAAAATGTGCTGCTCAGATCTGCCTTCAAGGAAGGACTTGCTGTCCAATTTCAGGGAATGTGGTCAGCAGACAGCCTGTATCCATTGCCCCTTGAAGATCTGCTTCAGTCACAGACAGTTGAGGTGATATTATTCCCAGGGCTACCCTTATTCAGTGACTGGACAAGGTAGGGGTATAAGAGGATGACCTTCGATGGGCTCAGAAATGAGGATTCAGGTCATGCTACCAGGTAAACTGTGGAGAACAGCAGAAGTAGTAGCTGAGGGGACTCTAGAAAGTTGAGTAGAGGAGGGAGATGAGTACCAGTCATTGCCCTGAGACCAACTTTAAACTATAGCAGCTACAGCTTGTACTGCTAACTTCGCTTTTCTGTACTACTAACTTTGCTTTTCTAAGTGTCTGTAAATAAAAGAGGTCCCCTAGAGTCCCAGAGGACCTGATACCACAATATATGTAGAGAAGAAGATCTGTAATAGAAAATGTGCTACCAAGATCTTCCTTCAAGGAATAAGGATCTGCCCAGCTTCAGGAAGCAGCTGACATCATACAGCCTCCAATCATTGGCTTCTTCAGAGATTTCCTTAACAGCAGAGAACCAGGGCCTCATTCTTCCTGAATGGCTGGTATCCAATGACTGAGCAAGGTAGAGCAACATGGGGCTGGCCCTCTCAACCAAGTGCTGGTCAGTGTTTGCTCTAGAGCTCCCAGAGAGTGGACAGAAGCCTTGCCAATCTTGAATCATGGTCTGAACTCTCCTCTTGTCCAATCCTGTTCTTTCCCCTTCTCTCCTTGTCATAGACATTTTGCTTGTCTATCTCCATCTCAGCATCTGCTTCCAGGGAACACAATCTGTGATACTCTTTCTCTCACACATAACAATGCCTCTTACTTTGCCACTTAAACTCTTATCCTAGAGGACCAAGGAATGGGCAGGGTGGCCAGCAGCCCAGGTGTCTGATAGTCAGTCTGAGGAGCTAGAAAGGGCAGGAATAAAATTATTTCAGTACTTTTCCACTTTTCATCTCAGTTCCCAGTCAGAGGTACCATCACTGATGGCATGGAAGATTTTGATGGTCTGATGTACGCCTTACTGCTTAAGGTAATAGACAAATCTTCAACAATAAATCCAATTTTAGATGTTGTGAGGGTACTGGTTGGTTAACTAAATTTTACTGTAAATCCTTTAGTGAGGAAAAAACTGTCTCTTAATTTCTCTGGTTTACAAATACAGATTTTTGATTTCAGAATTAAATAAGTTATATTTTTAAAAAACTAAAATAAAGTAGCTATTTTGATTAATGCTAGCTACCTAGAGACTTAGCAAGGGGACAGTAAGAAAGCTACTCTTACCATTATCCAAAAATATATATACTTGAATATCTGCACTTCCACTTAACATTCTCTCCACATTGAAGATAACCATTCCCTCCTCTTTTCCAACCTTTAAACCATCCCCCGCTCCCATCTCTGTCTCTGGCTATTACTCCTTTTAATCAAGCTTAGTCTTGCCCTCCTTGGACTGATGCACAGAATTCTGGAGACTGACTTAGAGTGCTGGCTTTGCCCCAGGATCAGGGCAAGGGGGAGGGCAGCTAAGCTAGCTGGTTCAGCACTGCTGCAGCATAGCTGAGAACCACACAGATGGAGCAGAGCTTCTATCCCTCAGGCCCTTCCACTTGTTCACGAAACATTCCAAGTGAGGGCTGAGAAGGCTTATCTCCTCTCTTTGTGTTTGTTCCTTCATCCGTATATTGAGGACATTCACAAGCACAAGCTTCCTGTGAAGCTTAAATGAGATGGCAAATATGAGAGTCCAGCACAATGCCCAGAACATCAACCTGCTAAAAAATGGGTATGTGTGTTCATATATATTTGTTCATTCATTTCTTCCCCTCTATCAGGAATGTATATAGGCATAATGAATGCTTTTACTTAAGCCCACATACCTGCTACAACTAGTAGAGTAAAAGAGAGGGCATCCTTTCAGAGGCAGGATTTCCTAATGGACTAAAGCTATTTTACCCTCACTGCTCTGCAATAAAACTGTCCCCCACCCCTGGAGATTACAAGCTCTCCATTATAATACTTCAAGGTGCCCCTAGTTCTACAGGGAGGGTAAAAAGTACTCAAGTAGCCCACACTAACTCTCTTTAAATAAAAACCACCACAAAAACAAAAAACCTTCATAGCCTTTGAGAGTTTCGATGGTACCTACTGTAATCAAATACACAAAATAAGAGGTTACCAGTTTGTAAAATCTAGTAATTATATTTTTTTTATCTGCCATTTATTGACTATTTACTATATGTCAGGAATAGTGCACTTTACATGCGTTCTTTCAGTTCATCTGCCTTATAATTCTGTGAGATAAAGGAATGGATACGTAGAGAAGTTATATAACTAGCATAAATGTAACTGGTCAGCAGTAGACTTACTGTAAAGTTAATGGAGCTTAGGCTCTGGTTCCTTTGCTTGCAGGAGTCCCTTCTAAGGCCCTGCAAGAAGCCCTAGCATTACGTTCACGTGGTAATATGTCTGAACTAAATTTGCAAAAGCTAGATACTTTAACAAAAATCAGTGAAGGCTGTTTTCTCTTTTCATTCCAACTTCCTCACCATCACACTCCCCCTCATAGCATTGGAGTGGTTGGTCATGGACATTTTGGGGAGATGACTAAGGGCTAGTTGAATTGAGGATACATTTAGTTGGGGTTTAGTGGCATACTTACATCTGGTTAAGTCATCACTAGCCACTCCAGTGTAGGAATTCACTGTGTCAGCTCATCTGGCATCATGACATGGATGCAGGTCCAGAAGTTGGATCACAAAATGGATCTGACTTGCAAAGCCAGCACTGGGAGTATCCAGGTAACAGGAAAGACAAAGTTTAAAGTGTGTGGTGTCAAAAACTAGTCTATGGAAAATGCTCCTTCCAAATCTTACTGTTCACATATGGAAGGGGTTTAACACAGGTTTTTCCCAATTCTGCAACAATTCTAAAAATCATTACCAATAATGACCTATGGAACCAAAAGACACTTTTCTGAACAGTCATTTAAAAAGATTATACCAACTATGTTAGAGGAGGGACTGAATCATCTTTGTATTCTTACAATAGAAAATGATATTGCAAAACCATTGTCATATGAAGAGATGACTTAAGGATTTGCTGGCAAAAAATGTAGAAAAGAATGCATTATACAAGTTATATAGTATATATAACTGTCAAGCAATTAGTCAATGAAAATATTGCTATTTTTCTGAATATTGAGATATTTTGGGTATTTGTTAGCTTTTATATTTCTTTTAAATTTCATTTTACTTTATTTTTTTAAATACAAATTTATATTTGGTCCTAATTTTAGTTTTATATTTTGCATTATTTTTCTTAAAAAAAACTTCTAAAATTTGATCAACGCCTGCAACTGAGTAGCAGAGTCAGAATTCAAACCCAGCACTGTCTGATTTCAAACTACTCCTCGCTACAGTATTTTCTTCTCATTTGTTTATAGCTTAGTTCTAGTGCTCCCCTATCATCTCTTCCATGATCCTCTGCTCTCCCTTGTTGTTGAAATCCCTTCCCAATTGCCAGATAACATTATTTGATTGATTCTTTTTATCTTCTTCACTAAATAAAGTGGTGACCAAGAGATCACCGCTAATTCCATTTCCCTGACAATTTTCTCCTCTGGAGGCCATTCTTATGCCATTTTCCAAAATTCCTAAAACCAGGATAGCAAGTCCCTTGCTTTCAACACCAAGCCCATGCACAGCTAACCTCTAGAACAATGTCCTACCTTCTTCAAATATTTTAGCATTTGTCTCATGGGGTCCTTTACAGCTATGTTCCTTAGAAATTTTACCGTCTTCCATTCCTGGCGACATAGGACCTTGACCTTCTCAGTACATATAGCCTTCATCTATACTCCATTTGAGGTCCTCATAGGCAAGACTATATCCTGCAACTTGACACCCCTCAAAATAGCTGTGCATACAATTGTTTATGTAACTTGCAATTGTTTTCATTATAAAACTTATTACCCCATACAGCAAGAAGAAAATCCTTACTTGCCTTTCTTAGATTCTTTTTTCAAATTATATATGCCAAGGGTCATGACTTATTACCAATCCTGTAGTAACTTTTTGGTTTTCGATCAGGCAAGGAAAAAACAAGAGACTATAACTCTGATTCTTTAATTTGTTCTTATATTAAATATCTTGAATTGACATTTAGACAGCCATATATATGCCATCCTAGGAATTCTTTATTTCTTTAGCATCTGTATACATTTCATTTATTGCTACCTTGAAAGGCAAAAGGGAGACTTCTCTGTTTCAAATCACAACACAGATGCCATTCTTCCCTTTTTCTACCCTCCCTTCTTTCCTCCTTCCTCTCTTCCCTTCTCATCTTTTCCTTTCTCTTCCTCTGCTTTCTATGCATTTCTCTTCCTTTACTTTCTCCCCCTTTTCACTCCTTTTTCTTCCTTTTTCTTTCTTTCTCTTCTCTATTCTTCCCTTTCTTCTTTAATCATTTATTGGTTGTACACCGTATACTGGACATTCTACAAGAAAAGTCCAGGTAAAAATTAATAAAGAGCAAGAGCAGGTGTGTGAATGTGTGGATGATGATACAGAAGCATGAGACACACACAGTAGACATTGCCACTGTTCCACCCTATTATCTTGGGTCCCCTCGCCATAAACCAGCCTAACTTTCAAAGGCAGTACCTTCATCTTTGTTGCAGGGCTTACCTCAGTCTTCCAGAACCCACTATGCAAGCCAGAAGTGTCTGTACAGGTATACGGGTGGCCCATAATCCAAGACTAATCAGTGTATAAATATAAATACCCAGAATCTCACCTTCTAGGCTAGGGTAATTCTGAGTTCTCGGTTTTCCAGAGTCTGACTGTGGGATAGTAATGATCAGTTACTCACTACAATAGTTGACTTAATAACAAATCTCTTCAGGGTTGCTTTCCCTCTCTATTTGTTTCCTCCCTTATCTACCAATGTTCATTGCACCTCTCAAGACTGCTTTACTCAAATCTTTGGCTTAGAGTTTGCTTTGTGGGGAACTTAGGCCAACATAGCAAAACACATGCCTTCCAGAACCTCTTGACCAATGGGGAACAAATAAGACTAAATAATACTAAAGTAATACGGGAACATAGGAAAAAACAATTCCATCTGGCAGAATTGGATAAAGTGTCAATTTAAGAAGTCGCAAGCGCACTGGATCTTGAGAAATAAGAGATTTTTAAGTAGAAGTGATGAGATTCAATAATACCAGCAACTAAACACTTTACATCTGTTTTCTCCTTTGATTCGCACAAAAAGTTTAAAAGGTAGGTCCTTTCTTGTATCTTAATTTTTGCAAATGAGGAAACTGGGATTTGGAGACAGTAATCAGTCTGCATGAGATTATTCTGCCTGTAAATGGCAGGGCTGAGATTGCAACCCAGTCCCACGTGCCTCCAAAGTCACAGCTCTTTGTAGCACTCTACTAACATAGGAGAAAGAAAATAGGCTTTAGAGGCAGACAGATCTGAGCGAATCCACCCTTGAATTAGCTGTAGGTCCTTGAGTAGAAATTAATCTTTAATTCTGTAATCTCAAAGGAAATTGGGGATAATTACTTGGAAGAAGGCTTGTTATAAGCTTTAACTGAAATATTACATGTTAAGTCCTAGTGCAATGCTTGTCATCAAGTAGGCACTGAAAAAATGAAGCAGTCGTTGTTGTGACAAGAATAATGATAATTCCAGGCATGAGAAAATTTTCTGTATGCATCTGGATACCAGCCCCATCACCCTCCAACATGTCATATTAGTGCCCCAAGAGTGTAGTATTTATGAGGAAACTGCTGAGAAATTTGGCTACAATGGAACGTTAGGACCTGATGTTTAAACGATGCATATGTGGAGCTAATGAGTTTGACTTGATCCTGCAGGAAACCACCAAATGTTTTTACGAAGGGATAAAGATAACATGTTTAGTTGTGCATTTTGGAGTTAGGTAGGCATGGGGTTGACATGTGCAGAAGTGCAGTGTTTCTGTTTGTTTGTTTTTGTTTTTGTTTTGGCACAGGGAGCAGTAACCTGGAGTCACTAAGAATGATAGATTGGAGGACCTTGGGGTGGGCCTGGGGGCAGGAAGACTTAGTGAAGTTATTGAGGAATATTGTCAGATTTTTCCCTTTCTCACTGCTGTTTAAAATTTTCAAAGCACAAAAAAGTATTGAGTGAATTCAGAGATTGTATGTGCATGTGTGGGTGTTTGTGTGTATCAGAGACAGAGAGAGAAAGAGAGAGAAGGAAAATACCTCGAAACAGCAACTTTCCTTCTTCAGGACTTGGGTTACACAACATGGAACAGATCTTCCACATAATACACTTAATTTTACCTACAAATCTCTGTTCTGGAATCTTTCATGGGCTGTAATCCTTTGGTCTAGTTAACTAAACTTTTAAAATCTACACAGTCTGTGGTCTTGGCCTAGTCTGGAGAGTGTTCCTTCCAGCCTCAGTTTGCTAACCTGTAAATGGGCAATAATAACTTTCCTGTTCTCTCTATGGAATAAAATGCAATCTGACTGTATATACTGTAGATCATTTACAAACATCTTGCTTTATAGCTTTTAGTGAGACAAAACTCCTTCGCTACTCCAAAAAATGGAGTCTCCTTCCATTTAATAATCATCTCTAGGAGAAGAAGTACTGGTTCACAGAAGCAAAATCACTATTCAGCCAAATCATTTTTTATTTAAATTTTACTTTCATTGTTTTCCTATTTAATCATGTTGCAGAAGCCTAAAAAGGATTATAAAGATCATATAATTCGACTGTACCTATATTGTATTAGAAAACAAGTCATTCAATCTTGGTTCCTTTGGATTGTGAGGTTGCCAAATTGGTTACCTTTCTATCTAGTTTTATTATTTTCTAAAAATTATTTCTCCAATAATAACAAGTATTTCTTTTTACAGTCATAATAAGACAGACAGCAACTTCATCTGACTCATTTAGTTCTCTAGTTTATGTCATTCTGCATCTCTTTTCAAATGCTGGATTGTGTCACCTACAAGATATGAAAGGAGATTAATTCCTTGCCATAGAGCTTTTGCTTGCATTGTTCAGTCCTGACCTATTGACACCCTTTCTACTTTTCAAGGCATTGCCTAAAATAATAGAGGAAAGTGTGTGTGGGGACTATGGGAAATTTCTGCATTATCTTCACAATTTTTCTGTAAATACAAAACTACTCTAAAATTAAAAAGCTTATTTTAAAAAGATTATTTTAATTTGAGAAATATTGTTTGCAAAATTTAGATGTTGATTCTAGTCCTATGTGTGTCAGTGTGTGTGTGTGTTTATGTGCGTGTGTGTGTGAGAGAGAAACATGGAGAAAGATGAAGAGAGAGAGCAAGAAAGGTAAAGTGAGGCAGGTTGGGCTTGACTAGCCTAAAAAGGAATACATCAAGGTGAAATTGAAAAGCAGGTCAGTTGGTTAACTACGGTGAAGGTGGTCAGTGTTTTCTCTAAGAAAATAAATGTCTAACTATTGTACCCAACTCCAAGATGGTCTCCAAAAATTCACATTCCTTTGTATTCATTGTCTTATGTAGACCCTCTCCCACATCAAATCAGGGCTGTCTTTTGTTTGTATGTTTGTTTTAGACAGAGTCTCACTCTGTCGCCAGGCTGGAGTGCAGTGGCGTGATTTCGGCTCACTGCAACCTCCGCCTCCTGGGTTCAAGCGATTCTCCTGCCTCAGCCTGTGGAGTAGCTGGGATTACAGGCGTCTGCCACCACGCCCAGCTAATTTTTGTATTTTTAGTAGAGATGAGGTTTCACCATGTTGGCCCGGCTGGTCTCAATCTCCTGACCTCAAGTGATACACCCGCCTCGGCCTCCCAAAGTGCTGGGATTATAGGCGTGAGCCACTGCGCCCAGCCAGGGCTGTCTTTATGTGACCAGTAGAATATGGTTGAAATGGTAGCGTGTGACTAATTTTACCTTGTCTTAAATTGCTCATTCCAGAAGAAGCTAGCCACCACACCACAAATATACTCAAGCAATTCTGTGGAAAAGATTTCATAGAAACGGAGGCTCCCCAGCCAGCAATCAGAACCAACCTGCTGCTGTACAAGTGAGCCACCTTGGAAGTGAATCCCCACTTTCTTCAGATGACCACAGCCCCAGCTGACATCTGACTGCGAGTGAATGAGAAATTCTAAGCAAGAATGGCCCAACTGAGCCCTTCTAAACTTCCTGATCCACAGAACTATGAAAAATAATAAGTGATCATTGTTGTTTTAAGCTACTAAGTTTTAGGGTTGATTTATATGCAGCAAAAACTAAAACACTAATTACGTAGTGCCTACTACATGCCAGGAAGTCTACTAGGTGCTTTTGCAGAAATTATTTATTTCTATATCTAGTCTTCTGACAAAGGTTTAATTATATCTATTTTATACATTTTTAAAAATTCAAATTCAAGATAATTTGGGTTACCTGCTTCTAAGCGACCAAATTTTGAAGCTACCTGACTCCTGTCCAATGCTCCTTTCACCAGGTAAGCTTTGACTGAGAAAACAGCATAAGGAGAGAATGAAACGGCAGAACTGGATAGGATACTATGGCAAAGACTACATTTTTAATGTGAGTTTTGGGTGGAGGTGGTGGTAGGACTAGGAGAGAAGGAAGAAAGTAGGGCAAAGGAAGAAAAACACTGCTTGGATGAGATACAGTGAAGGGATTTCAAGCAAAAGTGGATTTGCACCCAGAGGAATCTGGGAACTCCAGTGTCAACTAGCAATTTATTACTGAGGGTTCTCAAATGTCCAGCTCCATTTTGTAAAGGTTAAGAATACTTAAAGAAGCAGTGCTGTGTTGGCATATGTGTGACTGGATTAATTCAGAAAGCACAGATAACAATGAATCTGTTGGTGTCTAGACTAGGAGAGTGGTTATAGAAATATTTTGAACTGAATTTTATAATCCCTCTTCCAAAGAAAGTAGTTTACCATATTTGGGAGTGTAGTCTTTCTTCAAATTTTGGCTAAAAAGACCTTCTCTGCCTTTCTTTACCAATAATTCTCATTTATGTTACTTGCAAACCTCCAGGGGTTCATAAACATTCACATACACAAATTGAGCACTGATAGAGTGATACAACTGCATGCATGAGTCAACATCTTGAAATTTATTTCCATAACCTTCATTTTGTAAACCAGAGAACAATTTGTTTTCTCATCTGCACAGTACAGTTTTAGAAGTATGATTGATTAACTCCTTAAGAAGAGAATCTTGTTTAGAAATCAGGAACAAAAGTGTTTCCAGTTTAAAAAAGAAAATTGTAGGACTGAAGAATAAAAGCTTTTTATTTGAGGGTTGTACCATAGCCCATGATTGTATCTCTGGATAGAAGTCCTTTTTGATGTATTATCTTCCTTTAATTAGTGGGTATCTGAAGACATCAATCCATAGAGCTATGAAAGGATACCAATATATATTTTCACTATATGGAGGACTAACCATGTGTCTTTAAAAAAAAAAAAAAATCCATCTTTTTACCAGCTGCTTGAAAATGATTATCTGTGACCTGATTTTAGAAGCATTTCTTTGAGAGGTGTTTATTTTGGCATGCCACTTGGGGACAATGACTGTAAACCTTAGAATTAACACAATGAATTTACCTTATCTGTATTTCCTTTATAATGTATGCCCACAGTTTTGGACCATGTATTTGACTTTCATTGTTAATTGGTCTAAAAAGTCATCAGTGCATAAATTCATATGACTTAGAAAAAGTTTAGTCAGAAAGCTCTGTGCTTCCTGGGAAGTTACATAATATATAATACCAGTAGAAACACAATTTTTCTAATTGGTAATTATGGTTAGACAGTTACATGTAGAGTGAAAAAAATATATGATTAAGAGATTTAAGATACTTTTAAAAATTCTCAGCACTTTTAAACTTTTGATGGAACCAGTAGGGCCTTTAATTTCTAGGCAGCAAATTTAACCAGCTTCATTTGTTAAGGTAATGCTAACTAATATAAGAGATAAATCCCCACATCTCAGAGGCTGGACATGACAGTTTACTTTTCACTTGTGTAAAATCCTGATTGACAAGTGACTTGCCACCAAATAATTCAAAGACCTAGGGTCTTGTATCCTGTGGCTCTAACAGTTTCATCATGTTGCTTTCAAGGGCACTATGCTCATTTGCATCAAGCCAGAAGGGAAAGGGACAATGAAAATTACCCAAGGGAGGCTTCATAAATTAATTACAAAGGAACTGGTTCACCTTCACTCTCATTTTATTGGCAAAAGTTGTCATATGGCACATCTAACTACAAAGGAGGCTGGAAAATACAGTTTACCTGGGTGTACAGAAAGAAAAGATTTGGTGTCATCAGCTAGCAATTTCTGTCACAATAGTCAATGGCTTTATACACTTTTAACATCAATCCTAAAACCTAAAACAAATAGAAAATTTCTATTTACCAATATTTTGGGGGAAAAAAATCACCAGCATTAATTTTTCTAAGTGCTCTGATTTGTCATTGTCCAGTTCAGGGGAATGAGAATGACACCATTTCTCAAACATTGTGTTACTATTGACAGAATTATCTGGATTTATTTTCTTTTTCTTTCTTTTTTTTTTGTTTTGAGACGGAGTCTCGCTCTGTCGCCCGGGCTGGAGTGCAGTGGCCGGATCTCAGCTCACTGCAAGCTCCGCCTCCCGGGTTCACGCCATTCTCCTGCCTCAGCCTCCCGAGTAGCTGGGACTACAGGCTCCGCCACCTCGCCCGGCTAGTTTTTTGTATTTTTTAGTAGAGACGGGGTTTCATCGTGTTAGCCAGGATGGTCTCGATCTCCTGACCTCGTGATCCGCCCGTCTCGGCCTCCCAAAGTGCTGGGATTACAGGCTTGAGCCACCGCGCCCGGCCCTGGATTTATTTTCTTAAGTTTGCCTAAGCTGTATAAACATGAGCTCTTTCCCTGTAAAGTGGCTTCATGTATCTCACTTTGTCATCATTGACCTAAGTAGAACTGGAGAAGTGGTTTATTAAAATACCTCACTATGTGGATTGCTGAGGCTCTTGCTTAATCATGACAGCACCGAATTGTGATACACTCCTTCTTCTACCACTTCCTTAAAAACAATAATCTTTTTTTTTTTTTCTTTTTTGTCTTGAAATAACACTCTGAAAATCTGTGCTATAATTAAGAGAAGCAGGCTTTTCTGGTAATGGGAATCATGGAAGCATTCTCAGATCAATTTGTTTCTCAGCTCAAGTTTACCATAAGATCCGCTTTTGGTATGCGGACTCTCAAGGGAAATCAAGAGAACCTGAGAAACTAGCTCAGAGTTTCCAGGTTAAGTGGAATGGGAAGGCTGTGGCAAGTGGCTGTGCCACCTACAATCTGATGAGCAGCCTGAGGCCCCTAAATCAGAAGCTCATTGCCCCTAAACCCACACACACACACACACACACACACACACACACACACACACACACTTCAACTCAGCCCATTAAAAAGTCAGAATTTTGAATATGCTCTTTTAGGAAGATGTTAATATTATTGTAGTTTAAAAATCTCATAGTTCTCAGTTCAGTCTGTCCATACAAGACTTCTTCCTTCTTAGAATTGTGGCAGAACTTACTGTCATAGCACTCACATAGCAGTTTACATATATTGCTCTAGATTAAAGCATTTTTGTACCTTTTCCTTCTCACATTTTCATGATGATTAAGACATTTTTCCCAACAGAAACACAAAATTTTATCAAATTAGCTATTTCCAATTTTCCAAATTTACTTTTCACTCTTATCTATATGCATTTGGGGTCTTATTGTTGTTTATGTTCTTATTAATATATTTTAATCTCTTTTTACCTCATTTAGTGTCCTAAACGAATCTAGTTTGGAAAAATGTTAGTATTTCATATTTACTTATTGAGCTCCCACTATGTGCTAGGCACTGTTCTTGGTTATGGGAAACAGTGATAAATGAGACATAAATTTTGCTTCAAGTAGCTTATGTTTGAGGAGTGGGGTTAGGGAGATAGACAATAAGATGTAAAGATATAAATGAGATAATGAAACAAGTGTGGGGTGTTGCTGAGGATGTAGCTGTGTGAGGACTCAGGGGCGGCATGCTCCAGGCAGGAAAACAGCAATTGCAAAAGCAGGTTTGGTGAGTTCCAGGCACAGCACAAAGGCCATTGTGGCCAAAGCAAAATGAGTAGGATGACAAGTGGAAAGTGAGAAGGTGAGAAAAGTCAATAGGGGGCTTCAGAGTTCTTGTAGATGATATCGAGAAGTCACAAGAAGGTATTAAGTATGGTAAGATCTTATTTATACTCTGATTGCCCCAGTTACCATGTAGTAGATACATCGAAAGGCAGACGACAAAAGTCTGAGTGGACAGGTAAGAATCTGTTCTTGGACTAGGAACTTTACTAGGGGAGGTGCTGAGAAATACTTTGAGTGTATTTTGAAGGTAGAAGTTATAGAGTTACTTGTGCATTAAATATGTGCTGTGGAAGAAAAAGTGGAATCAAGGAAGATTCCTAGGCAGAGATGGATTTTGGTACCATTTGTTTTAACAGAGGTGATTTGATGATATTCATTCATTCAAACATTAAGTAACTATTTTGTGTCATGCACTATGCTCAGCACTGTAGACACGGAGAATACCCTATGGAATTCTAATTTAAGCAAGAGGTGATGAGGGCTGGCATTGAGACAGAGGAAAAACAATGAAGAAAAGAATGACAAAATTAAGAAATATGTGGAAGATGGAATTGGCAGAATATGGTGCCTCATGTTGAGAAAAAAAGATTCTGAAATGATTTGAAAATGTCTGACACAAGTGGGCAGATGGCAATGGCATTAACAAAGATGGGGAATGTATGAGAAGAAATTGGTTTGTGGAAAAAGTCATTATTACATTAATATTGGCAGTTAATAATTATCTATCACTTCTTATGTACTAGGCACTGTGCTTACTGCTTAATACAAACAGCCTCATTTACCCTCAGACATATATGGAGAAGACTAATATTATCCCTGTTTTTATAGAGGCATAAACTAGGGCTTGCAGAGGTTAAATAACTTGCTCAATATCACATATGTAGGAATTACAAAAGCCAGGCCTTGAATCCATGAAAACAATATTTGCAGATGTTGGGTTTGAGTTGAATAGACATTCACTTAGGGACATTTGGCGGATTTATAAACATGGACACAGAACTTGGAATGTGCCCTGGAGGAAAAGATCTGAAAATTATCAGCATAATGGTGATTGTTTGATTGTATACCCTGTATTGGTGTTCTCTTTCCTTAGTTTTTTCTACTCCTAAGGTGTTTCCTGGGATCATCATTGAAATGAACTACTTGGATTTGAGCCTTTTGCCCAGAGTCTACTTCTGAGGAAACCCAAACCTAGACAGAAAGTGATTGAGAAGTAGAAGATGAAGAAGAAAAAGCAAAACATTCTTTCTTAGGAGCTTGGCTATGAAAGAAAAGGGAAATGAATAGTGAAGTAATCCCAAGAGAATGTGAAATTACTTTCTAAGAAGGTAAAACAACCTTATTAAATGCTGGGAGAAATTAGTTAACAGAAAGGAAAACATTGAAGAGGTCCTGGTAAAAAAAAAAATCTCTATTGTTTTCCATGAGGTTAAGGGGAAGTTATCTGCTCAGGGAAAGAGGTGAGAGAGAAAAAGTGTCATAGCATTTAAGGTAGTTGCTGAAGGGTTGAAAACCACAGATTTTTTTCACAAATTTTACATGATTTTTGTCATGAGAGCTTGGCAATCCAAGAGTAGAAATGGAAGAGATGATTGGAATCATGAGTCTAGGTTAACATTTTCAGAACTGAATTTTTGAATAATCCAAGTGCTTAGGATAGAAACAACAGCGGTCTGGTGAAAGTGTAAACAGCTCCGATATTACCAGTGCCTCCAGGTCTTGCTGACCTGGCTATAGACAACGTGACTGAGGCTTCCATTCCCCAATCTTCTCTGCTTTGTCTTCTTAAATCTTTGCCTTACCAATTTCTGACCTACAGCTGCCTGGACCTTGAGACTTCATGAATATTCTTTTTCACTTTTTTTTTCCCAGTAAGATAAAAGGAGTTATGGAGTCACTGAGTTGAAGAAATTTTAAAGCTAGAAATGTTTTTTGCCTGCAAAGAAACTGAATTTCAGAGAGGTACTCACTTGCCAAGATTACAAAATGAGTTAATAAGAAAGCCAAGAGATTACCTTTTGTATATTTAAAAAATTTTTAAATTTAAAAAATTTTTTAGTATAGATTTAGGGAGTACATGTGAAGGTTTGTTACATGGATATATTGTGCAGTGGTGAGATGGTTCTTTCCACCATACTTAGGCATCTACCATAAAGACAGGAACAAAGAAGCAAAAGCAAAGAGGCAAATGTTCAAAAAGAAAGAATATGGACTTCGTCCTTTTAAATGAAAACTAGTTTGAAATTTGCTTTACTTTTTTCTTAATTCTTGCTAAGTATGTTTTCTTGCTTAATTTTTACTAAGTAATTTACTACTTTGATTTTCATCAGGGATAGAGTATGATGATACAATAACTCTGCTTCTCTTATTGGGGCCACTATCACCTTCTCTTTCAAGGAATGACCTTCCTTCAGCTAAAAAGGATGAAGTGAGGAGGTGGATAAGATCCTATCACTGAGGTTAGCTAAAGAGTTTGGTGCCTACCACTGAGGATTCCTTCCCGTCCCCCAGGGAAGCACCCCTGCACCCAGCTCTATCCCAGAAAGCACAAGGAGCAAAAGATCAGGCAGGCTAATTAACTGAGAGCTCCCACTTTGGCTGTGGAAATCATTAATCATAGAGCCGCCACATGGCCACCGGTCTTTAAATGATGATTTTAATTTACATGCTAAGCAAACAGTTTAAAGAATGTTGCTTTAGGTAGAATTTGTGAGTCATGCCTAGCCAGGTTATTTCAAAGTCAATTACACTTTAATACTCTTTTTCCAAAAAGTCGTTCTTTCATTTTGACAACTTCATTTTATACATACCATCACTGGGCTGTCATTTGCTTGATTCTGGGTAAATTAATTCCAACCAAGCATTTATTATTTTAATAAAAGAAAAAATATATAATAACTGTTTTAAAAATTATAATGGGGTCAAGCATGGTGGCTCACACCTGTAATCCCAGCACTTTGGGAAGCCAAGGAGGGAGGATCATTTGAGGCCAGGGGTTCAAGACTAGCCTGTGCCACATAGCTAGACTCCCTTCACCTGCAACCCTTGATCTCTACAAGAAATAAAAATAACATAAAGTTGTAACAATTGTGAAACAGTATGGATTTTGGCACTAGGAAGGATTTTAGATATTAACTACTCCAAGTGATTTTCCAATAAAATTAAACTCTAGAGATGTTAAGTGACTTGTCAGAGATCACAGAGCATTTGACTAGGGAGGTCAAACTGGATGAAGAGGCCGATATTTTCCTTAAAACTATTAATGAAATTAGATACATTAAGATAACACAGTGTTTCAAAACAATGCACTGTTTTTCCAGAATCAATTAAATCCGACGTAGTTGAGTGTTCCTGCATTCCAAATTAGACAGCTTGGCTCACAAGTGTTATTGCTGTCAAAAGCCGTATCATCTCAAGTTAATTTTCTTAATTTGAAAAGCAAAATCCATTTACTTGTTTTTCATTAAATAATAATACTTGTGTTGAGGTAATGTGGCCAAAAAATGGCAGTCATGAAAGAAACAGCTTAATTGCACTCAGAACAGTACTTAAAAGAAACAACTGTATCTCAAAGACTTCAGAGTATAATGTATAGGGAATAAAGCAGCCTACCTCAACAATAAGGGACAAGAGGTTTGAAGTAATTTACAGTTTTACAAGTTATTTCACATCTGGCCTCATATAGTTTTTAAATGACATAGTCAATGATTGTTACTATCTTTTATGAGTTAAGGTACAGAGATGTTAAGTGACTTGTTCAAAGTCACAGAGTTGTTTGGTGGCCTGGTCTAGATTAGATCCTACTCTCTCAGTTTCCTGGTGCTCAGTTCAGGCTTTCCTCTACACTACACTAATGGCCCTTCATGGAAGTATGTGTGAAACCATCACTCTGTGTTCTTCTTGGACACTGGCTGACTGACCAGCTGTTCACCCAGTAAATGTAAAGGGCCACGTTAAACTCCTCACTTGAGGCCCTATCTCTGGAAGAACTGGGACAGAAAGCATTGCTTCCTACTTTATTACTGTCCTCTGACTCCAGCATGGACCCTGTGGGTTCTCTGATGTACTGTACCTCTGCCCTAACCACCACAGGGTCACATCCACCAAATGGTACCACGCCCCTCTTTGGAAAACACTATTCCTTCACACTCCGTAGGCAACACCACTATGGGTGAGAAGATGATCACTTAGGACCTGCAGAGACTGGGATAAAACCTTCAAAAAACAGTCATGCAGTCTTAAGTAATAATACTTGTCTTGAGGTACTGTGGCTTCTGCATTAAGAGATAAGGAAAGAGGAGGGTACAAATGGAAAGACACACACAGTCATGAATGCCACAGCTTGAGAAGTTCTGGAATGTGAGAGAAGAAAGCTGAGCCAAGTATTTTATGCTCCAGAGGCAGCATGCTTCTGTGCCTCAGGACACTCTCTCACTATATTCCTGTTCAGCATAGCAGGCAAGTTTTAAAAACTCTGCTCTTACTCTCCATCCCAAGCACTTGAGGAAAGGGAGCTCGTTTTCAATTCTCTGTAGACTAGCCAATTTCGGCTAATTCCAGGGATTTTCAAATGGTGGCACTTACTCCAATTGCTTCTATTAGGGCTTCTCCATATTTTACAAACCTGATCATATCCAATCTTCTCTCAAACATTTTGTTATGTTTCATCATAACAAAAAAGAAAGGGGTAATGCACTTGGTTAAATCTTTTCGATATTCACTTGTGTCTTCACGTAGTTTTGTTCTATCTAGATGATCACACATTTCAGTGTTGTCTTTATAAAATTATCAGTAACATTCTCTGCCACTCTCAAAACATCTCTATTTGTGGCAATACATTATTTGGTCACCATAGCCATACTTTGTAAAATGAATTGACAATTTGTTTGGATGCATTATATAATTTATATTCGTTTTCTTATACCACAACTCCAACCCCCCAAAAACATTTATGGAGTACTTGCTACATTCAAAACGTTACTGTAGAAGCTGTAAGGAATGCTAAGGGGAAACATGGTTCCTATTGCCCAGAAACTCATTATCATGATGAAAATATAGATAACCAAGTACCGCTAGAAGAGATACAACTTACAAAAGAGGTTTCAATATTGTTCTGTGGGACAATGAAGAAGAAAGCTGATCCTTAGAATTGGGGAGTTTTGAAGAAGGGTAAGACTTGAGCAAGCATTTCAGACAGAGATAGTAAAGAATAATAATAACAGTAACAGCAAAAATAATAGCAGTTATAATTTATTAATACCTACTATGTTGTAGGGACTGTGCAAGATGCCTTAGAGATATTTTTAATCATATGCAATTTAATCAAATCAATCTTTATTTCTAACAAGTCTAGAATAGATCATTGATATTAGAATCCAAGAAAAGCATATAACTAGGAAGGCTGGATGGTATCTCGCTATGGAGACCTTGAAAATCCAGGTAAGTAGTTGATATTTCAATCCATAGGCAGCAGAAGCCACCTCTGGTTTTCACTTGAGATGGGAATGTGATCAGATGGTATCAGTGGAAGGATGGTGAGAGGAGAAAGAGGTAGGGTGCTTGTTAGGAAGCCATGGTAATGGTGCAGATACAATGAATGATCAAAGTAAGTGCAGGACAATAGAAGCTGGGAGACAAATTTGAGATCATTAGCAGGATAATATTAATGTGATTTTTCAATTTGATAAAAGATTTTCTTGTCTTATAAACTCTAAATTTCTAATTCTTAGGATAAACTAATATTGTATACAGAGGGAGGGGATGTTGTAGGTGAAATTAACCTGCATTTTTCTCCTTTTCTCCTCCATTACTGCTTAGCCCATTGTGTGTTAAATTACCTTTAACTCACTAGAAAACTTCAGGAACTTTCTAGAAAAAGAACAGTTACAATTTGTTAATTTATCTCTTGTTTTTTTCTTTCTTTTTTTTTTTTTTTTTTGAGACGGAGTCTCGCTCTGTCTCCCAGGCTGGAGTGCAGTGGCTGGATCTCAGCTCACTGCAAGGTCCGCCTTTCGGCTTCACGCCATTCTCCTGCCTCAGCCTCCCAAGTAGCTGGGACTACAGGCACCCACCACCACGCCCAGCTAATTTTTTGTATTTTTAGTAGAGACGGGGTTTCACCGTGTTAGCCAGGATGGTCTCAATCTCCTGACCTCGTGATCCACCCACGTCGGCCTCCCAAAGTGCTGCGATTACAGGTGTGAGCCACCGTGCCCGGCTATCTCTTGTTTTTTAAACGATTATTTTTAAGCTTTGTGTGGTGTCATGTAAATGAAATTGAAGAACAAGCTGTCAAAAATGGATTTGCTCACTAGGAAATTTCAAAAGGAAATAAATATTAAGAAAAAGAGACTCTGGCTCAAGAGTCAGTCTGTGCATGCCACAGTGATATTACTGATCATCATCACTAGAAAATTCATTTTGAAATATTTTTCTAGTTATGGTATTGGCTTGTGATAACTCCTCAAAAGTATTTTCACTTGTTCCTTGATTAGGATACAATGTTGTCAAACTCAGAGATCAGACTCCTAACTTCAATCTTATTAGCAATATCTACAAATCAACAAAAACTGTGGGCTCAGGTAAAGTAAGCTCAAGAATAATAAAATGTGAGCAATATTGATTGTCTTATAATTAGGATGTCATTTATTGTATTAATGCTGAAAGAGAAACTTTATTCTAAGAGTTTGTCTCTAGTTTAAGCTAACTGTGAAACTTTCCAAAAGGTATATTCTGTTTTCAAATTATCAAGTGCAAATTTGAAGGTGACATCCAAGTTCATGCCAGTAGTACAGTCACTCATATTCTATGCTTTCAGGAAAGAAGTTACAACTTAGTACAAAGTGTTCTTGAGGAATGTCTCCAATTTCCTCTATTAGCTGCAAACAAGATTCTAAGCACTAATAATTTATGATGAGCTCCTGTGAATTATGGGTTTGTCTCAGATTGAAAATAGATTCCTAAATCATTTCATTTAAAAGTAGATATTTCCTACCACACTGTATCAAAATGTATTATCTGTCACTTTGAGGATCATTTAACATTTTCTATAAAGTTCACACTAATTGGACCATTTCTGTAACATTGTTCACCTAGAAATGCCCACATGAGGACCTTTTCTCTACTTCCTTTTTCAGTCATGGCTAACGCTTCTCTGGTAATCCTGTTGTCTCTATTCTTCACCAGAAGTAATAAAATACTATGTCTGTAGTGAAAAGAAAATGACTTGGCTGTCAAGAATATATTTGACTAATATCTCTGAGGAACAAAAATTTCAGAGGAGCCTTTATTCTCATAAAATTGTTTTTCCTGTTTTGTCTTTACAATTAACATCAATGGCAAAAATGAGATAACTCTTTTAAATTGTATAATATTTTACACTTTACAAACAAAAAAAAAACCTCAGAGGGAAATATTATTGTTATACCTATTTAAACATGAGAAAACTGAGGCTCACGAAGAGAATGATCATATAAGCAGCAGGTGGTGGGGCCAGAATTTGCACATTGGTCTGATTCCACATCCAGCTTGACACTGTATCCCAAGTATAATGTTTGTGTCATTACCAAGAAATAACAGGAGGTTTATATATAAGTCACAGGAATTTTCTACCAAATGAACATTATACAAAAAGAGGAAGAATTCTTACTTTGCTAGTGACTGCTGACTGTTCCCATAATGTGTAAGCAGCCCTGGTACTTAGCATAGATATTGAGGTCTTCACCTTTGCAGGGCCAGAGCTCTTACACATCAGCAGAGGAATAGTTGGGAACAGGGTGGCAGAACTCAGGGCCAGGTGGGGGTAGCTCATTTATAAAGGTTTCAGAGCAGAGGTTCATGTTACAGTATTTAGTGAAATGGTATACACAGAGCCCATCTTCTCCCCGGAATTCCCATGCTATCTAGGAATCTGAGTAATGTCATGTTCAAGTACTATCATGCCTACCTCAGAATCTCTGTTCCCCTCCAGCTTCCAGAGTCTAGTGTCAGATAAGCAAAACATATTCAAATTCTCTTTGCTTTGGATGGGATATCCACACTTTCCTGGCAATTTGAATTCCACTGAGTCACCTGTTCTGGAAGCTATGATGTAAATGCCCCATTTTCTTATGTTAGTCAGCTAATGGAAGTATACAGACAAGAGGGGTACAGTTCAGCTAACTCAGCCCACCAGCCATATCTCATTTCTAGCTTTGGCTTAACCAGGACACCCTTGACATTTAGAGGCAGCAATAACAAATAATACTAAATGAAGGATCTGATACAGAGGACGGTGTATACTGTTTTTAAAATTTGTACAGGATTCATAAATTTGCTTTGGAATTTGTGCCCAGATTTAAGTGATTAAGTTTATGTAGTGCATGTTTGGATATATTTGATTCAAAAAATATGTGTGAAAGTCAAATACTCGCCTTTCACAAATTTATAGGGAAAATATGGCAAAGAAACACACACCCTACCTTCAAAAAAGAAACCCACAAAAAATAGTTCTGTCTACTTTCCTAAGAGCAATTCAAGACCATGGATAGGATTTTATATTTCTTATTGTCTTCAGCCCAGGTCATCTAATTCTTAAGACATAATCGGTGTTCAATACACATTTCTTGTATAAATGAATTCTTTTTTTCTTACTACAGGCATCTTCATGTTTTCAAAGTTACTGATTTGCTGAAATAGGGAAAGCTGAAGTACTATAGACATTTTAATGTATTTCCTTATCTCAAATTAATTTAACATAACTTAGACTCTTAGATATAAAGGCCTTTTGAGATTGGAGTCTATCATTGAGAATGATGCTACTTTCTGACAATGTATATTTGTAGTCTAATTCTATTGTAATTTTCGGGGGGTGTAGAAACACCTATTTAATAGAAATTGATGTTTCCTCTTTCTTAGTGGAGAGTCATGGCCAGGAAGAAGCCGCCCAGCTAGTTACCTACCCTTTGCATGTAGGTTGGGCCATACAAAAAGATATTGTCAATGGAAAGGCAGAAGAAGTGTTGTGACTCCCTTCTATGGAAGGCTGTCAAGAAGGAAATGTGCCTTCTGCACTGGAGACTGGAGAGGACAGCAGACCTGAATAATGGAACAACCGTGAGTCCTAGCCTCATCTTGTAGAAGAAGGCTGCCCTCAAGCCAGGAACATACACAATACAGGAGCATAGGATAACTTTGTATTGTGAAAAGTTACTGAAATTTTGGAATTTATTTTTTCAACAGCTAAAGTTACCTAACTATGTATACATTTGTAAACATGTAACCAATAACTGGGGAGAAAAGACCATGCAACAATTTCAGAAACCCTTGCATGCAGTGCTACGGAAATACCAGATACAGCAGGGAGAATATATAAACAGGCTGGGAGAACAGGGATAGGAAGAATTGCAAGGTATCTAAAGGAATCTCTCAAAGCTGTGAAAGAACAGAATAAAAATAATTCGATCTAAAAATATGTGTGGATTGCTAAGTAAGAACTTTCTCTCTCCATAGTGCTATATTGTTAGTAAAACATGGTGGTGGGCATAGCATGGCCATGGCCACTAGGTTATGTTTTTCATCAAAGGTGCTTAATGTGAGTCTTCAAGGATATTATTTTTTCCCACCAAAAAAAAAAAAATACATTTTAATGTTAAGGAAATATCAAAAATAAGACTCTCTGAATAATATTTTTATCTGATCTTAAACTCAGCTATTCTATAAAGTGAAGATTATTTATTACTCAGCCATATGTTAACTGATAATCTGTGTATATGAACTATGGTGTTTAGCTTTATTAGTTATTCTTTTGTCCACCAGAAGAAATTCACTTCTAGATTCTTTCCAAAGGATATTTTTGCTATTATCATTATTATTTTCTTTTGGTCAGGAAAACTTAAGGCCTCTCTTGTGAAACTGTGACATACAGTAATACAAAGAGACTTCTGTGATGCCACTTCAAAGACTCAATCATTTCCATGGAGCAAACACCCTCATTTCCATTTGACAGAACACTTGCTTATACTCCTAAAGAAATTCTTCTTCCTAACAACCTTTCTTATGATAGAACCAGCCTTTCTCTCTGACTGACCTAGTACAGTCAGAACGAGTCTGCTGAAAACAGGTTTTTAAAATTATGGCCACAAATTTTAGTAACAAACTGACACTTCTCAGAGTTTTGCACAAGTTTAAAAACGTGTATCTTTGATTATTCTGCTTTCCCTCCAGTTACAATTGTTTCCTGGAGTCTAATACATGTGGACTTGTATGCTGAATGTCAGCTCAGTTGTAGAAAGTTACTGGAAATTCATTTCTTAAAACATTATACATTCTTTTTCACTTCTTCTAGAATACTGAATGGCCCTAAATCCTTTGTATTCATCTACTGTTAGCTAGAGGCTGGTAGAGGGTTATATTTCTAAGTTTAAAACAACATACTCAGCACATCGAGTGGACCCAGCATTGTTGAACATGACAAATGACAAATGCTGCACATATTTAACTGGGGTGTGATCGTTTTCATTTTTGTTTTGCCATCAACAGCATTTTGTTTTCATTCGATTATTATCACATTCACTCTTAATATCAATCCTGTGGTTATTCAGTTGGGAATTCTGAGATACATTTGCTATATCACCTGTGCTTTTTAGAACAGTGCTTAATATACAATAGATTCCCAATAAATATATCTAACTGTCTTAATTATTAAAATGAAGAAGAATATAGAAATGAGGGAAATACATTATTTTGTTGCTGTCAACTTAGTTGAAGATTGTGGAATTTTGTAACAAGTTCAAATCAGGATATACCCTGGGGTGATATGACATACTCTGTTGGGAGTTGTGCTTATTCCTTTCAGGCCTGCAGGCAGAAACACCCACACGAAGAGAGCTCAGCACCCAGCTGTCCATGGGATTTCCCTCTGGGCATTGTAGATGCCCTCTTTCTTCTCCCTCTGCATTTCTCCTACAACGGTGACTCATTTAGAACTATATTAAGGGGCACGCCAACCAGACAACTGCCAAGGATGATATCAGTTGTTAAGGAATGCTAAGGCATCAACAGAGTAAATCAGGAACAGGTGCCATTCAACTCAGATTTCCACCTGTGCTTGATGAACAAAATGCAAACTGGCATTGCTCTGCCAATAGGAAATACAAACAACCCTGCTTGATGGTGCCTATCTATTCTGTTGAATATTCTGAGGAGCCTGAAATGAGCAATCACAGCTGAAATTTCTGAAATGAAAGAATGCATGGCACAAGGCTATTTAAAGTGAATACATAGTTTATTATCCAACTGTTCAACCCTTTAGTGGAGTTCACAGAAAGTTTTCTGGTTCAGAAAATTGACAAAAACCAAAACCAACAACAACAACAATGACAAAAACAGAAGACAGCTCCAGAACTACAGGAAATATTTTTCTTATTTTTCATCTTCATATGATTGAATCTGCTTAAATTGGTAGAAGTTCATTTAGTATGTTACCTCTTTTAGTGTATGATTGTTATTAACAGGAAATCAGTTTCTCCCTTTATCTCTATTGTTGAATAGATAGCTAAATATTTTTGGTTTGAAGGGGAACAATGTATTAGCACGTCTCAGTTTAGTCCTGAACTATTTCTGTCAACTGGATCTCCATTTTTATGGGAATCACTGCTGTGCAAACCTGACTCCCTTTTGTTCTCTGATTCCAGTCCAAATTCATCTTGCACCTTGAGAATATTCACTTTGGGGACTGTTCTTTATTGCTGTGTGTGCTCTCTGCTTTAGCCAACAGGAAAAATAAGAGTACCATCCAGGCTGTCATACAAATAATTGATGTTCAGTGGTGGTAACAGGTAGGCTCAGAGGAGAAAATGGTGCCCAGGGGACACAGAGGCCAAGCCCAGCTGGTGTCAGTGACCTGCAGAGAGGGCGACATCCAACATGAGGTAGTGAGGCATCCTCTCAGTTTTCTAGGCAGAGGAGACCTAAATAGCATATGTGAACATTATTACTGGCTGTTTGGCTACAAATTAGAGAAATTTGATAACAGCACCTTAAATGAATAATAGTGTATTTTTGTTACATGCCAAGAAATATGGAGCCAGCTGGCTTCTACACTAATTAACTACTCAACGACATCACAGACCCAGATTTTCCATCTTTGTGTTCTGCAGTTTTTAGCATTATGGCTTTCATCCTCATGTCCATACCTCATATTGCAATATGGCAGCTGCTGTTTATATTCCAAATTCATGTCTAAGTCAGGAAGAAGGAAGAAATGGGAGGGCTCACAACAGAGTATATCTCTTTCCATCAGGATCAGAAGCCTTCCCAGAACCACTTCAGAGTCAACTGACACTTGGGTCACATTGGCTACAGCAGTATCACATGACCACATTTGGCTACTGAAAAGCTAAGACAGCTGGAAAGAAGTCTGCCATAACTGCCATTGACCAATCAAGTGCTCATCCCTGTGAATGTGAGAACATTACTATTCTGAACAAGGTCAGAATTTTGTTTACAAGGGAGAAAGAAAAAAATTGGAGTCAGTAGATAATGAAAAGGACCTGTTATTGCCACATGTCATTGGGGTGGGAGGTAAGTAGCAAGCAAAAGAGGAAGTAAGCAGTGTCCAACATCTTGCAGCTGGGAAGACAGTCTCTGAGAACACACATTAAACATTAATTGGAAGTATTCTAAAGAAAAAGATGGACAAGAAGAAAGACTTTTGGAAGGTGGATGATCCTCTAATCCTAGAATAATATTGGTCACCAAGACTTTGAATATATTAGTTCCTGACTAATATATAACTCAGGCTATAATAGAGAAGATAGAAACAAAAACAATTTTACATGAATGTAGGAGAGGAGGCTCTACTTTTATCCATGGCAGGAATAACAGTAACATTTTTTCCTTTCCATCACATTATTGTCCCCTCTTGAGAATTTTCAGTTTCACTTGGTTTTGAACTTTGAATCCAAAGACTGCTGAGAATTTTAGGATACTGAATGGGATACACATTTGAAGGAGTGGGCTATTTGGGAATCAGTGGAAAGAAAGAGGAAAGATCCATTTATTCTTTTTGTAAATTTGGGAGAGGAAATACCAAATTTAGAGGATAAAGAGCAGAGCCAAGTTTTCTTTTTCTCCTAATATCAGAGTCACTATCTATAAATACATTTTTTATAACTTGGAACTGTTGATGAAAAGAATGAATATTTGTGAGTTTGGATATTTATGGGTGAATTCTTCCATAGTTACATGAGGATGTATGTTAATAAAATTAAAAGTTGTTCTGGAATATGAATATTTAATTCAGAATAATTGTACTGATCATCAAGGTTTTTGTTTTACTTTTATCTTCTACTGCCTCAGTTTCTTGCTGCTTTGAGGTGTGTTAGTAAAGAACCTCTGTATTGAAAATGACAGAATAACAATTTATGTCTTAAGTACAAAAAAAAAAAGGAACGTAGTGCCCAGTATAAATAGAATGTCAATGGTTTGATCCAGGGTTTATTTCTATCTCTCCAGGTCTCACTTCTCTTTTCTTGTGTTTTGGCTTAATTTTCTCTTCCTTTAGATAGTCACTTCCATGCAGCCATAGAAGATGGCTGTCAGCAGTTCTAGTTTATGGTAGCTATTGATTTGAGAAGAACAGAGTCATACTTTCTCCCAATGTCCTTGTATCACACACATAACAGGGAAGGTTCTGATTGGCCTTGTTTGGATTATGAATCCATCACTGAACCAATAAGCAGGGAGACATGCTATTCTTGTTGAATGAAATCTGGATACTGAACTCATACCTGTGGATAAGGGGTGAGGTGGCAGGGTTGAGCCCATCTGATCCATACCAAAAACAAAACAAAAATTCCCAAAGGGAAGGATACCTGTTAGACAAAAAATAAATAAATCAAAATAATAGCAGCAACAAACAAATGTCTGCTCATAGGGCAAATTAGTATATTATGGACTCTAACACTTAAAAATGGGAAGGCATTGTTTATCTTTTGCCAGACTTGAGAATATAATTGTAATCATAATCATACGTAGGAAAACTTAGATGACATAAAACAGCCTAATTTGGATCATGTTAATATAATTATAATATCTTCTACTAGCACTGCATGGCACACTGGGCCAGATATTATCTATTTTTCCCCATATAATTCTTAGAGTAATTACATTTTTCACATGAAGAAGTTGGGGTTATAGAGGTCAAGTTGCTTAAAGCCACACAGCTAACTAATGGTAGAATTCTACTTTAAAGGTCAATTTATTACATAAAAATTCATTATTATTTACTGGTTGAAATCTGTTTATATTATCTGAGATAACCAAAAGATTCTGAAATTGTCCTATTGTTTTCAAGGATGTAAGCTAACAACTAGAAAAATGTTATTTAGCAGAAGACTTTGGTTTCCCTCTTTCTTCTATAAATTTTATTTTACATTTTTATTTTATAAATTTAATGTATATCTTTAAACTAATAGGAAAAATATTCATCTTCTGAATAATTTAAATGTTCTCACCTACAATACAAAATTAAAAGGTACTATCTTTGAAGACATATTTACTAAACTTAAGATCAGTCCTTAACTAAATTTTCACAAATTTGAAATCTGTTGAAAGCAAATTAATGTTCTTTTTCTCTATTAAAAAGGCTTAAAAATTCAGTTTCTTCCTCTATTAGTGTGTGTCCAGAGAAGTGTTAGTAGCATGTTGGGGGGAGATATTTGAAAAGATCTGAAATGAACTTATAAATTAGCTATACAGAGCTCAGCATTAATCTGTAAGATATTTTGTTTCTTTGAGAGTACCTTTTTCAGGTCATCATTCATCAATCAGTAAACGTATTTTGAGTGCTAGCTCAAATACTTTAGGAATTGGCATAGGAGCTGCTAACCCAAGTGAAAATATGAGATCCCTGACTTCAGGGAACTCAGAGCCTAGTATGGGGCACAGGTGAATATAACTAAACAGAGTGTGAAGAGTATCAGGCAGCGTACACACAATGAGTTCTGGAAATCCATAGAAATGTCTCCAGAGACAACTTAGGGGATCAGGGTTGGGTTAGAAAAATAATGAGGAAAGCAGCTGGGAGGCTCTGTGCCTGAAGTTGATTGTGAAGGATAAATATAGGGAATGGATGATGAGAGGAGAGGGATATGAAAAGGTTCAAAGCAGAAGAGGCAGTGTGTACTAGGTCAACATCACCTATAAAAGTGACAGAAGAAGGGGTATGGTGGAAGATGTATTTAGATGTCTAAAAATAGTTTAGTATTATTAAGGGTAGAATGAAGATAAGTGGGGAGTGATGGAAAAAGAAGCATTTGTGCCCTATCCCACCACTACTAATAGACCACTACTATAAGTAGAGAGATTCTGCCATCCAAAGAAGCAGTGACAGGACAACATGTGATCCAAGAGGCAGGGAACCAAAGGCAGACAAAGGCCATATCAAGAAGATACTAGCTGATGCCACGAAGGGCCGAAGGTTGTAAGTGGGAACAAGAAATGACTGAAAACTGGGGGAAGAAAGTTATGTTAATGGCCACACAGGAAAGAGTGGCCAAGCATTCTGACCAAGAGTACCAGATAGTTGCTTGACCAGTCTTTCCTTTGGAGGCCCACAGACTCATAAAGGTTGTTTCACCTGATAAAAGACACAGAAGACATACTACCATTTGGCTACCAATGCGGAGAACGACTGCCAACTAAGGCCAGACAGGATTATAGGACCACATTTCCTGCAAGAGGAACAGTATTCTGTAGAAGGCCAGGGGCAGGGAAAACCAGAGCTATTTTACTCATTGGCCTTCTCCTTTCTGACAAGAGATAGTGTCAGTGCCCCTAGAAGACTATTAATAACAATCTCTAATGAGGAAGAAAAAACATAGAATCACACATTTTCCTACTGTACTTAGGGAAGTACAATGCTAATACCCTTTTCATAGAAACAGAACTCTCAGAAATACAAAGTACTTTCTTGTTTATGGGAGATTGAGGAAGAGTCATATTTCTTTAACATTATGGTCATGTTTAAAATGACTATATTACATGCTAAGAGAATTTTATTGATATAGGAATGTCTAACATGTAAAGAAAGAAATTATGTGGGGGAAAGTATCTGACAATGAGTATTTCCAGATATGTTCCAAGACGTTGTTCTCCTCATGTGACTTGCTCCAGAAACATATTTAAGCCCAGCCATAGGAAATTACAGCCACTCCCTCCCTGTTGGATTGGCCCAAATCTCCTTCTAGTTCTTCAGCAAGTCTCCTGATATTCAATTCAGGCCCACCTTTCTCTGAAAACACAAGTGGATGTGCTCACCTGACACCCCTTCTTACAAGTGGTTTTGGTACTTGGAGCCTGTCTCACATACCCCACTGCTGGCAATAGAATGAGAGATGACTTTGCTATGGGAGTTATTCTTCATAGGCATAACCCCTTGCTCTTTCTCTCCTTCCTTATGAGACAAATTAGATGGTCAGGTATGAACTGAAGATGTCTGATTTCTCCATGATGCCGGTTGAGAGATGGCATTGATAGACTAAATGGCTACAAAGAGTCTGGTTCTCAAAAAGATCGAGTTCAAACAAAACATTCTTTAAAGAAACAGATCAATCTGAGTTTGTGCAGACCTGCAGGTCCTGTGCAGGTCCTGGTGTCTGCAAAAGCACCTTGCCCATGTTAATCTCCAATTGGTTACAAACAATAAAAAGGTAAGTAAACTTTCTGAGGAAAAAAATAAGCTATTCAATACTCCCTTTCAAAGTACACAGATAGGATGTGAAGACAACTCTTGCAAAGTACAAAACAACACTAACCATGAAGGAAAAAAATTCACTGGACTACATTAAAATTAAGTTTCTGTTGATCAAATGACACCATGAAGGGCGTTAAGAAACAAACCACATACTAGAAAAATATATTTGCAAAATATGCAAAGGACTAGTATCCAGAACATATAAAACACCTTTAATAAATCAATCAGTAAAGAGCATCTTTCTGAAAAGAATATCCAAAGAATCAATAAACATATAAAAAGATGTTCACAA
>NC_045435.1:106524337-106577561 GCF_002776525.5 Piliocolobus tephrosceles | reverse complement strand
AAAAGAATATCCAAAGAATCAATAAACATATAAAAAGATGTTCACAAAATATTCTCAAAATATGCAAAGGACTAGTATCCAGAATATACAAAACTCCTTCAATAAACCAATCATTAAAAGATTAACGCAATAAAAAGTGAGTTAGGCCGAGCTCGGTGGCTCACGCCGGTAATCCCAGCACTTTGGGAGGCCGAGGTGGGTGGATCACGAGATCAGGAGATTGAGACCATCCTGGCTAACACGGTGAAACCCTGTCCCTGCTAAAAACACAAAAAATTAGCCGGGCTTGGTGGCGGGCTCCTGTAGTCCCAGCTACTCGGGAGGGAGGCTGAGGCAGGAAAATGGCGTGAATCCGAGAGGCGGAGGTTGCAGTGAGCCGAGATAGCGCCACCGCACTCCAGCCTGGGCGACAGAGCGAGACTCCGTCTCAAAAAAAAAAAAAAAAAAAAAAAAAAAAAGTGAGTTCAAGACTAAAACAGCCTCTTTCTAAAAAGAATATCCAAAGAATCAGTAAACATATAAAAAGATGTTCAACTTAGTCATATGAGGAATATAAATTAAAACCAAATAAGATATACACCTTACAAAATGTCTAAAACGAAAATGAATAATGTATTGGTGTGGATCTAGGGGAGATATACACACTGTTGATAAGAATCAAAATTGTACAAACACTTTGGAATGCTACTTGGTAGTACCTATTAAAGTTAAAAATAAGCATGCTTATTTGCATGATCTAGCATTTCCACTTGTAGAAATGCATCCCACAGAAATGCAGACATATGCACACCAAAAACCATGTGTTAAGAATATCTGTAGCCATATTATTTATGATAGCCCCAAATATCCCCAAAGTCTATGAAAAATTGTGGTATATTTACAACAATATGAATAAATTGACCTAATATTGCCAGGTACAAAACAATAATACTAAAATAACCCAAAATGAGAGAAGGTAATCTATGGTGGGGGAAATTAGATAATGATTACCTGTGGGAAGAAGAAAGATCAAACTGATGGGGAGGTGGAGGATAGATATGAATAAGGCTTCTGGGGTGCTGGTAATATCTTATTTTGAGACTTGGGTGATTACAGGGGGTACTTATTCTGTGATAACTCATCTAGCTATATACTTCTTTGTATTTTTTTGTATATATGTTGTACATCAGTAAAAAAGTTTAAGAAGTGCATGGAAGTAATTTGACTTCAGTTGTTATTTAAATAATTCCACACAATTCTGCCATTCAAGGCTCACTTGCCAATATGGTTGTGTTTGCAGTGCTGACAGAACTACTGAAAAAGAGAAGGTCCCTAGAGTTTGACCTGAGGCCACTTGGGACTGTTTGACCTTCAGAGGGGAAGTAATGGTTAGCCATCAAATTAACATGTATATTTTAAACTTTAACATATAAATTATGTAATATGGCTTAATGACTTTCCTAAATCAAATGGCATGCAATGGCTTGAAAAAGATATGGATGTTGAAATCTGTGTAAAATGCAAATTGTTTGACAGTATTAAAACACATATAATTTTGCTGTGGCATGAAAAATGTCACCATTTCCCAGAACTAAATAGATGAAGGATGTGTGTGATATCAGGGAAATAATTGGGCCCTGGTGGGATTGAGCTATGGAGAAGGCAATCAGCCTGCTTCTTAAAATAATTTTCACATCTCCAAGGTAACATCACATAATCAGTGTTGGTTTTTCCATAGCATGTTTAGCATAGCAAAAGTATAAACAGATTGTTCTGGTTTAATATGAGACATTTAAAAATCTTAAATTGCCATCTACTTCTTTAGCTACAAAATCAGAAATTATTAGAATAAAAAGACTGACTTCAGTGGCTATACATCACTGTTTGGGTCAAGTCATACTGCTCAGCATGAAATACAAGGTTCTGCACCATCTGGTTCCTGCAAACTTCTCCATCTTCCCACCTTCCGCTCTTCCCACTTGATCCTCTCCTAACCCATTTTATAGCCTAGCAGTTGCTAACTACTTTTAGTTCCTGCATATTTGCTCCTCCAAACTTCTAGACTTTGTGCATGCTCTTAACTTTCTGGACTGAAAAGCCCTTCCCTAATTATCTTCCTGGAAAATTCCCATTCATCCTTCAAAAACCACTTCAGTCTCGAAGATTAATCATACTTTATTATGACTGCAAATTTCTATGTTTTCATTACTGATCTTATGACACTGTATTTTCCCTCTCTCCTTTGATAGGTAGAATTCCTCGAAGATAGGGATAATATTTTATGAATATCTATATACCTTGTTCCAATATCTGGAGCATAGAAAATGCTCAAGAAACAGGAAATGGAAAAATTTGCTGTATCACAAGCAGGTTGTTAAACAAGAAATTCAAATGGCCACCAAGAATATTTAAAATTCTCCAATCTCATTATTATTGAAACAATCGAAAGCTGAAATAATCTGTTCCTTAAAGTTCCTTTAAAAGTTTAATTTTTAAAAAAATTATAATTCGCAGACCAATGCACTCAGTGGATATTTGTTATCAAGTGCTTCTTTAACATGTATTAACTTTGACCTATTATGTATGATTAGGTGTCTGTTTTCAGGAAACAGTCCAATAATATGGGTCTATATTCAAGCATCAAGATATATTTATAGTGTTATTTATAATAAAGCAAATGAAACTTACGCAAGGGCCCAATGGTAAGAGGATATTTACATAATGATGACACCTCTTTACAATGGAACACTGTGCTTTGCAGAGTATTTAATGACATAGGAAAATGCTTATAATATACGATTACCCTAAAAGGTAGGCTACCAAATACATATTTTATATATAGCATTAATTCAATTCCATAAAGAAAACTGCCTATTAAAAGGAAAATACACCAAAAATATAGCAATGGTGGCTCTAGGGAGGAAATACTGTTTCTGTTTCCTAGAGAAAGAGAGAAATTCTCTAATAGTCTAGTCATCAGGAGAAAAACTGATCTCCCTGTACCCTCAATTGTGCTTTCTTGTATGTAAGTCAAAAACACAAAACAAAACTCTTTTTTATTCAAGTAAACTCTAGATAGGACATGGCTGATTATAAATAATTTTGAAATAAAAAAAAAATTTAACTAGTTTTATATTACTCTCCAGTGACTGGATAACTAAAATTTGTTGCAAAAAGGTGAAGCATTTCCAAGAGAAAGGAAGAAAGGGAATCCTCAAATATTTCTTACGAATTAGAACTGGGCAGTGGGCCAAACCCTCTCACATATTTCCTTAGTTAAGCACCATGGCAATACTATAGAGAAGATATTATCCACAAGTTGGTGGCTTGTCCAAAGTCACCCTAGTGTGTGACAAAGTTGGATTTTGGTCCCGAAACTATCTGCCAAAGAAATTCACATTTTTTTCTATTTGTGATTACCTCTTTAAGCAAAATAACAGTTCTGCACAACCTGCTTTAATGAAGAGATAAAAATTATTTGTATTGATTTATGCAATTTGCTTCAAGTTTTTAATTAAATAAATTAAGTTGGCTCTTAGAATCATAATTTACACAAACAGCACGAAACAAACACCTTGAAAGCAAAGACAGTGTTATAGGTGTTATGAGTTTTCATCCTGATCCCAGCACCAGGTCAGAAGCAACTGTAGGAGCTCAGTGAGAGCTTGCTGAATTGAATTAATTAGATTCTTCAGCAGGAACTTAAATCTTTCCAAGACCAAGTCATCCCAAATTTCAAATTAGGTCAAACTAAATAAATGAGGTTTCACTGTGTTTCCTCATGTACGCTTTTGTATGCACTTTTCCTAACCTTGAGAGTAGGTTTTATTGTCAAAAGACATGTCTTCCTTAAGATTGCAGTGCAGTTATTAAAACCCCTCTTTTTCTATTTAAAACCCCTCTATTTCTATTTTTCTGTATTTTTCATAGATCTTTTTCTAGATCTATGAAAAATGCATCTTACTTTAGCAGCAAAGATTAAGGGCTATTGCCTTCTGTCTCTTCTAGAAACACTTCATTGATTTTGAGGCCATTATCACAAACACTATCTTGTCAGGGGCCCCCCAGAACTGACCAAGATTTCAAATAAACAATTCTAGATAAATGTGAGCTTTGAGTGATTGCCTCTTTGAGTCATTTTTGGGTTCTGTGCTGCTTTTGATGAAGATTATTAAAATTAAAGCACTGCTGAAGATAAGATTTGGTGGCCAAGTTCTCTTCAGAATCATTAGTTACTTCATTTCTCTAGAAAAACAAAGCTTTAAGGAATATTTCTAAATGGGAAAGGGGAAATGGCATGTTTTCAGCTTCCACTCTGAACCAGGCACTGGGCATACATTTATTGCATTTGGAATTACAAAAACCCCTATGAGGTATACACCCTTTTTCTCACATTGCAGATAAAGAAAGAGATTCTGAATGTTAAAACAATCACTCAAGGATTCACAGCTGATAAAAGGTTGAACAGGGTTTCTGAGAGGTTTCTTTGTTCTTAGATACCTTCTCTGCCTCTCCCTGTCCTGCTCTCCATTGCAGGAACTACAATTCCCAGGTTCCTTTGTGGGTTCCAAGGGGTAGGAGGGTTGGGACCTAGAGGAGACTGGAGGCAAGAAGACAAGATAAGCTATTCCTCCCACTTTTTGCTTTGCCTGGGCTAACCTTTCCAGAAGCAGCTCCAGCTCCTTCCTGGCTCCAGGTCTAATTGGTCTAACTATAGTTCTAGCTCCCATTAGATGGTCTCAGCTTCAGGGCTCTGATAACCCACCTCCTTCTTGCCGCATATGCCTAGAAGTTATCATAGCTCCTTTTTCGTGCTAATCTCTGAATTGCCCATACCTGCCTTCTTTTCCATCAGCTCCCTCAGACCTTTCATCAATGGTGTAAACAATTTTCTGCATTACAATTATTTAGAATTAAAAATAGATAAGAAAAAAGAAAACACCTTGGCTGGTTTCTCTGTTCTGACAGATCCTGACTGATAAAGATTCAAATACAAGTCTGTTTGATTCTCATGCCTAGGCCTTTCTATTGGTTCATGATAGCACACTGCCAGAAAAATGGTGATAGGTTTTTTAAAGCATGAATGTGTACTCACACTTTAATATATGACAAGAATTTCTGTCTCTGACTCCAGTTCATGTGTCCCCTAACTACATGGTGTCTCGTCACTTGATGCATTTCTTTCCTTCTTCTTTTTCTTTTTTCTTTTTTTTTTTTGAACTGGAAACTATTATTAATACAGCTATGTTCAAAATATGTTTGTGTATACGTTAGTTCCTGTGGCGTGGGCTAAATTTTGGCAGAGAAGCATAGCAGTTCAAAATGTATGCCATAAAATCATGGATTTTAATGTTTTATTAAGATTCATTTCCCTTTGGCCACCAGTCCTATATTTGTCATACTGTCAGCTGCTGAACCTGAAGCTTTTGCTACACATTGTGAAAAAGAAGAAGACTCAACATTCATAATTGTCTGACCCACACGCAGTCTAAAACTATTTTCTCCAAGCTATAGAAAACTTCCAGGTATGTAAAGCTGCTCCAGTTTCCTGAAACAGACGGGATATTATAACCAACTTGTTAAATAAGCTGGACTCATGGGGGTGCCAGTAAAAAACAACCTTATTTTTTCCCCTTTTCCTTCAAAATCACTCACCATTCTGATTGTTCCCCACTCTTAAGACAATATGTCCTGCAAGTTCCATAGCTTTTTTAGTTACTCTTTTATGATAGAAAGATGCTTCCTTCACTTTTGTACTAAAAAACCCAATCCACTCTACTCTAATCATCACAAAATGCTTCCATTAATTAACTTAACAGATATTTACGGAATACCTATTTACCTGTCAGTATTCTAGGTTCTGCTGTTGCAGTAGTAAATAAATCAGACATAAAACCTTACTTCCATGGAGTTCAAGTTCTGGTGGGGAAATGGCAAATCTGACAAGTAAGCAAAATAGAATATTAGTGATAAGTGCTCAGGGGACTGAATTTTAGATACGTTGAGGAGGAAAGACTTCATTGAGAAGGGGACCTTTCAAAGTTTCCAATACTTCACTCTCGGTGGATGACCTCGCTTTCTATTTTCCTGAGGAAATTGAAGCAGCCAGAAGATAACTTCCACAAGCTTCTGCCACTATGTCTACCTATCAACATCTGTGCCACATACTCTGCCTTCTCTCCTGTGAATTTTGAAAAACTCTCCTCACTCTTAAATAAATCCAACCCCTCCACTTGTGTGCCAGATCTAATCGCCTCTTGGTTACTCAAAAAGATTACTTCAGTCACTATCCTCTTTCTTTCCTGTGTCATCAATTTTCTCTTGCTCAGTAGCATGTAAATATCTCTTATCTTAAAAATCCTCCTGGAGTTCACTTCTATCTCCAGCATCTACCTTATTTTTCTCTCTTTCTTTCTTTCTTTTTTTTTTTTTTTGAGACAGAGTCTCACTCTGTCACCCAGCCTGGAGTGCAGTGGCACGATCTCGGGTCACTGCAGCCTCCACCTCCCAGGTTCAAGTGATTCTCCTGCCTCAGCCTCCCTAGTAGCTGGGACTATAGTTGTGTGCCACCACTCCTGGCTAATTTTTGTAATTTTACTGGAGATGGGGTTTCACCATATTGGTCAAGCTGGTCTTGAAATCCTAACCTTAGATGAGCCACCCGCCTAGGTCTCCCAAAGTGCTGGGATTACAGGCGTGAGCCACTGCACCTGGCCTTCTTTTTCTTTTAGAGCAAAACTCCTCTCCTTGCCTATATTCTCTACCCTCAACTACTCTCTGCTTCTCTTTACAGCCTGATCAAACCTGGTTTTTGTGCCCACCACTTTACAGAAATGGAAAGGTCACCAATGACCTTCATGTTGTTAAGTATAGTGGTTAGTTTTCCATCCTAATCCTACTTCCCCTTCACCACTATGTCATAGAAGCCATCAGTCAGCCACCTTGGCGCTCTCCTCACTTGGCTTCCAGGACACCATTCTAGCCTGGGTTTTTCTCCATCTCTCTGCAAGCTGCTTCTCAGTCTTCTCTGTTGTTTTGTTCATCTTCCCATCCTCTAAACATCGGAAGGCCCCCGGTCTCAGTCTTTGAACCTCTCCTTTTTTTTTTTTTTTCTATTTTTTCCTTGTGATCTCATCCAACCTCATGGGTTTTGATACCACTAATATTCTAAAGACTTCCAAATATATACTGCCAGCCTTAAATTACATTCATGAATCACCACCTACTCAGTATTTCCACCCAGATATCTCTAACATAACATGTCAATATCAGAGGTCCCTCACCTCTCACAAAATGTTCCTGTTAAAGTTGTCTTCCTTCCAACTACACAACTTTTCCAAGATTGAGCTGGACAAGGGGGAGTGGAAAGATGGCAGAAAAAATCTTCCTCAACCATCATGTACAACATTTGGTACAACATTTTATGATGCATTTTCAAAAAGAAAATCATCAGAGGGTAGAAGATGAGAAACAGAGAAACCAGTAAAGAAGTTATTTCAATAACTTATTTGAGGAACTAAGGAATATGGGTAGGACAGAAAAAAGTGAACATGAAGGTGAAGTTTCCAGGCAGTAAATTAGCTGGGACTTGGTGATTAATTGGATGTAAAGAATGAAGGAGTGGGAAATGTCACGATGATTTCATGTCTGACTTAGAAGTCTGGGTGGATATTGGTGACATTGAGATAAGGGACATATGAAAAGTATATAATTTTGGAGAAAGGGGAATAAGAGGCTCAATTTCCGTCATACTAAAAGCTCATGCCTACCAGATATTAAGTAGAAACTGGATAAAGTATTTATATAATTTGAGTACAGATGATTTTTTAAATGTGAAATGGAGTATATGAGAATACGCTCATATACTCTAGAGTACTCTTATATACACATAGAGTATGTGAGAAAATTAGTGTGCACATTAATATGGCCAAAGGCCTGAATTTTTCATTGAACCAAACTAAAGAACCAACAAATACAGAGTGCCTTTATTTTCCACTCCTGATGGAAGATACATCCTTGAAACAAAATAACACATGCCATTCTTAAAACGTTGTCCTTATAGGGCTAGGGAGAAAGGAAGTGGGCTGGTTTGTATAATATTCTGTTGTGAAAATGATGTATGGTGGTTTACCCACGGTTATAACTATTGAACACCCATACAAAGTTTCATGTCCCTCTATAACTGACACCTTTGGATAAACCTGACACCTTCTCTTTATAAATTCTATCCACTGCAACTTCATCTTCCTCGACTCCTGAAGATAACAGTATGTATTTAGGGCTACATGTCTTCAAGACAACAGCAGTTTTGGGGGTTTTAGGACCAGTGAAACCACAGGGAGGCTGAGCTGGAGACAGTTTTACACGATGAATCATTACCAAAATTGTGAGCTAAATTCTGATTGCAAAACCTTTATTACTGTGATGTTACAATAATCCAAAAGAACACAGCTGGATTTTCAGATGACAGGTGGAACATTCAATTTCTGGCTGAAGACAACTCAAGTTTGCAGTTATAAACTGTGTAAATTTGATGTGGACATCACTGAAAGGGGTTATGTGTGGAACCCCACAAGCTTATTATTACAGTGACGTTTTCTGACAGTAGACTCACTTTTTGATTAGAATTTAGGAATATGGCCGGGCGCGGTGGCTCACGCCTCTAATCCAAGCACTTTGGGAGGCCGAGGCGGGCGGATCACAAGGTCAGGAGATCGAGACCATGGTGAAACTCCGTCTCTACTAAAAATACAAAACACTAGCCGGGAGCGGTGGCGGGCGCCTGTAGTCCCAGCTGCTCAGGAGGCTGAGACAGGAGAATGGCGTGAACCCGGGAGGCGGAGCTTGCAGTGAGCCGAGATCGCACCACTGCACTCCAGCCTGGGTGACAGAGCCAGACTCCGTCTCAAAAATAAAAATAAAAATAAAAAATAAAAAAAAAAAAGAATTTAGGAACATATGGAAACCTTCTATAGGGGGTCATCCCCAAACAGAAACTTTCTGAAATTTAATTAGCTTAAATTTACTGAAAGTTTGGGTTTTAATTTTATGATAAACAACAGCAGCATCAAAACCCTCTATAATTTGGCTGCAGCCTCCATTTCCAATCTTAGCTTTGTACTTTCCTTCCTCAAATTCACACTTCACCCAAAGTGTTCTATTTACTGCCCTCTGACCCTGGAGGGCATTTTTCTCACCCTGCTCTGTCTTTTCTCCTCTCCTGTGCCTTTTGAAAACCAGCTCTATGTCCAGACTCTTCCATAAAACCCTTCTTGACCCCTATAACTTAAAGTGATTTTACCTTTTCTGAATTTCTATAGCAAATAACACAAATATGAGAAAGTTTTTTAAACTTGAAGTTTTTTAAGTTTTTTAAACATTAAGCAAATATTTGAAATATTATGACAATATCTCATAATTGGATTGCAAACTTTTTCAGTTGATGAAATTTTATTCACCCTACATTTTTGGGTCTATTAAGACTACCCTCAGCTTTCATGATTTGCTGGAAGAACTCACAGAACCCAGAAAACTGTTATATTCATGGTTGTGGTTTACTGAAGTGAAACCATACAGATACAAATCAGCAAAAGTAAAAGACACATAGGGCAGAGTCCAGGAGAAATCAGGTACGAGAGTCTATTTATTCTTTAACAGTGGTGTAGTATAGACAGTACTTAATTCTCCCAGCAACAACGTATGACCATCTGTGCAATGTATTGCCAAACAGAGAAGCTCACTAGAGACTTAGTATCTGTATTAGGGTTCTCTAGAGGGACAGAACTAATGGGAGATATTATATATATATATATAGAGAGAGAGAGAGAGAGAGAGGCTGAGGAGCAAGGAGAGCCAGTCTGAGTTCCAAAACTGAAGAACTTGGAGTCCAATGTTCAAGGGCAGGAAGCATCCAGCACGGGAGAAAGATGTAGGGAGATGTAGGGTGGGAGGCTAGGCCAATATTTCTTTTCACATTTTTCTGCCTGCTTATATTCCTTTTCTTTTTCTTCTTCTTCTTCTTTTTTTTTTTTTTTTAAATGGAGAGTCTCACTCTGTTGCCCAAGCTGGACCGTGGTCTGCAGTGGCGTGATCTCGGCTCACTGCAACCTCCGCCTCCCAGGTTCAAGCAATTCTCTGGCCTCAGCCTCCCGAGTAGCTGGCACTACAGGAGTGTACTGCCATGCCCGGCTAATTTTTGTAGTTTTAGTAGACACGGGCTTTCAACATGTTGGCCAGGATGGTCTTGATCTCCTGACCTCGTGAGTGCCTGCCTCCACCTCCCAAAGTACTGGGATTACAGGCGTAAGCCACTGTGCCCAGCCTCTGCCTGCTTATATTCTAGCTTTGCTGGCAGCTGATGAGATTGTGCCCACCCAGATTAAGGTGGGTCTGCCTTTCCCAGCGCACTGACTCAAATTTTAAGTTCCTTAGACAACACCCTCACAGACACACCCAGGATCAATACTTTGTATCCTTCAGTCCGATCAAGTTGACACTCAGTATTCACCATCACAGTATCAAAGAGATTTTTTGGTGTGGTCAGTCACGGAGGTATGAAGTGCAGCAGGCACAGTGTAATAGATAGGTAACAGAGAAGACCTTGTCCCTTCCTATCAGGGCATCAGCATGAGCGAGTGCTTCCTATCCCCCACCAGCAGCCCCAGTGAACACCGCAGGATGGAGCATGGCAGCAGATTTACCCAGACCCCCAGCTCTGAAGAGATCAGTCCTACTAAGTTTCCTGGATTGTACTGCACTGGCCAGCCCTCACCTCCCCATGACATCCTCCATGAGCCTCCTGATATAGTGCCTGATGATGAGAAAGACCATGGGGGAAAAAAAGGAAAACTTAAGAAAAAGGAAAAGAGGACGGAAGGCTATGCAGCCTTTCAGGAAGATAGCTCTGGAGATGAGGCAGAAAGTCCTTCCAAAATGAAGAGGCCCAAGGGAATCCACGTGTTTAAGAAGCCCAGCTTTTCTAAAAAGAAAGAGGAGGATTTTAAAGTAAAAGAGAAATCCAAAGAAGAAAACCATAAAGAAGAAAAGCACAAAGAAGAAAAACATAAAGAGAAGAAGTCAAAAAACTTGACAGCAGCTGATGTTGCTAAACAGTGGAAGGAAAAGAAGAAAAAGAAAAAGCCAATTCAGGAGCCAGAGGTGCCTCCGATTGATGTTCCAAATCTCAAACCCATTTTTGGAATTCCTTTGGCTGATGCAATGGAGAGGACCATGATGTATGATGGCATTTGGCTGCTGGTCGTTTTCCGTGAATGTATAGATTGCTTGGAGATGTATGGCATGAAATACGAAGGTATCTACAGAGTATCAGGAATTAAGTCAAAGGTGGATGAGCTAAAAGCAGCCTATGACCAGGAGGAGTCTACCAGCTTGGAAGAATATGAGCCTAACACTGTAGCCAGTTTGCTGAAGCAGTATTTGTGAGACCTTCCAGAGAACTTGCTTTACTAAAGAGCTTATGCCGAGATTTGAAGAAGCTTGTAGGAGGACCACAGAGACTGAGAAAGTGCATGAATACCAGCGTTTACTCAAATAACTGCCAGAATGTAACTATCTTCTGATTTCTTGGCTCATTGTGCACATGGACCATGTCATCGCAAATGAACTAGAAACAAAAATTAATATACAGAACATTTCTATAGTGCTCAGCCCAGCTGTGCAGATCAGCAATGGAGTCCTGCATGTGTTTTTCACACACGTGCAAGAACTCTTTGGAAATGCTGTACTAAAGCAAGTGACAAAGCCTCTGCGATGGTCTAACATGGCCACAATGTCCGTGCTGCCAGAGACCCAGGCAGGCATCAAGGAGGAGATGAGGAGACAGGGTTTTCTTTTGAATTGTTTGTTTATATCAATATCTGCAGGGTGGGAAAAAGGATTTCTCTAAAGAAGAAAGATTATGGAAAGTCCAAAGAATTTTGACAGCTCTCAAAAGAAAACTGAGAGAAGTTTAAAGACAGGAGTGTGAAACCAAGATTGCACAAGAGATAGCCAGTCTTTGAAAAGAGAGTGTTTCCAAAGAAGAAATGAATGAAAATTAAGAACTTATAAATATTCTCCTTGCTTGGGAGAGTGAGATTCTGACTGAACAGGAGGAGCTCCTGACCATGGAGCAGTTTCTAGGCAGGCAGAGTTCCTCAGAAAAAGAAGAGATGTCTGAGGGACGCCTCAGAGTTGAAATTGCTGAAATTCAGAGTTGCCAGCAGCACGGCTGAAGTGAGACTGAGGAGTACTCCTCCAAGAGCGTGAGACAGAGTGAGGATGAGGAGGAGCTGCAGATTATTCTGGAATATTTACAGAGACAGAACGAAGAGCTGGGAACAAAGAACAATAATTTGAATCAAGCAATTCAAGGGGAGTGCGAGGTCATCATGGTGCAGCAGGTGCAGGAGGACCAGGAGCCTGAGTGGCGCGGGGTGCTGTCCAGCTGCCTAGAGACAGCGTCCTCTGGCCAAAAGAGGCTAAAGGGCAGCCAAAGGCAGGCAAGGAGCCAGTGAAGCCATCACCCAGCAGGGACAGGAGGGAGACGTCCATCTGAGTAGCCTGCGTGGCTGTCTGGAGTCCCCAAAACTGAAAGGACCTGTGCATCTTACTGTAACCCGGGGGCCAGGCTGGCTTTCTTGCTGTACATTCTGTAAAGGTATCTTCTCTTCTCAGACTCTTCCTCTGTCACATGTCTGACTCCTTCGTGTCAGGCTCAGGTTCCATAACAGGATGAAGCAGTGGAAGCATTGTGGGCTTTAGGCACAGATGAGTTTTCCAGATAGTGTCAGTTTATTTGAAGATTAATTTTCTTCGTTAATTTAAAATAATTGTTTTAACCCTTGAGTGGCTTCTTTTTAAATCAGAAATCTTTATCACAGCAGAATCAGGATCTCTTTCTCATTCAAGGGGGGAACCACACCAGATCAGCGCTGCACCTGCTGTGGCTGATGCGAGCTGTGCCCTCTGGGATCTCTGGTACCTTCACACTTGCTTGTGCCTTCCACACCTTCTTGGTGCAAATTCCTGTGGGGGAACTGCCTCATGTTCTCTGACTGGCCAGAGCGGTGTCTGGTGTGTGTTCCCTGGCCCGCCCTCCTGACTCTCTCCTTCTGCAGTTCTAAACCACAGTCAGTAAGCCCGAGTCACCAGGACGGCCTAGTCTGGCCACAGACAGAGGCTGCCTGTGGAGCCTGCCCAGCCTCCCCCAGCAACGCAGGCCAGTGGGGAAGAGGCCGCCCATTCCCGCCGGTTCCTCACTGCAGGGACCAGCAAAGGCCTTCTCACTGGGTTGGTCAAAGGTAGTCACCTTGGCCTGGTGCATCCACAGAGGATTCACAGAAGATGTTGCTCAAACTAGAAATCTTTTAAACGACTGACCTTCCTTAAAAACAGAATGACTCTGATTGCTTGCTTGGGCTAGAATGTACACGTCTCCTTACTTGAATAAGCCACATATATGCTTTTAAACAAAAGTTTGAAATTATCCATATTATCTCAATGAATCTGTTGGTGCACTCCCAATTGACAAGATTGAGCAATAGAAAAAAATTCATTTCCTTTGAGTGATAGCTGTGATTCACCCCACTCCACTTTCTTGTTTCTGGTCCACCTGACGAGATGGATGCTCTCAGGCTTCTGAGAGGCTGGACCCTGGAGGCAACGTGCTGCAGTCACACTCTGTTAAGTGAATAGCACCGTAGGACAGGCCAGGCTCGTGGCTTGGAAGACAAACCCCACATGCACTCGAGGGGGAAAAAACAAACCCCACAGGAAAGCTCTCTCCTCCTCCTCTTAGCTAGTATTTATTTTCAGCGCCTGTTTGATGCAGTTTTTAAACCTCTACCTATCGTACTGTTGTGACTCATTGGCCATTGCTTGATTTTTGTATGAATAAAAGCTTTGTTATAGAAATCAGCATACTATTTTTTTTAATCTGGAGAGAAGATATTCTGGTGACTGAAAGTATGGTTGGGTATCAGATATAAATGTGCAAATGCCTTCTTGCTGTCTTGTCTGTCTCAGTACATTCACTTTATAGCTGCTGGCAATATCGAAGGTGCCTTTTTTGTTTGTATAAACTCTAATTTCTAGTAAGGTGTCATGGATTTTTAAAATTAGTATTTCATTACAAATGTCTCAGCATTGGTTAACTAACTTTTTCCAGGACGATTATTGATCAAGCAAATACATTCAACAGCCATTTGGGAAAAAGAAAAAGAAAAAGAAAAAGAAAAAACAGATATTCACCACAAATCTCATTGTTAACATAAACTCTCTGGTGTGGTTCAAGGCTTCCTGTATATAAAGACACTCTTATCAGGCAAGACAGTCTAAAGCCTCAGAGTTTATCTTCCATTAACCAGTTGAGGGACAGTGTTTTATTTAAAATATGAAGGGTTGGAACACCACAAGCCTGCTGAGTTAACCCCTTTGATGCCTCCATTGTTTCATAATATTTAACTGTCCAACCATATTTTATGATCCTTGGGTATCAGTGTAGAGCATGGCCAACATCTTCTCCTTTATTTTTAGTTATTATGCAATATATATTTGAGTTATTTGCATTATGATGTGTCTTCTATTCATTATACTTCATATACTAAATATATTGTTCAGCTTTTGTTGTAGTTTTTCTCTGAAGAGTAACATAGGGAATATCAATTCTTGGTTAAATTCTCATCTGTGTTACAATGACATATTTTCAGAGATATTTCATCTAAGATTGTGCAGCCAGAGCTACAAAGTGACATTTTTCAAGAGAAAGTGGGGATATGAAATATGTACATGCCTATTTGCATTGTAAAACTAGAAAAAAATAAATTTGAAACCTCAGCTGTTTCTGAGGCCTGATGACTCCCCCATCTATTTTGAAAAAATTAATTTATTAGGTTAAATGTTGCATATGTTTTACTTGTGTCAAGTGGAAATGTGTAAAAAAAAAAAAAACTCACCCCCATTATAAGCAGCCAATTAATATTTTTAAAGTAAGAAGAAACCCAGAATGAGCAGTTTTATAGATATAAATATACCATACACCTTGACTATCAAACCAATGTCAAAGCTGAAGAGTGTCTAGAGGGAGGAGAAGACTAGCGTCATGATACAAGCATGGGACTGGGTATCAGGACTCCTGCTACGGCAGGGACGATGTTGTGTGTTCACATCTGTAGGAAGACCACATTTTCCCTGCTGTCCTGATAGTTAGGTTAAGAATTTATTTATTTATTTATTTATTTTTTATTTTTTTGAGATGGAGTCCCACTCTGTCACCCAGGCTGGAGTGCAATAGTGCAATCTCAGCTCACAGCAACCTCCACCTCCCAGGTTCAAGAGATTCTCACACCTCAGCCTCCCAAGTAGCTGGGATTACAGGTGTGCGCCACTACGCCCACTAATTTTTGTAGAGACAGGGTTTCACCATGTTGGCCAGGCTGATCTTGAACTCCTGATCTCAGGTGGTCCATTCACCTCAGCCTCCCAAAGTGCTGGGATTACAGGTGTGAGCCACTGTGCCCAGCCAAGATAATTTGATTAATTCTCTCCAGTGGAATCTAATGCATCACTTCCATCTGAGGCATTTTAAAGCAGGTGGAGAATAAATACCATGTTCCATAGGGTAGGACTGCCTGACCCCTACTAGACTTTATAAAAGAAGGAAACAAACCTTTGTTGTATTAAAGCCACTAAGATGTCAGGCTGTTTGTTACTGCAGCCTGGCTTATCCTAGCCTGGCTATTGTACCTGGGTCATACCTACAACTCTCCTGTTAGCAGTATAACCAAAGGCACGATACTTTGGCTCTTTAGCTTTTAGTTTACTGAAATAAAAAATGCAGTTTAGACTAGCTCTCTGTATGTTTCTTCTTAACTATAAATGCTCATGCAATTGGTTAAAAGCAGGAGCCCTGTAGGTTCTTTTCCAGGATATATCGCTTATTGTCTGTGTTGTTAACCTCAATTTTTGTTATCTATAAAGTGAAGATATTAATACCTGATACAGAGCATCATTTTTAAAATTACACACAAATTACACTTTTCCTGGCATATTAAAAGAGTTCTAAAAGTCAAAAATAATTATATCCATGATAATAAGTATGCTGTTAAAAGAAGTTCACAAATGAACCATAAATTTTGTTTTCTAAACATCCTTGACTCAACAATGGCATTGCTAATTGAAGTAAGTGCCTATTTATATCTCTCATTCTTAAACTTTTTTCTAACAAAGAAAAGGTAAAAAAGTTGGCCCTTCCATTGTGGTCCTGCAGTCTTGTTTGTGACAACAAAACATAATAAAACATAGTTCACCAGAGTTCATGAAACTCTCAGAGCATGAAGCAAAAAGCAGAGTGCTCTCTGAAGGTGTTCCATAGTGTCAGCACTGGCTCTGATATAGAAAGAAAAAAAAGTATTGTATTTCCCCAGAGTGCTATTCCCAACGGTGAGACAAACTCATTTTGAATTTCCTTGAATCTATATCTAAAAGTGCCTGTTTTCTATCTGAAGAGGATGTTTATTGTATCTTTGAGGTGAACAGATAAATACTTATGTAAAATTTTGTATTATAACTACTTTCAAAAACATTTGAATGATGAATAGTGTGCAAGGTAATCTGTGATCTACTGGGCATTGTTGCCAGCACCTCTCCATATTGCCTCTACATCACAGTAAGAAGTCAGAAAAGTCAGAACTGTGTTTCCCAGAATCCTGAACCATCTGAGTAAAATTCTGATGATGAGAAGCACTATGGCTTATTTGGAAGGTGAAATGGAAGAAGCCAGTAGTCTCTAGTGGCAGCATGAGCAGATGCAGGAAGCTAGTGGAACAAACTTCTGAGAATCATTCACTATGAGACCCCATTGGACATACTTACTCATATCTATTTGTCAAACTGAAACTTGACTCATATAGGTGGTATTAGTAACATGGGGAGGTACCTAAGATTTTCCTGGTACTATTTACAACAGTAGATTAGGAATAAAAAATTAAAACCTATTAAAAGATCAGCAAATTTTTTAACCATTCTCTTAAAATCTATTTCAAACCGTACTCAAGAACTTTTATTTTATTACAGTTTAATTCTCTTTCAATGACATATAATGTTATTTATCTTTCTTTCTGTTTAAGCCTAGTGTTATTTTTATACTATTATAAAATCTCATAAAATGAAACTGGAAATAATGAATACCCACCAATAGGAAATTTAAATTATCTTTTACAATTGTATTTGAACCTGTCTTTACAGACTCTTAAAGGTGCCTTAGTAGAGACGGCATATCATAGAGACTAATTTTTCAAGTCTTTTCCCAAGGTCCCTTAGATCTTCAAATTAAATCAAGAAACATGTATTGAACACCTATACTACTTGTGTACTCTAGAAACTTAAAATTCATTTGGCAAGACAAATACAATCAAAGAAATGTAGAATACAATAACATAGATTTAACTAATACTTTAAGGCAACAGTAGACAAAGTGTTGCAAAGTAATGGATGATTCATTGCTCACATTATTTACCAAAAGACTCAGAGAAGTTGTATAATCCTTCCATGAACACTTCCCCAGCCTTAATATCATCAGCTCTAAATATCTGATGGCCTATTTTTAAAAGTTCTGTTCAGTATTTTGGCACAGGATACCAAAGCCCATCATGCTGGAAGATGCAAAGACAGGCAGGCTCATAGCATAATTGTCAGTTAATGACATAACCAATTTTTTCTTGCCTAGATTTCCTCCCTTTCTGCACCTTTTTCATTAAGTTGAACTGCAGGATCTCCAGTTCTTATTTAGTTGTTAATTACAGGCAAAGAAAGGACAAGAAGGAAACCTCAATTATAAACATAGACGGAAATTAATTTGATTACTTTAGTTTGAGTGTCTTATAGTTCAAGAGAAACCATGACTGAGGAGCCATGATCATTCCAAAAATTATCTTCAGCTGGTGTGAGATGTTACTAGGAAAGGCCTCCAGGCTTGACAATGAGCTATATATCAATGATAAATCAAGTCAAGATTGTTCAAGACCCAAAAACCACTTACTTGTTAATATCCTCTCTTACAGTTAATTCCTCTTTTACCTTTCATACTTCTATTTTGGACTTTGGGTGGGTGAGCCTTGACTTTATGGATAAAACTTCACCCATTTGTGGACTGCAGACACCACTTTCATTACATCATAGGCTGCGAGAAAAGGCAAAATTAAAAGAGAAGGAAAATAAAAAAAGGCTACAAAACTGCTCTGGTTACACAAACTAACTTGACCTCCATTTTTCCATATACTCAAGGCATTTTTTGTCTATTATCTATCATATGTCTATCTCTTTTAAACCTTAATGATACAAAGTATGCTTAATTACTAATTGAGTATAGGACAAGCATATAAGTCCCTTGAGATCTCCCCAGTTCTGTATTCCTTCCACTTGCTAGTTCTTAAGTTCCAAAATTAATCCAAATTTCAGGAAGGAGGGAATTTGACTCAATGCCAACCCTTTGGGGCTTGCTATCTGGGAAGTAAACAGTTAAAACAGAAGACGGTCAAGTCATTCTCTCCCATGTACAAGACACCTCCAGGGGTAAAAGAAAAAAGTTGACCCGGTCAAATAGTCATGTAAATAAGCTAAGGATAATACCTCCCAGCAGACAAAATAATGGGTATTTGCTAGCAGCAGAGTCCTCACCTATAGCAGGATATACCTGTTATAAGATTATTTAAGGTAAGCATACCTGGAATCTATGGATTTATAGACATGAAATCCTGGAAAATGTCATATAAAGTATGTTACTGAGTATAAAGTGGAGATGTTTCATGGCCCAAACAGCTGTTCCTCCATAAATTTATTAATTGCATAACTCATTAGAGATCTTATATATTAATCTGGGCCCTGAGCACATCCTGATGCAGCAAGAAAAGAACGTAGTAAGGTTCACTGACCATTCCAGATTTCTCCTGCTTCACTATGTCTCGTGATAATTTGTATCCCTGAAATCATGAATAAAGCTTGTTCCTAGGCAAAATTTCAGATTCATGTGAGTCTTTATAACCCAATTCTTTATATTATGTCACCATCCAATCATACTTATCACTTCTTTAACTGTAGTCTTGGTCCATCCTTGAAGAAAATCTTCTACTTAATTCTCAGGATTTAGTCCCTTCTCTATACTCCAGTTCTGCTAACTAGCTCTTCTGTTTTCTGTTGACTGAAACTCTCTTAATGAACGGGTTGAGGATCTCAGGCTGTGTAGGACCAAGGCCTGCATTTTTCATGCCCATCTCTACCAGGGACCTGAGTCTTGTCTTGAGACCTAGTACAATGACTGCTGACTTTTGTGACTGTGGAAAGATCTGACTGGCTTGAATTACAGGCTTCACTCTAAAAATAGCACCCATTCCTGGAGTTTGTAGGCTCTGCTCTCTCTTCTGTATCCCAAGTTTTAGCCACATCGAATCCCTTATACACTGCATTCTCCAGAGGAGTTTGCTAGAACTGTGGTGCCATGCTCTGCTGTCTCCTCAACAGCTGTGGATGGCCTTCTCTCTACCTCACTGCTTAGAGTAATTTTAGGTTTGTCCTTTCTTATTCTGCCTCTGCCATGCCCTAATATGGGACAGAGACTGTATCTAATCATTAATTAATCTCACCTGGTTCATAAAACACATAATAGATACTCAATAATTGTCTGTGCACAGACAGCAGATAAAGAATCCATATAATGACTATAAATTACTTATACTCAGTGTGCATCAGGCACAGTGTAAGAACATTGTTGTACACAATTTTAAATCTTCAACAAATATATTGAAAATGCACCATCATTTTAGTGATGAAGAAAATGAGGCTTACAAACATAGTTTTATTCAACTGCATATTGAGAATTCAACAGAAATAAGCAATGATCTCATTTAGGGCATAAAGAAAGATGCTGCAGTGTTCCTGTAGTCTAGCAGCAACAGAGAAAAGAAAAGCATGTGACAGAAATCATGTTGTATCAATTTTTTTCCTACTTCATCTAAATTCCTTTTGAAGAGTTTCTCACCATTGTTCAAACTGCTTTGTTTTTTCCTCACTTTTTTGTAAGACATAATGAAAAAATTAATTCAATCATTGGCTACATGGTTTTCATTTGGAAGGTACAAATTAGATGTCACATAGCTCAAGACCCACCTTAAGAAAAATATTTACATTTATTTACACTGTACTCCTGTCAGTAATGGGTTTTTCCACTTCTACACAGAACCTAATTCATAGGCTACTCAAGTGAGAAGTTTTATTTCTAAACTTAGCCACTGAAGAGAGAGCAAACTTGACAGAACTATCTTTAAAAATGAAAATGGAAATGTACTGATCATCAGTCAAACAAAAGCGTGACCTTTTAAGCAGACAAATGTAGAAACACATCTGCCCAAATCCTTCTGGGGCCTTAAGCAATCTCAAAAGATTCCTTATGTCCCTAGACAACACATGTTTGCACCAGATTTTAATCCTCTGAATGATCTCTGTATTTCAGTGCCCAGGAAATACACAGTAGATGCTTAATAAATGTTTCTTAAAAAACACTTTTCAACTAAATTTCAAACAATATCTTTTGCCTGCAGAAGAGGAAAGGAAAAGGGTGGAATAGTCAGAGCAGCAATAAAGGTAAGAAATGAACTCTTATAATTTTTCTAAGTTCCTGTATCAACTATTAGGAACAATTCATTTATTCAACAAAAGTTTTAATATCTTCTTATGTGTTCAGAGGGCAAAAAGAGGGGACAAGGCAGACATTGATCTCTGCCCTTTTGAAACTACTGTGTACTGGGGGAAACAGCAAACTCTGATGAAGACTGAAAAGGAAAAATTCTTTTAATTGTGATGTTAGGGTGTTGATTTTAGATCTTTCCCGCTTTCTGATGTGGGCTATATATTTAGGGCTATAAATTTCCCTCCAAACACTGCTTTAGCTGTGTCCCGGAGATTCTGGTACATTGTGTCTTTGTTCTTATTGGTTTCAAAGAACTTATTTATTTCTGCCTTAATTTCAAGGATTATATATCATTCTACTAAAAAGACACATGCACACGCATGTTTATTTCAGCACCATTTACAATAGCAAAGACTCGGAACCAACACAAATGCCCATCAACTATAGACTGGATAAAGAAAATGTGGCACATATACACCACAGAATACTATACAGCCATTAAAAAAATGAGTTGATGTCCTTTGCAAGGACATGGATGAAGCTAGAAACCATCATTCTCAACAAACTAACACAGGAACAGAAAACCACCACATGTTCTCACTCATAAGTGGGAGTTGAACAATGAGAACACACAGACACAGGAAGGGGAACATCACACACCAGGGCCTGCTGGAGGGTGGGGGGTAAGGGGAGGGATAGCATTAGGATAAATACCTAATGCATGGGGAGGCTTAGAACCTACATGATGGGTTGATGGGTGCAGCAAACCACCAAGGCACATGTATACCTATGTAACAAACCTGCATGTTCTGCACATGTATCCAATCGCTTAAAGCATAATAAAAAATAGAAAATAAAAAACTATAAAATTTTAAAAAGGAAAAGGAAAAGTTCTGTATGGAAAAGCAATGGATGCTATGAGATCATCTAACAGATGGACCTAACCTAACATGGAGAGTTTGGGAAGGCAGCATTAGGATGTGACATTTAAGCTGAAAAAAGAGTTAGATTTATTGAGACCTCAAAATTTGGTAGTGAGCCTGAATGAGGATTCAACAAACAAAATGCAATTAATCTGAGTAACTTTCATGAATAGTAGTTTCACTATTTATTCTTAATCTAAAGGAAATAAAAATGGACACAACTATTGAACTCTTCTTAATAAATTTGATTTTTTAGAGGTATAGCATTTCTGAGAATTTTTTGCATATTATAGAACTAAGTAACTAAGTAAACATACTGATATTCTTAAGAACCAAGTGTCTCACTGTAGAAGGATAAAACAAAGGGAATATAGACAGTAAACGAAGAATTCTGTGAAGTTTGGGATATAATGGGAAATCTCAATATAAATTTGTGTGTATGTCCCAGCTTTCTTTATTTAAAGGAAACAATAAAGACCATTAACCACGAGCACTACTAGCACCCAAATCTATTTCTAACTACTACAACAAAAAGATCTAGAGCTCCTTGGAAAATCAAAAAGTACTCATATGGGGACAAGACAAAGGTACCCAGCAGCCACCTTAAAGAGGCACCCCTGGTTACATCTGGGACAATATAAGCATCAAAATAAACAGACAATAATTCATTGAGTAATTTAAGAATCCATGACTACATACTTATTTTATACATTTATATACACACAGATTATATATATCAATAGATATATGATGATAGGTAGATCTATAGAGAGAAGGAAAAGCTATTCCTTACAATAGAATGCCAGCAAACAAATATAGAGGAAACTATGGAGTTAGAAAATAGCTATTTCTACTTTCATAATATATGTAAAAAGTTGATTTAGGCAAAAATAATTACTGGCTGCTAAATGTAAAGCCCTTGAAGATAAGGGCTTCTACAAAAAACCAGCACAGGATCTTGCATCTGGTAAAATGTTAATATATTTGTAGAATTTAAACATCTCTCAGAAGCCTCGGCAAGAATGCCTGGGATTTCCATGCGCAGGAGAAGGAATGGGCCTATCTTCCTATGCCATGCTCCAGTGCAAACCCAGTTGCAAAGTGCTGAGAATGACCATTTGTTCTTTTTCACAATATAGGCACAAAGCCCAGGGCCTGTGAGCTTTTCAGGGGCTTACACAAACACTGGAGACATGAAAAACATATGTAAATTGGCTTCAAAATACGAAAAGCACCAACGTCTAAATCAATAAACATTCAATTAAATATTTAAATAACTTATAACCTGTCAACCTCATTCTTAGTATCACAAACATTGTCTTTATACTTGAAAACAATTTTGAAGTTAGACTTTCTCATTTTGTTACTAGTGCAACCTCTTATTAGGTTTCTCTTTTTGTTTAACCTTTATTTCAAATTGAGAGGTACAAGTGCAGCTTTGTTACACAGGTAAAGTTGTGTCATAGGGGTTTGTTGTACAGATTATTTCATCACCCAGGTATTAAGCCTAGTACCCATTAGTTTTTTCCTGATCCTCTCCCTCCTCCCACTCTCCTCCCTCTGAAAGGCCCCAGCGTGTGTTGTTCCCCTCTGTGTGTCATCGTTTAGCTCCTGTTATTTAGCTCTCTCATTATAAGTGAGAATATGCAGCATTTGGTTTTCTGGTCTTGTTAGTTTGATAATGACCTCCAGCTCTACCTCATATGTATAATTATTGTGAAGAAATAAAAACTGATCTTATTTTTATTTTTTGAGATAAGGTCTCACTCTGTCACACAGGCTGAAGTACAGTGGCCCCATCTTGGCTCACTGCAACCTCCACCTTCCTGTGCTCAAGGAATCCTCCTGCCTTAGCCTCCCCAGTAGCTGGGACTATAGGTGCAGGCCACCATGCCTGGCTAATTTTTACATTTTTTGTAGAGACAGAGTTTCACCATGTTGCCCAGGCTGGTCTGGAACTCCTGGGCTCAAGTGAAACGCCTGCCTGGGCCTCTTGAAGTGCTGGGATTACAGGTGTGAGCCATCATGCCCAGCCAAAACTGATTTTATTTAAATGAGTTACTTAAAACTCTTGACTGTCTTCTACCACCTCCTTTGGGGTTTTCTGCTATACAATGATGTTATCAGTTAATATATGTGAGGTACCATGGATAAACATTTCATTTATGCATAGCCAAGTCATTAGAAAATACATGTCTAGCCACTAAGTTTCCAAGCCCACAGGTCCTAATTTAGCCCCTGTATGTCCCAAATTCTTACTGTAATCCATTGCTGCCAAAACTCCTCCACAGAACCAAAGATCTTCCTGCCAGGTTGGGGCTGGGGAGTGGTTCATGTGTGATTCCACATCTACTTACTAATTTATTTTCATAGGGTCATTTCTCTTTATAAAAGTGTTATGATATACGATATAATTACTTGTGGGAAGTCAGGGACCCCAAATGGAGGAACCGGCTGAAGCCATAGCAGAAGAACATAAATTGTAAAGATTTCATGGACACTTATTAGTTCCCCAAATTCATACTTTTATAATTTCTTAAGCCTGTCTTTACTGCAATCTCTGAACATAAATTGTGAAGATTTCATGGACATTTATCACTTCCCCTTGTGATTTCCTATGCTTGTCTTTACTTAAATCTTTTAATCTCGCCATCTTTGTAAGCTGAGGAGGATGTATGTCGCCTCAGGACCCTGTGATGATTGCATTAACTGCACAAATTGTTTGTAGAGCATGTGTGTTTGAATAATATGAAATCTGGGCACCTTGAAAAGAGAACAGGATAACAGCAGTGTTCAGGGAACAAGGGAGATAACCTTAAACTATGTCTTCCGGTGAGCTGGGAAGAACAGAGCCATATTTCTCTTCTTTCAAAAGCAAATAGGAGAAATATTACTGAATTATTTTTCTCAGCAAGGAACATCCTTGAGAAAGAGAATGGCCCCTGAGGGTAGGCCTCTGAAATGGCCGCTTTGGGAGTGGCAGTCTTTTACGGCTGAAGATGAAGGGATGAAATAAGCCCCAGTCTCCTGTAGTGCTCCCAGGCTTATTAGGATGAGAAAATTCTTGCCTAATCAATTTTGGTCAGATCAGTTGTCTGCTCTCAAACCCTGTCTCCTGATAAGATGTTATCAATGACAATGTGTGCCCGAAACTTCATTAGCAATTTTAATTTCGCCCCATCCTGTGGTCCTGTGATCTCGCCCTGCCTCCATTTGCTTTGTGATATTTTATTACCTTGTGAAGCATGTGATCTCTGTGACCCACACCCTATTTGTACACTCCCTCTCCTTTTGAAAATCACTAATAAAAACTTGGTTTTACGGCTCAGGGTGCATCACTGAACCTGCCAACATGTGATGTCTCCCCTGGACACCCAGCTTTAAAATTTCTCTCTTTTGTACTCTTTTCCTTTATTTCTCAGACCAGCTGATGCTTTGGAAATAGAAAAGAACCCACATTGAATATCGGGGGTGGGGTTTCCCCTGATAATTACTAAGTTAATCAGAAGGGGTATTGTGTAGCTTACTCTTAGATCTTGTCCTTCATTGGGTCAAAATCCAACTGTGTTCTTGGCTTACTCTTCTTTCAATGGCAAGAACACTACATTTTCCATTTTTTTCTCCACATTTTGTTTGGTGTTAACAAGATATTTCCAATCTATACAATTTTTTGTCAGATTTACTAATAATGCATTTTATTTTACCTAGCAAGCCTTGATATCCTTCTCTTCTTCAATGCAATACATTTATTTCTGATCAATTCTGTCATTCAATAGTAGTCAAATAATTTTAAAATCATATTTTAAATGTTATTTTAATCTTGCCAATAGAATTATATTTAAATGGCATCTGAGTATATGTTGTTATTTTGATATTACTCAGGTTCGGGCCTCTAAAGTAAGAGTGCCAAGGACCTATGAAGGTCTTTAAATAGCCTCAAAGCTAAGGAATGAGCTAGAGAGTTTATATGCTCATTTTGCAATGAGTTGACAGACTATCATATGCCAGAAATTCTATTAGGTGTTATTAGGCATATAAATGATTATAAAACACTATTTATATCCCTTAGGAATTAGCAATATAATTGGGGATGGTGGAACTGACTAATTGTTCACTGATCTTTGTTCTCTTATTTTTTAACATCTGCTAAGCTACTATGAGAGTTCCCCTACAATTAGGTGAGTCATAGGACTGAGTGTGGCCAATTGGAGTATGAGCAGAATGCATATCACCTCCATATGTGGCCACCAAAATCTTACATGAGTGTCCTCACTCTCTTTTATTTTCTCTTAAACTGTTGACAGGATGTGGAGGATCCATTGCAGGCTTTTGAAGTCCTAGGGAATAGTGATTACAGTAAACAGAATAAGCCTGGATCACTGAATAACTGTATGGGACAGAGTTCTCCTCAACCCCCATGCCTATATAATATAAGATGAGCAAGAATTAAACTTTGGTTTGTACCATTTAGATTTAGAAATAGTTTGTTACATCAGTTAGCATACCCTGAATAATACTGAGAGACTAAACTTAATCACCCATGACTTCAGCTTTTAAAAACTGCTGCTTAAATAATACATACATTCTGAAGTGGTGGAATAATTTCAGTTTGTTAGGTTATGTGAGGGATCTTCTCTCTAATGGTGAATAGCACCTAAGGCAACTGTTGATGGAATGTCACAGTTCCCACCAAACACAAATCTTCCTCTTCTTATTACTTCTCTCTTGTCCTTGTCTTTCCTGTGCACATTACCATTACATTTTTCTTTCCTTTTAGCCTTAGTTTTCCAACTGTCTGAAAATCAGCTTCATATACTACATATTTTTGTCTACCCCTTTAGGTTTGAATTTCCAAAATTTATATTCATCTCTTTATGCATAGGATATCATTCTGTTAATTACATATTATTCCCATCTATTCTCTACTGTTAAAACAAGTCCTTTAGGGCTTATAAATTTTTGTTACCATGTATTGTTATTTTTAAGTATTTTCAAGGCAGACATTCATTAAACATTGACTTTCTACCATGTAGCAATCTAAGGGAGGGATAGATAGTAGAAATTTAACAGTTAAGGACATGAGTTCCATGTAAAATTTATTTGAGATTTAAACCCCTGCTTTATCACTTACTATATTATCTTGAATAAATTATTTAAGTCTCAATTTTCCTATTCTAAAGTGGAAATAATGACATCTGCTTCACAGAGCTGGTATATTTATATGGCTTAAATGACATAATATACATGAAACAATAATTTTATAGTGGGGACTTAATGGATGGCACTTACCAATATTATTATTACCATGGTTGTAATTAGTATTCATATATCTGAAGTTTTAAAAATTCTGCCCACAAGGGGTTCAGCATCTAGTAATGGCCCTTTAATTGGCCATAATCAATAAAACATCATTACTTTTATTTCTTGACTACATAGACCTTCTCCTTTAAAAGTGCTCTGTAATCTGAGAGCAAATCAAGTTGAAATAATCTGTTTGTATTTAGTTCAATTTATTTAAGCCTGTAAGTTTACAATATTTTTTGTAGCTCTAGTCTATTGTATGATTTTTCTTTTTGGTGACATTGTGATTTCAAGTGAGGAATTGCAGTGGAATGACATTTTTATCATTGTCTTTTATAGGTAATAAACATGATAGGCATAGATAGATTAACACTGTACTGTACTTAAGAATGCTTAACTGAAAATATATCAATCACTTAGTGTATTCCGACCAGAAATTTGGAAAAACATATCTATTGATTCTGAATACTAACGGCTTAAATTACAATGATAATTCTTAGATGGTGTCCCTGCCCTCTTCCAATCCATCCTTCTACTACCTTCTCAGTGATCTTTGAAAAGGCAAATCTGGTCATGACTCCCTGATAACCTTTCCCTCCTCATTATTATAAATTACCCCATGACTTCATATATCATATAGGGTCCCTCATTAGGTAATCTTACTCACCTTTCCAGTTTCATTTATGCAGCTCCTCCATATTCAGCCTAAGCCTAAACCAGATGGAACTATTTTCAGTTTCCAGAACATACAATACTTTTGTTCAAAATGTTTCCCCTGTCTAGAGGCCTTTCCACTTGTTTCCCAAACACCTACATGGATTGGGGGACTCAAGCCTCTTCTTTTGGAATTCTTTCTGTATACTTCCACTGCTTTCATCAACTAGAATTGAGCTCTGACTCATTTGTGCCCAAATGTTGCCTGTAATACTTTATGGCACACTCCTGTGTTTATATCTGTCTTGCCTATTGGCTCTATGAAGTCATGGTCAGGATTCCTTCAGTGAATAAGCCCTGTAGATCCTGTCCAGATGATCATCTCATAAATCTAAACCACATCTCTAGCTTACCATGCTTACTATGGAATAGCAAGGGGAAGAGATGTGGTGATTAGGGGAATGGTCTTGGAATTAGTTTGAAATTAGTCATTTATTGAAGGACCTTTGCCAAATTACTTAAACTTTCCATACTTTATCTTCTCATCTGTTAAATAGAGATGATAATAATAATAAATGTCTCATGGGATTTTAGGTAGGATTAAATGAATTTAGTGCTTACCATTCAGTAAATACTATATTATTATTATCCTATATACACTTACACAGTTTGTTTTAGAAAGGTAAGATAATGTGCATCTTATTTTAAAAAATGACATATAAATCCATTTTGGAAAGCAAATTTGTTTCTCATTTTAAATGTAGCAGAGGAATACTTAGAAATCTAACTGATCATCTTTTTTAATGAGAAGGAGTTGGATTTATTTATATGGGCTTAAAGTAAGGCATATCTATACTCGTCATTAGTTTCATGTAAATTTAGATTCTGAAGCATATTCATATACCAAATGCTGTACTTCCAGTCTACTAAATTGGTCATTTCAAGACATATTCCTTTTTTTCTCTCTCTCTCTCTTCTGACTATCTCTATGTTCCTGCCATATGGAACTGCTGCAATTCCCTAAATGTGGCCACCAATCACCCACCTAAGCTTCCACAAAGCTTCCCTCTGCCTAAATTATCTTTCCCCCATAGCTAACACTCCAACTCCAAATTCAGCTCAGTGGTTATTTCAGCTAAGATATTTTTCCACCATCTCCATCATTGTGATTTTTTCTCCCTTCTCTGTGTTACCAAAGTACCACATGCATACTCCCATCATAGAATTTATTATTACTTTGAAATTGTCTGTTTATTTTCTATGTCTCTAACTAGACCACCTATTCCTACCTATTCCTGGGGGCAGGTGCCATAATCTTCATATTTCTGGTCCTAGTACATTGATATTTGATACAGGTGTTAAATAATATGATTAGAATAAATTGATATAATCAAGGATAAGTAAATGAATACAGCTTAAAAAAAAGGCTATCCAAAGTCAAATATCCACCAATAGTAGCATGGATAAGTAAGTGATGGTATTTTCACATATGGCATTCTCTATAGCAGTGGTTCTCAAGATGTAGTCCCCAGGCCAGTAGCTTCAGTATCACTCATGGACTTGTTAGAAAGACAAATGCTTGGACTTTGCCCCAGTTCTACTGAAACTGAAACTCTGGGAGTAAAGCTCAGAAATCTGGTTTAACAAGCCCTCCAGATGCTTCTGAAGCACACTAAAGCCTAAAAACCAGTGGTCTACAATAGAGAGAGTGAATAATCTATAAATACACACAATAATATAGAATAATCTGTAAATATACACAATAATATAAACTAATTTCACAAATTCATGACATTGGTGAATTGTTGAGTGAAAGAAGCCAGACACAAGAAAAGTATATTATATATATAAATACATTGATATATAGTCTAAAAACAGCCAAAATTAATCATTGTTGTTACAATGCACTGTAAGTGCTACCCTTTGTCAATCTGGCTACATAATTTGCAAGGACCACTAGAAAATGAAAAAGTAGCAATCCTTGTTAACATTTTTAAAAATCTAGTCTTTCAAATGCTTTCCATATATCTTAGGTTCTAAAATTTTTACTCTCACAATTGCCTCCTTAAGATGTACTGACTGTATCTTTAGCATCAGAAATTTTTCAGATGCATGGGAAGAATCTGGTATCACAACAAAACCTGATCCTTGAATAAGAAAGAATTTGGTAGAAACTAACAAGAGCTTAATATAAATGATTAGTCTTGTTTTATCTGAAACAACAGAACATAATTTATTCAAAAATACAGAAGTATTTGAAGCCCCCTTGATTTTCTGCTATTATTATATAACATAATACATTATATTTTTTATTCAAAGTTTAAGAGATACTGCCTTGTCATTGTGCCAGCCATCTAAGACAAACAGAAACTTCAAGAATCAAAATCCTGTGTAAGAAAGGTAGCATGAAATACAGCCACTTTTCTAGTAGAAAATGTGTTAGGCATCAGTAATTTCCCTAGAACAGGTTTTGTAAGGGAGAAGAAGGGAGAGCACGTCAGTCTGGGCATCTTTTGAGGGTAAAAGAAGATGCCCAAAGGAGAAAAAAAGGACACAGAATGACTTCTTCTATGTTATACTCTTGCACAAGGCCTTTCTGTATTTAAGTGTACTAGTATGCCCCAGACTCGAAGGGCAACTTATTTTGGAAGTCATAAACTTTGATAGCTGTTTGCATCTGAGAGAAGCCTATCATGGCAATTTGAGGAGTGACATCTTTGCTGAGATTGGTGCTCTCTCAGGGGAATAAAAAGATGTTATAGTTGTGACAATTAAGAAGACACCAGTCTCTTTTTGAAAAGACAGCTTCTGGTTGGCTCCTGGGGTAAGTAGAAGAAACACTTATATTCAATTTTTAGGATTCTTGAAATGTAAAACATTGATTATAGGAAGTATATATTCTTTTGTATTGCACTTAAGGCTCTTACTGTGTAAGAACTCTTACAAAAAAGGGCATTTGACTGAACAAGTAATACCTATACTTTTCAATCTAAATTGAAAATATAATTAAAATATGCTCATTAAGTCACGTAGTTTAGAAAATGTTGCTTCTGTCATCCTATGAGCTGGATCAACTTCTTCTACTTCATAATTTTGCACCAAGTCTTTCCAATTCGAGTGCACTGATATGCCTCGGGCTCAAACATGGCTCAAACATATGCCCATCAACAGAGCTCAATAACATCTTTCTTAATCACTGTCATCATCATTATCCAGCCATCAAGTGGTGCATTTGCAAATGCAATTGTTCCCTTAAGAAGGCACCCATCTGCATGAACAAGATAAAGACACAGAAAATCTCAAATACTTTAAACACTGAACAACCAAATTAATTTATATCAATAATTATGTGAAAACAAAATGTCACAATTTCTGCCCTTCTCCATCTGTGGGGCAAGGTATTTGAATTCTAACAAATGTATGTAATTCTGTGGAAAAAAACTCATCAGTAAAATAAAATGCAGCACATCTCAATTTTTATGGTAGAGAATATTTCACTGTTAGAAAAAAAACTCTTTGAAACACTAATTTGGAAAGTTTTTTGCAGCGTCAGGTTTATGTTAAGTAATTAAAAAAACTCCAAGGTCCTTTCTGCATCCAGTGAAAAACTTATAACTGTTTGTACCCTAGTGTTGCATTTATTAAAATCATGTATCTGATGGACAAAACTTTGAAAACCAGTTTTTCCTTTTATTTTTTAAATTGACATAATAATTACACATATTTATGGGATACACAGTGGTGTTGCAATACATGTAAGTATAGTGATCAGATCGGGATAATTAGCATATCTATCATCATTTATTATTTCTTGGTGTTGGGAACATTCAATATCCTCCTTCTACCTATATAAATCGGTGTATTGTTAACTGTAGTCATCCTACAGTGGAAGAACACCAGAACTTATTCCTTCCATTTGGCTGTAATTTTGTATCCTTTAATCTCTCCCTATCCCTGCCTGCTCTCTACCCTTCCCAGCCTCTAGTATCTTCTGGTCTACTTTTTATTTCTATGAGATCAACTTTTTTGGCTTTCACATATGAGTGAGAACATGTGATGTTTAATTCTCTGTTCCTTGTGAATTACACTTAACATTACCTCATCCAGTTCCATCCATGTTACCATGAATGACAGAATTTCATTCTTTTTAAAAGTAGAGGCTGGTTACAGTGGCTCACGCTATAATCCCAGCACTTTGGGACACCAAGGCAGGCGTATCACGAGGTCAGGAGATCAAGATCAGCCTGGCCAACATGGTGAAACTCCATCTCCACTAAAACTACAAAAATTAGCTGGGTGTGGTGGTGAATGCCTGTAATCCCAGCTACTCGGGAGGCTGAGGCAGGAGAATCGCTTGAACCTGGGAGGCGGAGGTTGCAGTGAGCCTAGAGGGTGCCACTGCACTCCAGCCTAGGCGACAGAGTGAGACTCTGTCTCAAAAAAAAAGAAAAAAAGAAAGAAAAGTTGAATGGTATTACATGGTATATATATGAAATTGAAGAGGATACAAACAATGGAAACACACACAACACACATTTACAAACACAAACACACTTATATCACATTTTCTTTATCCATTCATCTGTTGTTGGACACCTACGCTCATTTCATAACTTGGCTATTGTGAATAATGCTACAATAAATGCAAGAGTGCATATGTCTTTGATATATTGATTCCTTTTCTTTGGATAAATGCCAAGTAGTGGGATTTCAGGATCATATGGTAGTTCTGTTTGTAGTTTTTTGTGGAAGCTCCATACTGTCCTCCATAGTGGATATACTAGTTTACATTCCCACCAACAGTGTGTAAGATTTCTATTTTCTCCATATCCTCACCAGCATTTGTTTTTGTTTTTGTTGTTTTGGGTTTTTTATTATCCTCATCCTAACTGGGGTGAGATGATACTTCATTGTGGTTTTGATTCATATTTCTCTGGTGATTAATGATGTTCAGTATGTTTGGATATATTTGTTGGCCATTGTAGGTATTTTGAGAAATGTCTGTTTAGATCACTTTCCCACTTTTAATTAGAGTTGGTTAGTTTTTGCTGTAGATAAGCTTGAGTTTTTTTGTATGTTCTGGATATTAATCTCCCAGCAGATGAATAGTTTTCAAATATTTTCTCCTATTCTGCAGGTTGCCTTTTCACTGTGATGATTGTTTCCTTTGCTGGCAGAAGATTTCTAGTTTGATAAGATTCCATTTGTTTATTTTTACTTTTGTTGCCTGTGCTTTGAGATCTTATTCATAAAATGTTTTCCCAGGCCAATGTCTTGAAGCATTTTCCTTGTGTTTTCTTCTAGCAGTTTTATAGTTTGGGGACTTATAGGTAGATATTTAATCAGTTTCATGTTGATTTTTGCATAGAGTGAGAGATGGTAGTCTAATATTATTCTGCATATAAATAATCAGTTTTCCCAGTGCCATTTATTGAAAAGACTGTCCTTTCTCCAACAAATGTTGTTGTTTGCCAAAAATAAGTTGGCTGTAGATAAGTGGATTAATTTATGGATTCTCTATTCTGTTTCATTGTTCTGTGTCTTTTTATGCCAGTATAATGCTGTTTTGATTACTACATCTTCGCACAATATTTTGATTGCTGGTAGTGTAATGTCTAACTTTGTTCTCTTTGCTCAGAATTGCTTTGGCTATTCTGGTTCTTTTGTGTTTCCATACAAAAGTTAAGATTTTCTATTTCTGTTAAGACTGTCAATGGTATTTTCATAAGGGTTGTATTGAACCTGTAATTGCTTTGGGTAGTACAGACATTTTAACAATACTAATCCTTCTGATCCATGAACGTGGGATGTGTTTCCATTTGTATTCTCTTCAATTTCTTTTGTCAGTGTTATGCAGTTTTCCTTGTAGAGATCTTTCACCCTCTTGGTTAGATTTATTCCTAGGTATTTCATTTTTTTGATAGCTATTATAAATGGGATTGGTCTTCTTGGTTTTTTTTTTTTCAGCTAGTTCAATGTTGGTATATAGAAATGCTATTGTTTTTTGTATACTGATTTTGTATCCTGTAACTCTACTGAATTAATTTTTCAGTTTTGGTAGAGTATTTAGGTTTTGCTATATATAAGATCATGTCAACTGCAAACAGATAATTTGACTCCTCCTTTCCAATTTGAAGGCCCTGCCTAATTGCTCTGGCCAGGACCTTCAATACTATGTTGAATAAAAGTGGTGACAGTGAGCATCCTTGTCTTATTACAGTTCTTAGAGAAGAAGCTTTCAGTCTTTCCTCAATCAGTATAATGTTAACCATGGGTTTGTCATATATGACCTTTATCATGTTAAGGTACTTTCCTTCTATACCTAATTTGTTGAAAGTTTTTTTTTTTTTTTTTTTTTTTATCGTGAAGGGATGTTGAATTTTATCAAATGTTTTTTCTGTGTCTATTGAGATGATCACACGGTTTTTGTGTCCTTCATTCTGTTGATGTGATGTATCACATTTATTTATTTGCATATGTTGAACCATCCTTACATTCTTGGGATAAATCCCACTTGATCATAGTGCATATTGTTTCAATGTATTGTTGGATTTGGTTTTCTACTGTTTTGTTGAGGATTTTCATATCGATGGTCAGAGGGATATTAGCCTGTAGTTTTCTTTTTTTGTTGTTGTGTTCTTGCCTAATGTTGGTATCAGGGTTATGTTGGTCTCATAGAAGGAGTTAGGAAGAGTTCCCCCCACTTCAATCTTTTGGAATAGTTTGAGAAGAATTGATAATTAATTCTTTAAAGTTTCAGCAGAATTCAGTGGTGAAGCCATCTGGTCCTGTACTTCTTTTTTTGTTGGGAGGTTTTTTATTACTGATTCAATCCCATTACTTGTTATTGCTCAGTTCAGGATTTCTGTTTCTACTTGGTTCAATCTTGATAGATTATATGTATCCAGGAATTTATACACTTCCTCTAAGCTTTCAAATTTATTAGTCTATAGTTGTTCATAGTGATCTCTAATGAATCTTTATCTTTCTCTGGTGTCCACTGTGCCATCTCTTTCTGGTTTCTGATTTTATTTATTTGTCTCTTCTCACTTTTTTCTTAGTCTAGCTCATGGTTTGTTGATCTTTTAGAAAATAACTTTTGTTTCATTGATCTTTTGTATTTTTAGTTTCAGTTTCATTTCTTTCTGCTCTGATTTTTATATATATTTCCTTTTACTAATTTGCAGTTGGTTTGTTCTTGCTTTTCTAATTCCTTGAGGTGCATCAAGTTGTCCATTTAAAATCTGTTTAGTTTTTTGATGTAAAAACCATTTTTGAGCATTTAAACACTGACTACAGATTTGATTGTTTCGTACAAAATTGCAATTACAATTTAGTATGACTAATACTTTTGTATATGTCAAAGCTCTATACACCAGGCAAAACATATATAGATGCAACGGTTACCAAGTGTGTTAGCAAGCATACATTTACACTTACTGTAATCTATAAACATCAATAATTTGATTTATTTCCTTACTTTATATGTTTTTATATCTTCCTAGGATTAGTACCATACTACTGTAATATCTTCTCAGGGTTTTTATTTACCTTGACACCTTCTTAGGTTTGCTATGGTCTCACCAGAACAATCAAGTGTACCGGTTTTTGATGGATTGATCATTGTTTAAGTCACGAAACTTAATTTCTTTTCTCAATTTCCTCTCTTCTCTCCAAATTTTAAAAATTCATACCTTTCATACAGGTTTTACCTTTGTGCAACCTGATGTCTTTTCCTAAAAAAATTCTTAAAATTTTTATTATGAAAATTTCCAAACAGACAAAAATGTAGTAAAGTATAAAATGCTGTCTATCAATATTTCACCTAATGGTTCTAGCACCCATTAATTCCTCTTTCTCTCTCTCTGAAAATATTGATTTCTAACAATGTTAGAAATTGATTTTTTTCTATAATATAAATATATTTTCATTAATAATACAAATACTAACTATAGGTTAAGATTTTTTTGCATTTCAGAGTCTATAGTCAAATGCTACATTTTAAGATCAGTTACAGTAATTATTTTCTCTGGTTGGTTATGTTACAAGATACACTTTTAAATTATGACTAGATTTACCATAATGCATGGTTTATTCTAAGATACAGAGCTGTGTTGTCAATATTTTAACACTCTTATATATTTATCATTATTATTTTTATTAATAGGGCCATTTAGAGGTTGCATCTCCTGAGAGACTGGGAACAACTGAGTCTCAGCCATTACCTGTCTTTAGCTCATTTAGCTAATTTATCATCTTGAGCACACTGTCAAGCCCCTATTCTCTTTGGTTATTTTATGTATTCCCTGATGCTGAATCCAAGCTCAATTCCCTTCCTGACTGCTACTTTTATCAGAACTGTACTTATAGTTCCCTGTGTTTGGATGCTGTGTTTGGATAGTCTGTTCTCAGGCTGCTAATAAAGACATAACCTGAGACTGGGTAATTTATAAAGGAAAGAAGTTTAATTGACTCAAAGTTCAGCATGGCTGAAGGTTTCAGGAAACACATACTTATGGCAGAAGGGGAAGCAAACATGTCCTTCTTCACATGGCAGCAACAAGGAGAAGTGCCAAGCAAAAGGGGGAAAAGTCCTTTATAAAACCATCTGATGTCCTGAGAACTCACTCACTAGCATGAGGGTAACTGTCCCCATGATTAAGTTACCTCTCACCAGGTCCCTCCCACAACACGTGGGGATTATGGGAACCACAATTCAAGATGAGATTTAAGTGGGGGACACAGTCAAACCATATCAGACGGACATAAGAACCTATCAATACTTCCTAAACAGATGTATGTTAAATAGAAGTAGAACATACCCACATATATTAGCATTCCCATTTATTTAAAGAAATACAATTAAGCATGCCCTGTTCTATTCACCATTCTTTTATGGTTATGAGTATATCTTATATACTTCATATTATTATGAAATATTGGCCTTGTATAGACTCAATATATTCCAATTAGCCACAATTATCATCATTATTATTTTGATGCTTAAATCCTCACAACTTTGTCCTTTTAATAATGCCCCAATATCCTTTAAAATGTCCCTGTTCTCTGACAATAATTATTTCCAAATCTATCTGCATTGTCCTTGCCCTAAGACTTGGAATAAGCTATCTACAGAGGTTTTCTTTCTTTTAAAGGAGAATAATATTTGTATGGGATACAGTATTTGCCCCATCCCTTCCCTTCACCTTCCCATTTCAGTTCTCATGAGCATGTTTTCAAATGCTAGTGTCTGCTTTTTTTTCCTGATGTCTTTTTGTCCAGGGACTGGGTTCCACTTCTTGACTGACAGGCTGGAAGTTCCAGGGAATTGGTGCCACCTGAGAGCAGCCCTCAACTAATGACTCAAGGAAGTTGGATATAAATATTCCAACTCCCTCATTCACAGGCGGGATAATTCTGAGGGTGCATTTTACTCTGAATCCCAGAGCTCTAAGTTACCAACAGTGGCAACTTGCAAGAAAATGTAACCTCTATCAGTTTCTTTCCCTTTCCTCTCTCATTTTTCTACTCTTCTATTTGTATTGTAATCCTTGCCTCAGTATCTGCTTCTGGGAAAACCTAGATTACATATTAGAGATCAAAATCTGGGTATCAGTAATCCCAGCACTTTGGGAGGCTGAGGCAGGCAGATCACCTGAGGTCAAGAGTTTGAGACCAGCCTGACCAACATGGCGAAACCCTGTCTCTATTAAAAATACAAAAACTAGCTGGGAGTGGTGGCAAGTGCCTGCAGTCCCAGCTACTCCAGAGGCTGAGGCAGGAGAATCAATTGAGCCTGGGAGGCAGAGGTTGCAGTGAGCCGAGATCAAACCATTGCACTGCAGCCTGGGGAACAAGAGCGAAACTCTGTCTCAAAAACAAAAACAAAAACAAAAAACACCCCTGAGCATTAGAAATCCTGCTGCTGCTATAGTGACAGAGCTGGAAAATGCATATTCTTTTCACAGATTAACACTGATTTTTTCAGTTTAAACTCTTACATTGCAAGACTCTGTCTTTTGTGACATATCTGGTCATATCATGACATATCTGGTCATGATAGTACTAGAGATAATATCTTTGATCCAAAAGACTGACTTTTTTCAAAGGATTCATTTGAAGTCAACTAGCATTTACTAGACACTTACGTGTCAAGCACTGGACTAAGAGCTAGGAACATAAAAACAAAAAAGGTGGCAGTAAATAAATTAGACATTTTCCTGACAGAAATTTGGAGAATTACAAAGACCATGTTTTGACATTTATAATCCTATAAAGGTCACATTTTCACACAAGAATAGTTCTTTTGTATTAAAAAAAGAAAGGATGATCTTTGGGAGAAGAAAATGGGGGTAATTTTTGGCAATATTAGGAATAAATTGTGGTGAGGGACTTTCTTACTCTGCTTCAAATCTTTTAAAAATTCTCAACCTTAGAAAAGATATTTTTTAAAACCAGACACTAAATCGAATTCCTAATCAATAGCAATACATGGTGTTCATTACCATTTCAAAAATATTAAATCCTGTCAAAAGTGTTTTCTCTACTTGAGTACAGAATTTTGTCTGTGTGTTTTGAAGGCTTCTGAGAGACAAGTTTTAGGTCTAGACTGGACTAAATTGAGTGGCACAAGAGCAGTAGTAAATTCAACCCTGTAAAACTATATTTGTGTTGATTATTTAATTACTGGAAGGAAAGTACACACTTCTTCCGGGTTGCTTCCAGTCAATATGGAAATACACGACCATACAAAGTTTACTAAAGAGCATATTGAGAATGAAATATCTATATAAGAGAGGGTCCTATTTTCCCTGTCCTAGTCTTAATACATTGAACTTCTTTTCAAATTTATAATCAATTATAATTATTAGAAACATCCACGGTATTTACTTTTCAGAGAAACATCACCTACTGATGAAACACTGTTAATTCCTGCCTATTTTCTATTCCCAAGAGATACTTCTCTTCTTGACCAATTATCCTTATCACAGAAGTATTTGGGAAAATAATGTGCTAGTAACAATTTAGAAACATCTTTAATCCTCTCTCCCTCAAAATGATGCTTAAACATGTCTGTTTAGGCCAGGTGCGGTGGCTTACGCCTGTAATCCCAGCACTTTGGGAGGCTGAGGCGGGCGGATCACGAGGTCAGGAGATCGAGACCATCCTGGCCAACACGGTGAAACTCCATCTCTACTAAAAATACAAAAAATTAGCCGGGCATGGTGGCGGACGCCTGTAGTCCCAGCTACTCGGGAGGCTGAGGCAGAAGAATGGCGTAAACCCGGGAGGTGGAGCTTGCAGTGAGCCGAGGTCGAGCTACTGTACTCCAGCCTAGGTGACAGAGACTCCATCTCAAAAAAAAAAAAAAAAAAAAAAAAAGGTCTGTTTAAAGAAGTCAATATTTGACTGAGTTATTTGGCAGTCGCAACAAATTTACATAGTATCTTTGTAAATTTGGTAAATTCTACCAAAAAATATAGTATCTTTGTGTTTTCATGCTCCTAATTAGCTTTAAAAAGTGATAAAATTCTTGTTTTTCTTGTTTTCGTTTTTCATAATGACATCCCTGGGCCCATATCTAGTATTCTAGTAAATACATATGAGTTTGATACTATATATTCAGTATAGAAGTGCAGAAATAGAGGAGAGATATTTTACCATTTACTAAGATATGAATACTAGTGTCTCATTTTTTTGTATATATTCTTGTTCTCCCTTTTATTACTTCTTCTATCTCTCTGTCTTTCAAAAGATCCATTTGATGAGAAAGTCATTGGAATTTTTTTTTGGTCCTTGATGTTAGGGAAGCAAAATCCAAAATTTAATTTCGGATCTGAAGTGTTTATCGAAGTTCTGATTGCCAAAAATATTTCTGTTTTAAATAGAAACTTAGGCTGATTCCTAGTTATAGCACAAATTAGGATAATATGATGGATGCCAGTCATGAGTCTGTTGAATATAACCATTACTCTAGAATTTCAGAGATGGTAAATATATAGTGCATAATTGATCACTTCTCCATCCTGAACTCCTGGCAGACATTGCTAATCAAGTCCCTCACTCTTACCCGCAGAGCTCAGGCAGGGCTTCTTTGACACGCTCCCAGCAGCACTATCCCTAGACCAGTGTGGGCTCATGGAATGAAATTTTTTACCATCCTTTGGGCACAGTATAAACAGTTTACAAAACCAATTGCTGCTTTAAAAACAGCTTTATTGAAATATAATTGATATACAAGGAGTTGCTTGTATTTAATGCGTACAATTTGATTAGTTTGAACGTACAAAAAACCTATAACACCATCACCATAATAAAGGAAATAGACATATTTGACATCTTTCAAAGTGTCTTTGTTTCCGTTTGTTTTTCTTTTTGGGGTTTATATTTTTGTGGTAAGAACACTTAACATGGCATCTCTCCTCTTAACAATCTTTTTGTAGTGCAGTACAATATTGTTAACTATAGGCACTCTATTGTACAGCAGATATCTAGAACTTAATCATCTGGTATAACTGAAACTTTATACCCATTGAACAATTCCCCATTTCCTCCACTCCCAGCCACTAGAAATCAGTACTGCATTCTTTGCTTCTATGAGTTTGATTGACTAATTATAAATAACTCATATTAATGGAATCTTTTAGTTGGTTTTTCTATGACTAGCTTACTTGAGAATGTCCTACAGGTTTATCCATGCTGTTGCATATGACAAAATTCTCTTCTTTTATAATACTGAATAATATTTTATTGCATGTATACACCACATTTTTTATTCATTCATTTGTTGATGAACACCTGGATTGTTTCTATTATTTATTGGCCATTGTGAATAATGCTACAATGAATGTGGAAGTGTAGATTTCTCTAAGATTCCAATTTTATTTTTATTTTTGGATACATATCTAGAAGTAGAATGGCTGGATCATATGACAGTTCTATTTTTAATTTTTTTGAGGACCTTCCATACTGTTTTCCATAGCTGCTGTACCATTTTACATTCCCACTAACAGTATACAAGGGTTCCAATTACTCCACATCCTTGCCAACACTTAGTATTTTTGTTTTTTTGATAATAGCCATCCTGACAAGTATGAGGTGATATCTCATTGTAGTTTTGCTTGCATTCCCTGACAATTAATGAGGTTAATTATTTTTTTCATATACTTATTGACCATTGTATGTCTTCTTTGGAAAAAAATGTCTATTGAAGTTATTTGTCCATTTTCCAACATGCTTTTGTTTCATGTGGATGTGTGTGGGTGTACATGAATGTGTTTGGCTATTGAGTTAGAGTTCCCTATATATTTTTGAAATTAACCCCTTCTGAACTTGCAGGTTATAATGATGAGTTTGATTAGCAGTGTCTGCCAGGAATTCAGGATGGAGTAGTGGCCAATTGTGCACTATATATTTATTATCCCTGAAGTTCTAGATTCATGGCTATATTCAACAGACTCATGACTGGCATTCATCATATGTACCCTTACTTGTGCTAGAATTAGGATTAAATCTAAGTTTCTGTTTAAAATAATATTAGAAATATTTTTGGACAATCAGAGCTTCAAAAAACATTTTATATCTAAAATGAAATTTTTTATTTTGCTTCTCTGACATCAAGAGCTTAAAAAAATTCCAATGATTTCCTTTATGTATTGCTTCTTTCTAATTCTCATCAAAGTTATAATTTGACCAGAATAATATGAAATATAGAAGAGTTATAAAAGTAGTTCACCTTTTTTCCCTGGGTTCTAAAATTGTGGAGACTACTGCTGCATAAAGATGTCAAGTTTCTTCCCTGTCCTAATGATAGCAAGAAATGGGAAAAAAAACCTCAACACCAAATAGGTAAGAGCAATAAATCAGCTATTTAGAAAGTATATACATAATAGATAAATATTACTTTTCCTAACAACTTATGTAATGACCATGGATGGTGCTATCTCAAGCCAGGTTTAAATCTCTGGCCACTGTAGATCATCCTGAGTAGAGCTAAAGCGATGTTTGTTTCCATTTATTTTTCTTAGGTTTCTATGGAAACATATTTTGAAGTGGCCTTTGCCAGACAGAATATTTTGTTTTGTTTTTAAATAGAATGATAACAAATTCTAGTTATCTGTGCAAAGCAAAAATGTTTGATATATTTCTAAACCAAAGCTAAAATGTGATTTAATCATTTATTTGTCTCCCAAAACAAGCAAAGTCATTAGAGACAACACTTTTAAGTGTTTGTATGTGTGTATTTCAGAAGAAAATTATTCTTTATCCTGCAGTTCAGGGGACATATAATTTATTTTGTTACACTTATAAAGCTACTCTGTATTTTCATGCAAAATCCCAGGCAATACACATTTTAAGACATGGCAAATTTCATAAACCCTTATTAAAATTTCAATTCAATAAATTCAGTTTTATTTTCAATGGTCCCTATTTACTTTTAACATAGAAGCTGTTTAATTAGAAAAACACACAAAATGTACACACAAACACATATAAACTCAAATGTCTAACCCAGCTATAAAAATATGTTCCTCTTCTAGGGGTATAAACTGAACACCTATGTAAAGTAGATTAATTTTCTAAGGAAATAGCATATTCAGAATAAAGTGTTTATATTTATTTGAAATTTTACTTCCTAGAATTTCAAGATAAAATAAAAACATCTGTGTCTATCTTGTCCATAGTATTTATGCATTTTTAAGCTTCAATCATAACCAGTGTCAATCTTGATCTGTCCTCTACAAAGGGATCTTATTTGTTAGTCTACCAGCAGCCTGTCTCCACCCTGCTAATCATTTCATTTGCCCTTTACTCAAGGCCCACTTTCTGGACTTGTATATAATATTCCAGATGCAAACGAACCATTACTTTATCTAAGAGTTATGACAACTTTCATTAGGAAGATGAAAGAAAAATGGAATGTCTGGGAAGAGACTCATAAGCCCTTGTCTACATCTTTGTCTAAAATTGATAATGTCTAAACTGATTCAAGAATAGCAGAATAATTAGATTATTTAAATATATTAGAGTAGTTCTAGTGGAAACAGCCTAATGTGTATTAGATGGCTGCCTCCTAAGCAGGACCAGGAAAAAGGAAAAGCATGAGGCAGATACTGCTATTAAAAGCTTCTTAGTACTACTGTACTTTTTAAAGGAAGTAGACACACTACTTTGGTGAAAGATGAGAGAGACTGAGAGAGAGAATAGTGAAAGTAGGGTGAGGGGGATTCATTTGCTATGTTTGTGCCCACACAGATATGTTATGTGTCAGTTGACAGGATATTCAATTTATAAATAATATAGGATCAAATGAGAAATTAATACTTACATTATCTTTTTCCTTTTAGTTACTTTTTATCTCTTAATTTTCAAATGTTGAGAAAGACAACTTTTCTCAATAAGAAACCTTACTATAGCCTTTTCTATGAAGAAAAATATTCACCTATGTCTCTCTGGATTTTTGTTCCATCTCTTCATCCATATGCAAACTTTTGTTGCCCACCCCAATCCTATTATAATTCATCTTCCAGAAATTCATTTGTTAAATCAGAAAACTCTAATATATTAGGCATAATTTCTCCTTGTGGTTAAATTTATTTATGCTTATTCAAAATTTATACATTTAATATTTTTCCCAATTGGCTATATTTATTTAAATGCTTTTACGTTTATCCTCAATGTGAATCCTATCATCTTGCTCCATGAGGCACACCTGTCTTTCCTTCATCTTTTTTTTATTAGAAAGTGTGCTTGGTCAAAATGGCCAGCCTTTTTCCGATTTGTCGGTATGATGTTATGCCTCGCTGGTTTACTCCCTTTGCAGGTAGGAGTTGCCTGGCCCATTTCTATGGCACCTTCTCAGAGCCTTCAGACTCAGAACACTGACTTCTGGATACTGTGACAGTGTCTTTAGTCCTCTACTGAGAGCCGTGCCTCTAGATACTGTAAACTGTCACCCATCCATTGTAACCTACCAGCAGGTAGCAATACAGAATTAAAATAAATTAACTTCAGCCTCTATGTGCTGCAGAACATCGTCCAGAATTTGTTCCTAATTCCTTCTTTTCATAAAATTTAAAGACAGCATGACACCTGGCAGAGCAAACCATTTTGCCTTTGTCCCCACAGCTAAAAATACATCCCTCAAATGTGTGTTTAAAATTGAGAAAATGGGCTTTCTTTCAACTGGGATGGCTGACATTTTTAAGACATAATAACTAGTCCTGAAAGCTATGGCCTTCAAACATGAAATGAGAGGCTGAAATCCTTCACAAAATAACAATTTTTTATTATGGAAACTTTAGTCTGATCTCCTGTAATACAATATATGAAAACATAAATTTACAAAAGAAATACATTATTTTGTAATCAAAAAGACCCTCATTGTGTGAAGACCTTTACTTCAAAATTGTTTTAGAAAACAAATTCCCATGATATTAAAGATTTTCCTCTCCATAGACCACTGGCTGCTTTACTTTGACCAAGAGGATAAAGGATGAGGAATTTTAAACCTACTTTTATTGATGAGCATTGGTAATTGAAAGCATTAAAAAGCAATTTCAGTGGTCCAAAGCAAATTGACACAAACGATTACCTATGCAAGTTATTATATTAAAGCAGAGGTCACAGATTTGTGTAAAAGCAGATAATTAATCTTTTTTTAATTTTCTTTTTCCTTTTTATTTTTTGAGACAACATTTAAAATTTCAGGGCTATCACATAAAAATCTGGATTCCTGACTTCTTCTTAGAAAAATCAGAGGATCTGGAAACTCACATTTCCACTGACAAGCACTGGAGTTGAATAGCTGAGTTCTCTTTTATGTATAGCATGAATACTCCGGTTCTCTAGAGATCTCTTCAAACACTATTATATGCCAGATCCAGCTAAATTCACTCATTTAAATTACCTACTTAATGGCTGTAGGCATTTATTTGATTTTGTAAACACCAGTTTCCTAAATCAACTAGTTATGGTACTCATGATTTAGCTAGTTAGGAAACTCATAGAGCAATGATCTTAATAGTTACAGGAGGCCGGGCGCGGTGGCTCAAGCCTGTAATCCCAGCACTTTGGGAGGCCGAGACGGGCGGATCACGAGGTCAGGTGATCGAGACCATCCTGGCTAACACGGTGAAACCCCGTCTCTACTAAAAATACAAAAAAAAAACTAGCCGGGCGAGGTGGCGGGCGCCTGTAGTCCCAGCTACTCAGGAGGCTGAGGCAGGAGAATGGCGTAAACCTGGGAGGCGGAGCTTGCAGTGAGCTGAGATCCGGCCACTGCACTCCAGCCCGGGCAACAGAGCAAGACTCCGTCTCAAAAAAAAAAAAAAAAAAAATAGTTACAGGAATCTTATTTAATGACTACTTGTCATCAACTAATTTTATATTTAAACTAATAGTGGCTAGATATTGACATCTTTTGGAAAGTAAAAATAAATAGATGAATATATTTGATTTTTGTGTAACTCAGTTGAAAACAAACTAGTCAAACAGTATTTTTCCATATTTTACTACTAATTTTATATATCATGTATTAGGCTCCAGGAGCTGCCAACCCAAGGTGGTAGCTTAAAACAACAGAATTTTATTTTTTCAGCGTTCTGGAGGCTAGAAGTCTGAACTTAAGGATCCAGCAGGGCCACACTCTCTCAGAAAACTCCCTGGGAGAATCCTTTCTTGCCTCTTCCAGCTTCTGGGGTTCTTGCTATTCCTTGGTTTGTGGCAGCATAACTCCAATCTCTGCCCTTGTCTTCATATTCCCTTCCCTCCACTGTGTCTGTATTTCAATGTTCTTTCTCTTATAAAGACACTAGTCATTGGATTTGTGGACCACCATAAATCCATATTATGTCATCGGGAGATCCTTGATTACATCTGCAAAAACCTTATTGCCAAATAAGGTCATATTCATAAGTATGAGAAGAAGGGGAAGGAATTAGGATTTGGACATACCCTTTTTGAGAGATTCAACTCAACCCACTACATACTGATTTTTCAGATTTCAGTAAACTGTGGCCCATTTTAAGTATTTAAGCTCCAGTCACTTTCCAATTTCAATTCCCATATTTAAAAAAGTCAGTATATAAATATGAAATTTCCCTTTTGTTCCAAAACTGAAATCTCTGCTAAGTTATGATCAGTTGCATCTAATAAGCCATCTCTGAGCTAGAGGACTAAACTGAAGTAGAAGAGGTCTTAAAATTTAAGCAACAAGTTTTTAATTTAGAGAAATTACTGCCTTTTTCCCTTTGACCAGAGTTTTTCAAGATGAGATATGCGGCCCCCTGCAAAGGTATGCTGGAAACCAATACAACTTTGACTTTGTGAGAACCAATTGTTAAGTATTCAGGAATTTTGATGGCCTATGTTAGCTTAAAATTGGTCATAGTGGGCGTATTTACACCACCAAATTTGGCAAATGTTGCAAATCAAGGGACCTCCTCCCCAGAATCTCCTCCCCAGAGAACCAGTTGTTAAACAATTACCAACACACCACTGCCTGCACATTAGTAAGTGGTCCACAGGTGGTTTGGCGGTATCAGAGGAAAAGTGATTATTCAGTTTTGCTCATCTACATTTCATCAGTGTGAAATACGAGATTATTACTGACCCCCAAATAACATTTTTCTTTTTTTTTTATTATTATTATACTTTAAGTTCTAGGGTACATGTGCATAACGTGCAGGTCTGTTACATATGTACACTTGTGCCATGTTGGTGTGCTGCACCCATCAACTCGTCAGCAACCATCAACTCGTCATTTACATCAGGTATAACTCCCAATGCAATCCTTCCCCCCCTCCCCCCTCCCCATGATAGGCCCCAGTGTATGATGTTCCCCTTCCCGAGTCCAGGTGATCTCATTGTTCAGTTCCCACCTATGAGTGAGAACATGCGGTGTTTGGTTTTCTGTTCTTGCAATAGTTTGCTGAGAATGATGGTTTCCAGCTGCATCCATGTCCCTACAAAGGACACAAACTCATCCTTCTTATGGCTGCATAATATTCCATGGTGTATATGTGCCACATTTTCTTAATCCAGTCTGTCACTGATGGACATTTGGGTTGATTTCAAGTCTTTGCTATTGTGAATAGTGCCACAATGAACATACGTGTGCATGTGTCTTTATAGCAGTATGATTTATAATCCTTTGGGTATATACCCAGTATGGGATGGCTGGGTCATATGGTACTTCTAGTTCTAGATCCTTGAGGAATCACCACACTGTTTTCCATAATGGTTGAACTAGCTTACAATCCCACCAACAGTGTAAAAGTGTTCCTATTTCTCCACATCCTCTCCAGCACCTGTTGTTTCCTGACTTTTTAATGATTGCTATTCTAACTGGTGTGAGATGGTATCTCATTGTGGTTTTGATTTGCATTTCTCTGATGGCCAGTGATGACAAGCATTTTTTAATGTGTCTATAGGCTGTATGCATGTCTTCTTTTGAGAAATGTCTGTTCATATCCTTTGCTCGCTTTTGATGGGGTTGTTTTTTTCTTGTAAATTTGTTTGAGTTCTTTGTAGGTTCTGGATATTAGCCCTTTGTCAGATGAGTAGATTGCAAAAATCTTCTCCCATTCTGTAGGTTGCCTGTTCACTCTGATGGTAGTTTCTTTTGCTGTGCAGAAGCTCTTTTGTTTAATTAGATACCATTTGTCAATTTTGGCTTTTGCTGCCGTTGCTTTTGGTGTTTTAGACATGAAGTCCTTGCCCATGTCTATGTCCTGAATGGTATTACCTATGTTTTCTTCTAGGGTTTTTATGGTATTAGGTCTAACATTTAAGTCTCTAATCCATCTTGAATTAATTTTCGCATAAGGAGTAAGGAAGGGATCCAGTTTCAGCTTTCTACTTATGGCTAGCCAATTTTCCCAGCACCATTTATTAAATAGGGACTCCTTTCCCCATTTCTTGTTTTTGTCAGGTTTGTCAAAGATCAGATGGCTGTAGATGTGTGGTATTATTTCTGAGGACTCTGTTCTATTCCATTGGTCTATATCTCTGTTTTGGTACCAGTACCATGCTGTTTTGGTTACTGTAGCCTTGTAGTATAGTTTGAAGTCAGGTAGTGTGATGCCTCCATCTTTGTTCCTTTGACTGAGGATTGTCTTGCCAATGCGGGCTCTTTTTTGGTTCCATATGAACTTTAAAGTCGTTTTTTCCAATTCTGTGAAGAAACTCATTGGTAACTTGATGGGAATGGCATTGAATCTATAAATTACCTGGGGCAGTATGGCCATTTTCACCATATTGATTCTTCCTATGCATGAGCATGGTATGTTCTTCCATTTGTTTGTGTCCTCTTTGATTTCACTGAGCAGTGGTTTGTAGTTCTCCTTGAAGAGGTCCTTTACATCCCTTATAAGTTGCATTCCTAGGTATTTTATTCTCTTTGAAGCTATTGTGAATGGAAGTTCATTCACGATTTGGCTCTCTGTTTGTCTGTTACTGGTGTATAAGAATGCTCGTGATTTTTGCACATTAATTTTGTATCCTGAGACTTTGCTAAAGTTGCTTATCAGCTTAAGGAGATTTTGGGCTGAGTCAATGGGGTTTTCTAAATATACAATCATGTCATTTGCAAACAGGGACAATTTGACTTCTTTTCCTAACTGAATACACTTGATTTCTTTCTCTTGCCTGATTGCCCTAGCCAGAACTTCCAACACTATGTTGAATAGGAGTGGTGAGAGAGGGCATCCCTGTCTTGTGCCAGTTTTTAAAGAGAATGCTTCCAGTTTTTGCCCATTCAGTATGATATTGGCTGTGGGTTTGTCATAAATAGCTCTTATTATTTTGAGATACATTCCATCAATAACAAATTTATTGAGAGTTTTCAGCATGAATGGCTGTTGAATTTTGTCAAAGGCCTTTTCTGCATCTATTGAGATAATCATGTGGTTTTTGTCTATGGTTCTGTTTATATGCTGGATTATGTTTATTGATTATGTTGAACCAGCCTTGCATCCCAGGGATGAAGCCCACTTGATCATGGTGGATAAGCTTTTTGATGTGATGCTGGATCTGGTTTGCCAGTATTTTATTGAGGATTTTTGCATCGATGTTCATCAGGGATATTGGTCTAAAATTCTCTTTTTTTGTGGTGTCTCTGCCAGGCTTCGGTATCAGGATGATGTTGGCCTCATAAAATGAGTTAGGGAGGATTTTCTCTTTTTCTATTGATTGGAATAGTTTCAGAAGGAATGGTACCAGCTCCTCCTTGTACCTCTGGTAGAATTCAGCTGTGAATCCATCTGGTCGTGGACTTTTTTTGGTTGGTAGGCTATTAATTATTGCCTCAATTTCAGGGCCTGCTATTGGTCTATTCAGGGATTCAACTTCTTCCTGGTTTAGTCTTGGGAGAGTGTAAGTGTCCAGGAAATTATCCATTTCTTCTAGATTTTCTAGTTGATTTGCGTAGAGGTGTTTATAGTATTCTCTGATGGTAGTTTGTATTTCTGTGGGGTTGGTGGTGATATCTCCTTTATCATTTTTTATTGCGTCTATTTGATTCTTCTCTCTTTTCTTCTTTATTAGTCTTGCTAGCGGTCTGTCAATTTTGTTGATCTTTTCAAAAAACCAACTCCTGGATTCATTGATTTTTTGGAGGGTTTTTTGTGTCTCTATCTCCTTCAGTTCTGCTCTGATCTTAGTTATTTCTTGCCTTCTGCTAGCTTTTGAATGTGTTTGCTCTTGTTTCTCTAGCTCTTTTAACTGTGATGTTAGACTGTCAATTTTAGATCTTTCCAGCTTTCTCTTGTGGGCATTTAGTGCCATAAATTTCCCTCTACACACTGCTTTAAATGTGTCCCAGAGATTCTGGTATGTTATATCTTTGTTCTCATTGGTTTCAAAGAACATCTTTATTTCTGTCTTCATTTCATTATGTACCCAGTAGTCATTCAGGAGCAGGTCGTTCAGTTTCCATGCAGTTCAGTGGTTTTGATTGAGTTTCTTAGTCCTGAGTTCTAGTTTGATTGCACTGTGGTCTGAGAGACCGTTTGTTATAACTTCTGTTTTTGTACATTTGCTGAGGAGTGCTTTACTTCCAATTATGTGGTCAATTTTGGAATAAGTGTGATGTGGTGCTGAGAATAATGTATATTCTGTTGATTTGAGGTGGAGAGTTCTGTAGATGTCTATTAGATCTGCTTGCTGCAGAGATTAGTTCAATTCCTGTATAACCTTGTTAACTTTCTGTCTCGTTGATCTGTCTAATGTTGACAGTGGGGTGTTGAAGTCTTCCATTATTATTGTATAGGAGTCTAAGTCCCTTTGTAAGTCTCTAAGCACTTGCTTCATGAATCTGGGTGCTCCTGTATTGGGTGCATATATATTTAGGATAGTTAGCTCTTCCTGTTGAATTGATCCCTTTACCATTATGTAATGGCCTTCTTTGTCTCTTTTGATCTTTGATGGTTTAAAGTCTGTTTTATCAGAGACTAGGATTGCAACCCCTGCTTTTTTTTGTTCTCCATTTGCTTGGTAGATCTTCCTCCATCCCTTTATTTTGAGCCTATGTGTGTCTCTGCATGTGAGATGGGCCTCCTGAACACAGCAAAATGATGGGTGTTGACTTTTTATCCAGTTTGCCAGTCTGTCTTGTAATTGGACCATTTAGTCCATTTACATTTAATGTTACTATTGTTATGTGTGAACTTGATCCTGTCATTATGATATTAACTGGTTATTTTGCTCATTAGTTGATGCAGTTTCTTCCTAGCATTGATGGTCTTTACATTTTGGCATGTTTTTGCAATGGCTGATACCGGTTGTTCCTTTCCATGTTTAGTGCTTCCTTCAGAGTCTCTTGTAAGGCAGGCCTGGTGGTTTCAAAATCTCTAAGCATTTGCTTATCTGTAAAGGATTTTATTTCTACTTCACTTATGAAACTTAGCTTCGCTGGATATGAAATTGTGGGTTGAAAATTCTTTTCTTTAAGAATGTTGAATATTGGCCCCCACTCTCTTCTGGCTTGTAGAGTTTCTGCTGAGAGATCTGCTGTTAGTCTGATGGGCTTCCCTTTGTGGGTAACCCGACCTTTCTCTCTGGCTGCCCTTAGGATTTTTTCCTTCATTTTAACTTTGGTGAATCTGACAATTATGTGTCTTGGAGTTGCTCTTCTCAAGGAGTATCTTTGTGGCATTCTCTGTATTTCCTGAATTTGAATGTTGGCCTGCCTTACTAGGTTGGGGAAGTTCTCCTGGATGATATCCTGAAGAGTGTTTTCCAACTTGGTTCCATTTTCCCCCTCACTTTCAGGCACCCCAATCAGACGTAGATTTGGTCTTTTCACATAATCCCATACTTCTTGCAGGCTTTGTTCATTTCTTGTTCCTCTTTTTTCTTTAGACTTCTCTTCTCGCTTCATTTCATTCATTTGACCCTCAATTGCTGATACTCTTTCTTCCAGTTGATCGAGTCGGTTACTGAAGCTTGTGCATTTGTCACATATTTCTCGTGTCATGGTTTTTATCTCTGTCAGTTCATTTATGGCCTTCTCTGCATTGATTACTCTAGTTATCCATTCTTCCATTCTTTTTTCAAGATTTTTAGTTTCTTTGTGCTGGGTACGTAATTCCTCCTTTAGCTCTGAGAAGTTTGATGGACTGAAGCCTTCTTCTCTCAACTCGTCAAAGTCATTCTCCGACCAGCTTTGTTCCATTGCTGGTGATGAGCTGCGTTCCTTTGGAGGGCGAGATGTGCTCTTATTTTTTGAGTTTCCAGCTTTTCTGCCCTGCCTTTTCCCCATCTTTGTGGTTTTATCTGTCTTTGGTCTTTGATGATGGTGATGTACTGAGGGGGTTTTGGTGTGGGTGTCCTTCCTGTTTGTTAGTTTTCTTTCTAACAGTCAGGACCCTCGGCTGTAGGTCTGTTGGAGATTGCTTGAGGTCCACTCCATACCCTTTTGCTGGAGTATCAGCAGCAGAGGCTGCAGAAGATAGAATATTGCTGAACAGCAAGTGTGTCTGCCTGATTCTTGCTTTGGAAGCTTTGTCTCAGGGGTGTACCATGCCATGTGAGGTGTGGGTGTCGGTCTGCCCCTAGTGGGGGATGTCTCCCAGTTAGGCTACTCAGGGGTCAGGACCCACTTGAGCAGGCAGTCTGTCCGTTCTCAGATCTCAACCTCCATGTTGGGAGATCCACTGCTCTCTTCAAAGCTGTCAGACAGGGTTGTTTGCATCTGCAGAGGCTTCTGTTGCTTTTGTTGTTGTTGTTTAGCTGTGCCCTGTCACCAGAGGTGGAGTCTACAGAGACAGGCAGGCCTCCTTGAGCTGCTGTGGCTCCATCCAGTTCGAGCTTCCCAGCAGCTTTGTTTACCTACTTAAGCCTCAGCAATGGCAATATTTTTCTTAATTATCATTATGTCCTTAAATGATGTTCAAGAGTAACAAAGTAGCTGCAAACTTAAGGTGAATTAGTCTCAGCTAATAAATTTTCAGATCATTTACATACACCTGGAATTTTAAAATTATCATAGTGTTGTAGCTACAAAAATAGATCAGTGATTCAAAATAATTTCAGAAAAGCTTAAAAGTAATTATAAAAAGTAACAAAAATATTTCTGTTCATTATACACACAAACAGTGTTCTGATTGAATATATGTAGTCTGACAAAGAGTATGTGACTAAAATGTTTATTTGCAAATAAAAAACCACAGCTAGAAATATCTAAAAAGCAGACTTTGTTGGACAAGAGATCTAGCCACCTCTATCCCTTAGTGTGTTGTATGCTATGAGACTTTGTGAAAAACTAACATGAAGGTAAAGAAGTTCTCTCATCCTTTATTTTTTTCCTGTTTTGACAAGTTTATTCATCCATTTTGAGTACAACTCAATGGCTTTTAGTACCTGCAGAGTTGTGCAGCCACCAGTGGCACAATCAAACACATTCCCATTAACTCTGTACCCTGTTAGCAGTCACAACGTCTTACCCACCTAAACCCCCAATCCTAGGCAACCACTCATCTACTTTCTGTCTCCACAAACAGATCAAACCACTTTTCACTTAGTCCAAAAGCCTCTATAAATGTCAGACAGGCTCCTTGGCATCTATGATGCTCACAAATTCCCAGCTCTCTCATTCTTAAACAAAGCATGGTGACCTTTTTAGTAAACCAATTACATTTTCCCGGGATGAGTACATATTTCCAGTATGAAACTGATTAACTTTCTTAATCAGTTTAAGGAGATGTCACTGAAATCAGAGGCGTCATTCACTGTTGTACTCCTCATAGAGAGGTACAAGCTGAGATGCTTGATAAACTAAAAAGTTAACAAATATCACATTCACAGAAACAGCAGAATGAGTCCTACATAATAGTGCTTTATCAAATGACACTATTAATTGTCATTTAGTATTAATTGCATACAACATGGAGGAGCTAATGCTACAACATGCCCATAAGAAAAGGTAAGAAAATGTGCACTGGGCTAGGCATGGTGGCTCATGCCTGTAATCCCAGCAGTTTGGGAGGCCAAGGCAGGTGGATCACTTGAGGCCAGGAGTTTGAGACCAGCCTGGCCAACATAGTGAAAGCCCACCTCCACTAAAAATGCAAAAATTAGTTGGGAGTGGTGGCACATGCCTGTAATCCCAGCTACTCAGGAGGCTGAGGCTGGAGAATCGCTTGAACCTGGGAAACAGGTTGCAGTGAGCCAAGATCATGCAACTGCC
>NC_045435.1:106462359-106524237 GCF_002776525.5 Piliocolobus tephrosceles | reverse complement strand
GAAAGGAAGGAAGAAAGGAAGGAAGGAAGGAAGGAAGAAAGAAGGAAAGAAAGGAAGGAAGGAAGGAAGGAAGGAAGGAAGGAAGGAAGGAAGGAAGGAAGGAAGGAAAGAAAGAAAGAAAGAAAAAAAGTGCACTGGGATCTGAACGGTTGTGTGAGCTGTGTGGCCATGTGTGTGTACAGGAAGGGGTATTGCTGGACAAATAAAGAAATTGCACCCAGATGTCAGGTGTCATAGAGCCTTATAAACAGAGAATTCTTGGCAGTCACCAACCTGCCTCCTCATCTTGAGTATTGAAGGAAATGATTCAGATTGCAAATATGGTCTAATTAATTCTACAAACATTTATTGTATATGATAGACACTACTTTGGGGGGACTGGGGATATAGCAGTTATGAAAGCAGACAAAATATTCTGCCTCATTCTCGTGTTGTATGGTGTATGGAAGGAAACAAACAATAAAACAAATAAGTAAGTCAGTTAGATGCTTGATATCTGACAGCGTTGGCCCTACACAAATGACAACTTCATACACTTCAACTTAATAGTTTAGAAGATAATAAGTAGCGTGGAGATAAATAAGCAGAGCAGAGAGTGAGGAACTCTTGGGATAGGGTGGGGATGAAGGAAAGAGCACTGGGAGGCAAGGGTGACCTTCCTTGGAATGACCTGCTCAGTGTGCTGTGTAGAAAAACTGACAGAGGGAGCAGGACTTCTTTCTCTACTGAGGAATGCTAACTGTTCAATGAACAGGTGTTCAGAGAGGCTTTGAAAAGATAGGCAAGATAAAAACATCTCTTCACAAATTCATAGTACCAGAGAAGGTGGTTTATATCGGCTTGCTCAAGCTGTGTGTCTCAAAGATATATCCAGTATCTTGAATAGCCTGAACATACCACATCCTGATGAAAAAGGCACAATTTTGAGATTGAGCATATCATGATTTTTAAAGTAGATCAAGCAGGGGGATAAGCAACTTGACAGCTAAGAGTTTGGCTCTTTTTCAATCCTTATCAGAGAAAGAAATTAAGCTTATTTTAAACCCAAATCCAAATTCTGCAACAGAACATGCATTATACTTCCAAAGCTGACTACTACCTAAAGAGTAGATTGGAAAAGCATTGGCCATATCTCACAAGTTGAAGCTTTCAGAGTTGATGTGAGTTAGCTTAGCATTTTTTAGAATGCTCAAAATAGACTTCAGTGGAAAACTTCATCATAATTCTGGATCCCTATGCAGTCTGAAAATCTGGAACTATATGAACCAGCCAACACTCAGTCACTGCCGTTTCTAAGAGCCTATAATTGTGGTAAAAGAATTTCTAATTTAGTAGAAATAAATACAAAGAGATGGAACTAACTGAATATGCAATATAACCTAAGACTGCAGCCTTCCAATTGAATATAGACATCTGGGTGAAGCATTGCAAACATTACTTCTTTTATAGATACAATACAGGGAGCAATATAGCACCTGGTTAAGGATTCAGCACCAACTCTGTCATTTAGCTAGTTTCATGGCCTTGAACAAGTTACTTACCTTTTCCAAGCTTCGATTTTCATCTGGGAATATTCATAATAATATCAACTTCATAGCTTTAATGTGACTATCACATGGATTAATGAATAAGAAAAGCTTAGAACAGTATCTGGCATACAATAAGGACTCTGTAAGTAAAAAGACTTTCCAGGTTGTTGTGATGACTTAGCAGATATGGAGTCATAAAAACCAGTGAGATGTACTATGAGATGTACTATGTACATGCAAAACCCTATTACAGTTGAAGACTATACACATCATTCAGTTCGGTACACTAACTCACTTTAAAACCTAATGCAATCAGTGATGCCTAAAGAAAACAAGGGGTTAAAGAAAATGTGTCATATAAAAATAAAACAAAGTATTTGAAAATAGCTTGTACTGCTATTTACATATCCTCTTTTTACCCTTGGGTTCACTTTTTATTTGCTTAACAAGCAAGACCCTTTGTCATGTCCTTGAATGTTTACAAACTCCAAATGTGTGAAGTTTAGACTATTTTATTAGGTGTTCATCTAGATATTTAAAGCTTTATGAGACTTCAAATAAGTTTTCCTTACAGGGTTACTACCTGTATGGTCTGAATGTCTCCAAAAATTCATGTGTTGGAAATTAAATTTCCAATGTGATGGCATTAAGAAATGGAGTTTTTACGAGATGATTAAGTCACGAGGATGGAGCCTTTCCTTCATGAATGACAGTGGCCTTAGAAAAGGGCTTGAAGGTGCAAATTTGCTCCTTCCCTCTCTTCCACCATGTGAGGATACAGTGTTCATCCCCTCTGGAGGATGCAGCAACAAGGTGCCATCTTGAAAGCAGTGACCAGGCAGGCCCTCATCAGACACCAAACTTGCTGGCAGCTTGATCTTGGACTTTCCAGACTCCAGAATTATGAGAAATAAATGTCTGTCATTTATAAATTACCAGTCTGTGATATTCTGTTATAACAGTATGAATGGGCTAAGACACAAAGTTATGCTAATCCATTAAAATCTGGATTTTAGTCAGACATACCTTTTAGTCACACAATTCTAGGAGGTTTTGCTTTAATTAACAAAATCTTAGGCATGGCATACAGTGAGGTGTAGGGGAAAGAATAGTAGAATAAAGCATTCTGAGCCTGAATTGTGGGTCTTGAACTTTAGGCCTCTGTAGATTTGGGGAAGTCACTGAAACCCTTGGAGTTCTCCTCTCCACATTGAGAAAACAGGTAAAATGTGAAAATATTTTGTAAATTGAAAATACTATGCAGATATTCAAGGACATGGTTAGGTTTTGTGAAGCTTATATATACATTAGGGGCCCTCTGTAAGAAAAATTCTGAACTATGAATACAAAATTAGATATAAAAATGTATATTAATGTAGAAGGAGAAAATAAGATAAACTGTAAATGTTAAGATGCTGACAAACACCACAAATATGAAATCCAGCAATGTAGTAAGATACACACACACACACATACACACACACACATATTTTAATTATCCAAAGTCCATAGTTTATATTTGGGCTCATTCTTGGTGTTGTACATTCTATAGGTTTGGACAAATGTATAATGATACGTAGTCATAATCAGAGTAGCATACAGAGTAATTTCATTGCCATAAAAATCCTCCAGACTCTGCTTATTCATCCCTTCACCCTACTGCTTTAACCCCTGGCAACCACTCATCTTTTTTATATATATATTACACTGTAAGCCCTGGGATGCATGTGCAAAATGTGCAGGTTTGCTACATACGTATACAGGTGCCATGGTGGTCTGCTGCACCCATCAACCCATCATTTACATTAGGTTTTTCTCCTAATGCTATCCCTCCCCTAGCACCCAACCCCTGACAGGCCCCAGTATGTGATGTTCCCCTCCCTCTGTCCATGTGTTTTCATTGTTCAACTCCCACTTATAAGTGAGAACATGCAATGTTTGCTTTTCTGTTCTTCTGTTAGTCTGCTGAAAAAGATGGTTTCCAGCTTCTTCCACGTCCCTGCAAAGGACATGAACTCATTCTTTTTTATGGCTGCATAGTATTCCATGGTGCATATGTGCCACATTTACTTTATCCAGTCTAACATTGATGGGCATTTGGGTTGGTTCCAAGTCTTTGCTATACTGAACAGTGCTGCAATAAACATATGTGTGCATGTGTCTTTATAGTAGAATGATTCATAATCCTTTGGGCATATGCCCAGTAACCACTCATCTTTTTCTTTTTACTGTCTCCCTTGTTTTGTCTTTTCCTGACATCAAATAGTTGAAATCATAGATACATACCCATTTCAGGTTGGCTCCTTTCACTTAGTAACATTCATTTAAGATTCCTCATCATTTCATAGCTTGATAGCTCATTTCTTCTTAGTGCTAAATAATAATTCATTGTCTGGATGAACCAAAGTTTTTTATCTGACATTCAGCTATTGAAGGACATCTTGGTTGCTTTTGAGTTTTTGCAATTATGAATAAAGTTGTTATAAACATCTGTGTGCAGGTTTTTATATGAAGATAAGTTTTAAACTATTTGGATAGATGCCAAAGAGCATAATTGCTGGATCATGTGTTCCCGTTCAGTTTTGTAAGAAACTGAAGAAACTGCCAAATTATCTTCCAAAGTGGATGTGACATTTTGCACCAGTAATGAATAAGAGTCTAATTGTTGTTTTAATTTGCATTTCCCTGATAACATATGATATAGGGCATTTTTCCATATGTTTATTTGCCATATGTATATCTTGTTTGTGAGCTGTCTGTAAAAGGCTTTAACCCATTTTTAAATCCGGTTGTTCATTTTCTTGTTGTTGAGTTTTAATAATTCTTTGTATATTTTGAATAATAGTCCTTTATCAAATGTGTCTTTTGCCAATATTTTCTCCCAGTCTGTGAAATGTATTTTAATTCTCTTGAAAATGTCTTTTGCAGAGCAGAATTTTTTATTATAATAAAGTCCATCTTATCAATTATTTAATGACCTGTGTCTTTGATGTTATAGATAAAAAGTCATTGTCATGCCCAAGGTCATCTAGATTTATCCAATATTATTCCCTATGAGTTCTATAGTTTTCTGTTTTCCATTTAGGCCTATGATCCATTTTGAGTTAATTTTGTAAAGGATGCAATATCTGTGTCTAGATTCCATTTTTTTTTTTTTTTTTGTATGATGATGCCTAGTTGTTCCAGTATCATTTCTTGGAAAAACTATCTTTTTCCCACTGTATTCCCTTTGCTTCTTTGTCAAAGATCATTTGATGATATCTATGTGGGTCTATTTCAGGGCTGTCTATTCTGTTCCATTGATCTATTTGTCTATTATTTTGCCAGCACCACAGTGTCTTGATTATTATGTAATAGCTTTATAGTAAGCCCTGAAGTTGGGTAGTGTTAGTCTTCTAGTTTTGCTCCTCTCCTTCAATATTTTGTTGGCTACTCTGGGTCCTTTCTCTATATATAAACTTTAGAATCAGTTTGTTGATATCTACAAAATAATTTGCTGGTATTTTGATTGAAATTGCATTAAATCTATAAATCAAGTTGAGAAGTGACATTTTGACACTATTGAGTCTTCCTGTCCATGAAAATGAAATACCTATCCATTTATTTAGTTATTTTTGATTTCTTTTTATAAGAGTTTTGTAGTTTTCCTTGTAAAAATTTTGTACATATTTTGTTAGATTAATACCTAGTATTTCATTTTAGGGAGGGTGTCAGTATAAATGATTTTCTGTTTTAATTACAAATTCCACTTGTTCATTGCTGGTATATGGGAAAGCAATTTACTTTTGTATATTAATCTTGTGTTCTGTAAATTCACTATAATTGCTTAGTACTTCCAGGATTTTTTGTTATTCTTTCAGATCTTATGCATAAACAATTGTGTCATTTGCAAACAAAGATAGATTTTACTTCCTTCTCCATTTTTATATATTTTATTTCCTTTTCTTGTTTTATTGCACTAGCCAGGGCTTCCAATATAACGTTGAAAAGAAGAGATCAGAGAGGATATCCTTGCTTTGTTCCTTATCTTAATAGGAAAGCTTGCTTCTTACTATCACTATGTCAACATAGATTTTTATGTAGATATTATTCATCAAGTTGAGGAGGCTCTCATTTATAACTAGTTTACTGAGAGTTTTTATCATAAATGGGTGTTAAATTTTGTCAAATGCTTTTTCTGCATCTATTGATAAGATCATGTAATTTTTTTTTAGCCTGTTGATGTGATTGGTTACATTAACTAATTTTCAAATGATGAACCAGCGCTGCATACCTGGGATAAATCCCACTTGATCATGGTGTATAATTATTTTTATACATTGTTGGATACAATTTGCTAATATTTTGTTGAGGGTTTTAGTAACCATATTCATGAGAGACACTGGTCTGTAGTTTTCTTTTTTATAATATCTTTATTTGGTTTGGTATTTGGGTAATGGTGCCCTCACAGAATGAATTAGAAAACATGGACTTCTATCTTCTGAAAGAGACTGTGGGGAATTGGTATAATTTCTTCATAAATGTTTGGTAGAATTCACCAGTGAACCCATCTGGGCCTGATGGTTTCTGATTTGGAAAGTCATTAATTATTGATTCAATTCCTTTAATAGGTATAGTCCTACTCCACTTGTGTTTTTGTATGAGTTTTGGCAGATTGCTTTCAAGTAATTGGTCCATTTCATCAAATTTGTTTATCAAATTTGTTTCAGGTTATCAAATTTCTGGGCATAGTATTCCTTTATTATCTTTTTAATGTCTGCTGAATCAGTAATAATGTCCTCTCTTTCATTTCTGCTGTTAGTAATTTATGTCCTCTTTTTTTCTTGGTTAATTCAGCTAGAGGCTTATTGAATTTATTGATCTTTTCAAACAGTCAGCTTTTAGTTTCATTGATTTTCTCTAGTATAACTTGTGGTTTTTAATTTCACCAGTTTCTGCTCCAATTTTTATTATTTCTTTTCTTTGGCTTATTTTGGATTTAATTTGTTCTTATTCTAGTTTCCTAAGGTGTAAACTTAGATTTTCATTATTTTCTACTACATGCATTTACTGCTATAAATTTCCCTCTAAACACTGCTTTTGCTCTAACCCACAAATATTGATAAGCTGTATTTTCATTTTTATTTAGTTCAAAATGTTTTAAAATTTCTCTTGCAAGCTCTTTGATTCACCTGTTATTTAGAAGTGTGTTGTTTAATCTCCAAGCATTTGGGGATTTTTCAGTTAGCTTTATTATTCATTTATAGTTTAATTCCATTGTGGTCTGAGAGCAGACAGTGTATGACTTCTACTTTTAAAAGTTGTTAAGGTATTTTATGGCCCAGAATGTGGTGGTCTATCTTGATGAATGTCCCATGTGTACTTGAAATTAATGTGTATTCTTCTGTTGTTGGACAAAGTTATCTACACATGTCAATTTTATCCAGTTGATAGTGTTATTGAGTTCAACTATGTCTTTACTGATTTTCTCCCTTCATTTTTGAAGGATAATTTCATAAGGTACAGAATTCTATGTTGGTCATTTTATTCTCTCAACACTTTAAATCGTTTACTTCACTCTGCTTGCATGATTTTTGAGGAGAAGTCAGATGTAATTCTTACCTTCATTCCTTCTACCCCAATTCTGGTTTCTCTCAGGATTTTCTCTTTATCTTTGATTTTCTATAGTTTGAAAATGCTATGCCTAGGTGTAGTTTTTATTTTTTTATTTTTGGCATTTATCCTGCATGGTGTTCTCTGAGTTTCTTGAATTAGTGGTTGGTATCTGACATTAATTTGGAGAAGTTTTATAATAATTATTTTAAATAATTCTTCTGTTCCTTTCTTTCTTTCCTCCCCTTATAATTCTATTAGGCAAATATTACATTATTTGTACTTGTCCCACAGTCCTTGGATATTTGGTTCTGTTTTTTTTTTCAGTCTTTTTTCCCTTTGCTCAGTTTTAGAGGATTTTACCCACATAGCCTAAAGCTCTAGATTCGTTCTTCAGGTGTGTCCAATCTACTACAATGGTTTTTTTATCTCTAGCATTTCTTTTTGGTTATTTCTTATGATTTCCATCTCTCTGCTTACATTGCATGCATCTTTCTGTTTCTGAATGCTTTCTACTTATCCAATAGAAATCTTAGAATGTTAATCATTGTGATTTTAAATTCCTGGTGTGATAATTCTAACATCCCTGCCATGTCTGCTTCTGATGCTTGCTCTGTCTCTGTCTCTTCAAAGTATGTGTTTTGCCTTTTAGTGTTTAGTGTGCCTTGTGGTTTTTTTTTTTTTTTTTTTTTTTTTTTTTAACAGGACAGGAAGTTCTTGGTAAAAGAAACTGCTTCAAATAGAACTGGAACTAATGATAAGGTCATAAAATGCTTCATTTCTCCAATGTCGGGGTACTCTTTGGGGGGAAAGGAAGAATTCTGAGACGTATGAGACCTTCTAACCATAGGTCTCAGTCTCTTAGTGAGCCTATGCCTCTGGACTATGGACTTCACCAGGTCCCTCAGTCCCCCTTAACCACCCCCACCACTATGGACTTCACAGGGTCCCTCAGTCCCCCTTAACCACCCCCACCAACATTAACATGGAACAGAATGCCTAGAGTGGGATTGTGTATTAGTACATTCTCACACTGCTACAAAGAACTACCAGAAACTGGGTAATTTATGAAAACAAAAACAGGTTTAATTGACTCACAATTCCACAAGCTGTATAGGTAGCATGACTGAGAGGCCTCAGGAAACTTAGAATCATGGCAGAAGGCAAAGGGGAAGCAAGCACACTTCACATGACAGCAGGAGAGAGAGAGTGAAGGGGGAAATGCTACACACTTACAAACAAGATGTCATGAGAACTCTATCACAAGACAGCATTAGGGCGATGGTTTCTAAACCATTAGAATCTGCTCACATACTCCAATCACCTACCACAAAGCCCCTCCTTCAACATGTGAGGATTACAATTCGACATGAGATTTGGATGGGGACACAGAGCCAAACCATATCAGCTGAAGTTAACTATTTCCCTTGTCACCTCTGGAAGACTGCAGCTGGTTAAAATTTGGGTATTTATCTTCCTCTAGTCAGTTAGGCTCTGTAGAAATAGTCTTTCCTGAGAGCTAGCTTTATTAAAAAGAGAAGAGTGCTGTGATGTATTTCAAAATGGTTTTTTTTTTCTCCCCCTGCCAGAAGCATGAGGAGATTTTTCTCTGTGATATTTACTATGAGAACCTGGCCAAATTTCTGGAGGCAAAAGCCAAGAAAGTGTGGGGGCCCCTATGACTAGATCCCCCTGGAGTTTTAATTGTCGTATCTGTCCACACTGAGATTCTAGCAGCTCATCAATTGCAGTTCCATTTTTTCTACTCTAGCACTGATTCCCATGATGGTTTCTGCTCTGAGTGTCTGCTCTAGTAATCTGTGACTCCCAGTATTCCCCTGTTTATTTCTCCAATCCTGTGGGCAATGGTTGTCTTGTGTCCTCACTTCACTTATGGATCCCAGAAGATGTGATTTTTTTAGTCTGTTCAGCTTTTTACTTCTTAGAATAGAGTGGTGACTTCAAACTCCTTACATATGGAATTAGAAATCAGAAATAGCATAATATTTTTCCTAATCAAATGCTTAACGCACTATCATAATTGGTTTTTCCTACATTCTGGCTCACACTTTTTAAACACCTCTTCAGATAAGAAGCGTTTTGAGGCTCCACTGCAAGCTGGCCGAATAGGAATAGTTCTGGTCTGCAGCTCCCAGCATGGTAGACACAGAAGATGGGTGATTTCTGCATTTCCAACTGAGGGACCTCATTCATCTCACTGGGGCTGGTTGGACAGTGGGTGCAGTCCACAGAGGGCGAGCTGAAATAGGGCAGGGCGTCACCTCACCTGGGAAGCGCAAGGAGTCGAGGGATTTCACTTTCCTGCCCAAATACTGCACTTTTCTCATGGTCTTAGCAAATGGCACATCAGGAGACTATATCCTGTGCCTGGCTCCATGGGTCCCACACCCACAGAGCCTTGCTCACTGCTAGCACAGCTGTCTGAGATCAACCTGTGAGGCAGCAGCCTGGTGGGGGGAGGGACATCTGCCATTGCTGAGGCTTGAGTAGGTAAACAAAGTGGCCAGGGAAGCTCGAACTGGGCGTAGCCCACCTCAGCTCAGCAAGACCTGCTGACTCTGTAGACTCCTCCTCTTGGGATAGGGCATAGCTGAACAAAAGGCAGCAGAAACTTCTGCAGACTTAAACGACCCTGTCTGACAGCTCTGCAGAGAGCAATGGTCTCCCAGCACAGTGTGTGAGCTCTGAGAATGGACAGACTGCCTCCTCAAGTGGGTTCCTGACCCCCGAGTAGCATAACTGGGAATCACCTCCCAGTAGGGGCCAAATGACACCTCATACAGGTGGATGCCCTTCTGGGACGAAGCTTCCAGAGGAAGGATCAGGCAGCAATATTTACTGTTCCACAATATTTGCTGTTCTGCAGCCTCTGCTGGTGATACCCAGGCAAACAGGGTCTGGAGTGGACCTCCAGAAAACTCCAACAGACCCGCAGGTGAGGGACCTGACTGTTAGAAGGAAAACTAACAAACAGAAAGGAATAGCATGAACATCAACAAAAAGGACATACACACCAAAACCCCATCTGTAGGTAACCAACATCAAAGAACAAAGGTAGATAAAACCACAAAGATGGGGAGAAACCAGAGCAGAAAAGCTGAAAATTCTAAAAACTAGAGCATCTCTTCTCCAAAGGATCACAGTTCCTCGCCAGCAATGGAACAAAGCTGGATGGAGGATGACTTTGATGAGTTGACAGAAGTAGGATTCAGCAGGTCAGTAATAACAAACTTCTCCAACCTAAAGGAGGATGTTCGAACCCATTGCAAGGAAGCTAAAATCCTTGAAAAAAGATTAGACGAATGGCTAACTAGAAAAAACAATGTAGAGAAGACCTTAAATGACCTGAAGGAGCTGAACACCATGGCCCAAGAACTATGCAATGCATGCAAAAGCTTCAATAGCTGATTCAATCAAGTGGAAAAAAGGGTATCAGTGATTGTAGATCAAATTAATGAAATAAAGAGAGAAGAGAAGTTTAGAGAAAGAAAGAGTGAAAAGAAATGAACAAAGCCTCCAAGAAATATGGGAATATGTGAAAAGACCAAATCTACATTTGATTGCTGTATGTAAAAGTGACAGGAAGAATGACACCAAGTCGGAAAACACTCTTCAGGATATTATCCAGGAGAATTTCCCCAATCTAGCAAGGCAGACCAACATTCAAATTCAGGAAATACAGAAAACACCACAAAGATACTCCTTGAGAAGAGTAACGCCAAGACACATAATTGTCAGATTCACCAAAGTTGAAATGAAGGAAAAAATGTTAAGGGCAGCCAAAGAAAGTTCGGGTTACCCACAAAGGGAAGCCCATCAGACTAACAGCAGATCTCTCGTCAGAAACTCTACAAGCCAGAAGAGAGTGGGGGCTAATATTCCACATTCTTAAAGAAAAGAATTTTCAACCCAGAAATTCATATCCAGCCAAACTAAGCTTCATAAATGAGGGAGAAATAAAATCCTTTACAGACAAGCAAATGCTGAGAGATTTTGTCACCACCAGGCCTCCCTTACAAGAGCACCTGAAGGCAGCATTAAACATGGAAAGGAACAACTGGTACCAGCCACTGCAAAAACATGCCAAATTGTAAAGAACATCGATGCTATGAAGAAACTGCATCAACTAATGAGCAAAATAACCAGCAAATATCATAATGACTGGATCAAATTCACATATAATAATATAACTTTAAATGTAAAGGGGCAAAATGCCCCCAGTTAAAAGACACAGACTGGCAGATTGGATAAAGAGTCAAGACCCATCAGTGCACTGTATTCAGGAGACCCATATCATGTGCAGAGATGTGCATAGGCTCAAAATAAAGGGATGGAGAAAGAACTACCAAGCAAATGTAAAGAAAAAAAAGCAGGGGTTGCAATCCTAGTCTCTGATAAAACAGACTTTAAACCAACAAAGATCAAAAGAGACAAAGAAGAGCATTACATAATGGTAAAGGGATCAATTCAACAAGAAGAGCTAACTATCCTAAATATATATGTACCCAATACAGGAGCACCCAGATTCATAAAGCAAGTCCTTAGAGACCTACAAAGAGACTTAGACTCCCACACAAGAATAATGGGAGACTGCAACACCCCACTGTCAATATTAGACAGATCAAGGAGACAGAAGGTTAACAAGGATATCCAGGACTTGAACTCAGGTTTGCACCAAGCGGACCTAATAAGACATCTACAGAACTCTCCACCTGAAATCAACAGAATATACCTTCTTCTTAGCAGCACATCACACTTACTCCAAAATTGACCACATATTTGGAAGTAAAGCACTCCTCAGCAAATGTAAAAGAATAAGAATCACAACAAACTGTCTCTCAGACCACAGTGCAATAAAATTAGAACTCAGAATTAAGAAACTCACTCAAAACCACACAATTACATGGAAATTGAACATCCTACTCTGGAATGACTACCGGCTAAATAATGAAATGAAGGCAGAAATAAAGGAAACCAATGAGAACAAAGACACAATGTACCAGAATCTCTGGGACACATTTAAAGCAGTGTGTACAGGGAAATTTATAGCACTTAATGCCCAAAAGAGAAAGCAGGAAAGATCCAAAATTAACACTCTAACATCACAATTAAAAGAACTGGAGAAGCAAGAGCAAACACATTCAAAAGCTAGCAGAAGACAAGAAATAACTAAGATCAGAACAGAACTGAAGGAGACAGAGACACAAAAAAAAACATTCAAAAAATCAATGAATCTAGGAGCTGGTTTTTTGAAAAGATCAACAAAATAGACCGCTAGCAAGACTAATAAAGAAGAAAAGAAGAATCAAAAAATGGAATAAAAATGATAAAGGAGATATCACCACCGATCCCACAGAAATACAAACAACCACCAGAGAATACTATAAACACCTCTGTGCAAATAAACTAGAAAATCTAGAATAAATGAATATATTCCAGGACACATACATTCTCCCAAGACTAAATCAGGAAGAAGTTGAATCTCTGAATAGATGAATAACAGGCTCTGAAATTGAGGCAATAATCAACAGCCTACCAACCCAAAAAAGTCCTGGACCAGACGGATTCACAGCCGAATTTCACCAGAGGTACAAAGAGGAGCTGGTACCATTCCTTCTGAAACGATTCCAATCAATAGAAAAAGAGGGAATCGTCCCTAACTCATTTTATGAGGACAGCATCATTCTGATACCAAAACCTGACAAAGACACAACAAAAAAAGAGAATTTTAGACCAATATCCCTGACGAACATTGATGCAAAAATCCTCAATAAGGTACTGGCAAACCAAATCCAGCAGCACATCAAAAAGTTTATCCATCTCGATCAAGTCAGCTCCATCCTGGGATGCAAGGCTGGTTCAACATATGCAAATCAATAAATGTAATCGATCACATAGCAGAACCAATGACAAAAACCACATGGTTATCTCAATAGATGCAGAAAAGGCCTTCAACAAAATTCAACAGCCATTCATGCTAAAAACTCTCAATAAACTAGGTATTGATGGAACGTATCTCAAAATAATAAGAGCTATTTATGACAAACCCACAGCCAGTATCATACTGAATGGGCAAAAACTGGAAACATTCCCTTTGAAAACTGGCACAAGACAGGGATGCCCTCTCTCACCAATCCTATTTAACATAGTGTGGAAGTTCTGGCCAGGGCAATCAGGCAGGAGAAAGAAATAAAGGGTATTCAATTAGGAAAAGAGAAAGTCAAATTGTCCCTGTTTGCAGATGACATGAATGTATATTTAGAAAACCCCATCGACTCAGCCCAAAATCTCCTTAAGCTGATAAGCAACTTTGGCAAAGCCTCAGGATACAAAATCAATGTGCAAAAATCACAAGCATTCCTACACACCAATAACAGACAGACAGAGAGCCAAATCATGAATGAACTCCCATTCACAGTCGCTACAAAGAGAATACCCAGGAATCCAACTTACAAGGGATGTAAAGGACCTCTTCAAGGAGAACTACAAACCACTGCTCAATGAAATAAAAGAGGACACAAACAAATGGAAGAACATTCCATGCTCATGGATAGGAAGAATCAATATCATTAAAATGGCCATACTGCCCAATGTAATGTATAGATTCAATGCCATCCCCATCAAGCTACCAATGACTTTCTTCACAGAATTGGAAAAAACTACTTTAAAGTTCATATGGAGCCAAAGAAGAGCTGAAACTGCCAAGACAATCCTAAGCCAAAGAACAAAGCTGGAGGCATCATGCTACCTGACTTCAAACTATACTATAAGGCTACAGTAACAAAAACAGCATGGTACTGGTACCAAAACAGATATATAGATCAACGGAACAGAACAGAGGCCTTAGAAATAACACCACACATCTACAACCATCTGATCTTTGACAAACCTGACAAAAACAAGAAATGGGGAAAGGATTCCCTATTTAATAAATGGTGCTGGGAAAACTGGCTAGCCCTATGTAAAAAACTGAGCCTGGGTCCCTTCCGTTCACCTTGTACAAAAATTAATTCAAGATGGATTAAAGACTTAAATGTTAGACCTAAAACCATAAAAACCCTAGAAGAAAACCTAGGTAATACCATTCAGGACATAGACATGGGCAAGGACTTCATGACTAAAACACCAAAAGCAATGGCAACACAAGCCAAAATAGACAAATGGGATCTAATTAATCTAAAAAGCTTCTTCACAGCAAAAGAAACTACTATCAGAGTGAACAGGCAACCTACAGAATGGAAGAAAATCTTTGCAATCTATCTGTCTGACAAAGGGCTAATATGCAGAATGTAAAAAGAACTTAAACAAATTTACAAGAAAAAAAACGAACAACCCCATCAAATAGTGGGCAAAGGATATGAACAGACGCTTCTCAAAAGAAGACATTTATGCAGCCAATAGACACATGAAAAAATGCTCATCATCACTGGTCATCAGAGAAATGCAAATCAAAACCACAATGAGATACCATCTTACACCAGTTAGAATGGCGATCATTATAAAGTCAGGAAACAACAGATGCTGGAGAGGATGCGGAGAAATAGGAACACTTTTACACTGTTGGTGGGAAAGTAAACTAATTCAATCATTATGGAAGACAGTGTGGCGATTCCTCAAGGATCTAGAACTGGAAATTACCATTTGACCCAGCAATCCCATTACTGGGTATATACCCAAAGGATTATAAGTCATGCAATATAAAGACACATGCACACGTATGTTTACTGCAGAACTATTCACAATAGCAAAGACTTAGAACCAACCCAAATGTCCATCAATGATACACTGGATTAAGCAAATGTGACACATATACACCATGGAATACTATGCAGCCATAAAAAAGGATGAGTTCATGTTGTTTGCAGGGAAATGGATGAAGTTGGAAATCATCATTCTTAGCAAACTACCTCAAGGATAGGAAAGCAAACACTGCATGTTCTCACTCATAGGTGGGAACTGAACAATGAGAACACATGAACACAGAGCAGGGAACATCACACACTGGGGCCTGTCATGGAGTGGGAGGCAGCGGGAGGGATAGCATTAGGAGAAAGACCTAATGTAAATGATGAGTTAATGGGGGCAGCAAACCAACGCAGCATGTGCATACTTATGTAACAAACATGCACATTGTGCACATGTACCCTAGAACCTGAAGTATAATAAATTAAAAAATAAGTGTTTTGAAATATAATTTTTATAGAAAGTATAGAAAATAATGTAGACCTTTACCTTTCTCTAACACAATTGACCTTTACCTTTCTCTAACACAATTGACTGTACTTTTTAAGTTTCTTTCAGCTTCACAATTTGTTTTTGGCAATGCCCTATACATTTTTTGAATTGTTGTCATGTTTGGGATAAATCTCAATCTAGTGTCTTTCCTATATGCATGCTATAATTTCAGAGCATTTCATGTTTTTTCATCTAGACACTAACCTAAAATATTATTTAACTTAATGACACCAACTGATAAGTTTGTCTTAGAATTATTTTATCCTCAACAATTTTGGTGGTACTCATATCAAATCATCAAAAAATTAAAAATCTTTTCTGAATGTGTTTATATAATGAATTCTTTTTTATTGTGTTATTTTATCCAAAAGTCTAATTCATTGCTTCTACTAAAAATTTATCCTGGAAATTATTCATACAATGGGACTGCAAACCATAACTTAATTGTGTAAGAATGTGATTGCAAGTCACATAAATATATTATACAAAAGTCAAACTAAATTTATTCCCAAATCAAATTCTCTTTAGTTGGATTTCAGAAATAGCCCTGGCCAACTCCAATGCTACTAATATGAGAAGTGTGACAGAGAAAACGTTGAAATAGAAGGAGACAGCAGTCTTAACCAATTACTGTTAAATTCTTTGTTTTTCAAAAATTACCAAAATTTTGACCACGTGAACATATGCTTGGCCTCCTCCCAAGATCTTAGAAGGCTCCCCACAGATAAAGTTTAAGGTTCATTAGCTTCATAGCAAATTTAACTCTGCAAATTTAACTTATCTACTGATATGGTTAGGCTTTGTGTCGTCACCCAAATCTCTTCTTGAATTGTAATCCCCAGGAATTGTAATCTAGGAAGAGGCCTGGAGGGAGGTGACTGGATCATTGGGGCATTTCTCCCTTGCTGTTCTCATGATAATGAGTGAGTCCTGATGGTTTTATAAGCCTCTGGTATTTCCCCTGGTTGCATTTCACTCTCTTGTCGCCTTGTGGAAAAGGACATATTTGTGTTCTCTTTCCCCAGGACTGCAAGTTTCCTGAGGCCTCCGCAGCCATGTGGAACTGTGAGTCAATTAAACTTCTTTCTTTTATAAATTACCCAGTCTCAGATATGCCTTTATAGCAGCATGAGACTAATATATCTACCCACTAGAAAAATAACTCTCTCACCTTACTACTCCTAGCAGCCTTGACAACAACTGATACATAGTAAAGTCTGGACAAATCTTTGAAAATTACATAAAATAAGTTGTACTGTGATTAACAATCAGTAAAATTCAATTAGCCATGTGGTAAAAATTACAAAAAAAAAGATTTTGAATGTACTAGACAAAGCAATATGGTATAATGATAGAGCATAAGCTTTGGAGCTAGGATTCTTGACTCCATTATAAACAAGTTAATTGTCTCAGCCTTTTCTATGCCTTAGTTTCCTCTTTTAAAAATGAAGATCATATGCTAGTAACACTAGTAGCCCACCATGTAGGATTGTGAGGATTAAATGTGTTAACACATGTAAAATGCTTAAAGAGTTTTTAACACATAATAAACATCAGTTAAATGTAGCTATCTTTTTGTTTAAAATAAAAACTTCCCTTCCCCCTTTCCAAAAATGTTAGTACATTTCCAAAAAGGCAGCAGAAACAAAATAAAATTCCAAAAGTTAAAATACAATTAATACCTGGATAATCCAAATGATCTGTAAACTAAGGATAAGAAAAATAATAAAAGCCAGGGATTAAGTCATTCTGTGAAATGAAAAATGTCATGTGAAGAAAGGTTCCTTATTCTAGATAGAAGTAGGAAGCAAATCTGACTCTATGAACCCTGTAAGCAGGACAGTTCAGCTGAAGAACAGCTTTGGGATACTTCACTAACAGAATTTCTTTAATCTGTCCTGCTATTTGGCAAAAGTTACTGGAGACATATATTAGTATTTAAGTCTCAAACACCTCTCCATCTGTGGAGACAAAAGTGACTCCATGTTGGACACTAATCTGCCATGTTAACTTCTGATTAACCTCAGTTCCATAAATGCCTCCTGATACCTACTTTATTGACTGTCCTTATTGTAAGAACATGTACTCACTATAAATCTTGCCTTTGGATCAAAGTAACTTTGATGATATCACACAAATTATAGGCTACGGTACATACAACATTCTTGCCTGCTCTGGAGGGTTACCTTTAATTGTCTCTAAAGAGCACATATATCCTTTCTCTATGGTATATAAGTCATGGGTTTGGGGAGTAACAGTGCTGAGATCTACCTCTCTTGCTGCCACCCAAGACCATGCTTCCATTTTTAAGTTCCCCCAATAAACCAACCTTTCCAACAAACTGAATTTGTCTGCCGCATCCTTTGGTTTCTTGGCTCCTTTGGCATTTGGGGGCCACTTTACATACACAGTCCTGCATAGAACATCATCTTTCTCATCACCTTTTTATTTTACATCATAGAAAAGCATTTAAATTTGTCAAGCATTCCTAGGAGTACTCTGCTCCCCAGTCACTGGCTGAGATTTATCAAGCAGGCGCTGATAGGGTGACTGGAGAGGGTGGGTAGGAATGAAAGGAATACTTCATTTCTAATGGTGCTTATGATTATCTGGGGCCAACTGAGGGAATGCAGAAAAAATTGGCATCGAAACCTAATGTTTCTTAACATTTCCTTTTGCAAAATAAGTATGTTAAACTTTTAAAGGCATTATGTGTGATCCACTGGTAAGGATAAAGTGTTTTCAAATTTTATGCAACACTGCAGATTTTCATTGCACTAACCCAAGGGATCTTCAAAAGTTATAACACATTTGCTCCCAGAATTGTAATTCTCTGATGTAAAAAAGAAATTAAGGCAATTCCTAAGTTACCTTTTTATTATTATTTTTTCAGTCTCTTTTAAAAACAAGCCTTTAATGTGTCTCTAAATGTTAGTGCCTCCTTCAAGATAAAAATCCCTGAGTACCACTTCAAACTTGATGCTTTCCATTAGAGTTCATAAAGAACATCTACCTTCCACTTAAATTACTATTTCAGTTAAACCTGTTAATGTAAATTATGGTACTCTTTGGAGCCATATAGATTTGCCAAGCACTATTTGGCTACAGAAAGAATATGAGCCATGAATTAAAAGAATTTCATGATATATCGTTTTGAATTATTGATGTTACATGCCTATAATAGAAATCAATGTGCCAACTCTAGAATTTTTTGTTATATTCATGGGAATACTGAGAAAATGACTTTTAAAAAATTCTTGAAGGTGGTTTTATATGCCAAGACTAAGGAAAATTTGGTATAGGAACAAAACATGTTTCAGGTTTCTTTGGAATAACAGACATAATCACATTGATTTTTACCAGCAGACCAAAAATGAGACACATCCTTAATATAACTGCATTTTTTTGAATTTTTAAATTGTGATAAAATATACATATATAACACAAAGTTTACCAGTTTAACCATTTTTAAGTGTACAATTCAGTGGCATTTGTTACATTCACAGTGTTGTGCAACTGACACGACTATTTCCAAAACGTTTTCATCATTCCAAGCGGAAACTCTATAACCATAAGGCAATAACTTCTCACTGCTTCTGTTCCCCACCAGTTCCAGATGACCTCCTCTACTTTCAGTCTCTGTGAATTTTCCCATTCTAGAAATTCTATATAGATACAATCAGACAATATTTGTCTTTTGTGTCTGGCTTATTTCACTTTAGCATAATGTTTTCAAGGTTCATCCATATCATAGTGGGTAAAGGAATTTCGTTTATTTTTATAGTTGAATACTTCTCCATTCTATGTATATACCACATTTCATTTATCCACGTATCTGTTGATGGACTTTTGGGGTGTTTCCACCTTTTAGCTACTCTAAATAAAGCTACAGTGAACAAATATCTGTTTTACTCCCTATTTTCAATTATTTGGCATATATATATGTAAGAATAGAGTTTTGGGGGGTATATACCTAGGAGCGGAATTCCTGCCAGCATTATACAAGTGTTCTAATTTTTCCACATCCTTGTAACACTTGTTATTTTCTGTATTTAAAACAAATTATTACAGTCATTCTAGTAGGTGTGAAGTGGTACCTCATAGTTATTTTGATTTGTATTTCCCTAATGACTAGTAATTTCGAGTTTTGTTTCTGTGTACTTATTGGCCACTTGTTTGTCTTCCTTGGAGAAATTTCTATCCATGTCCCTTGCCCATTTTAAAATTGAATTGTCTTTTTGTTAGTGAGTTTTAGGAGTTCTTTGTACATTCTGGCATATCAAACTATTATCATGATCATATACATAATTTACAGATATTTTCTCCCATTTGTAGGTTGTCTTTTCATTTTCTTGATAGTGGAAACTTACCTTTTTGAGAAGAGCATTTAAATTTTTCTCTTTGGGAGACAAAGGAATGCAAGAGTAATTAAAATACTAATCATGACAGTAATTGAAAATGCTATGATGGAAATTGATTTTCCTCTCAACTGATTCCTTATTCTAATGTGGACTACATTAATTAATTTTATTTCTTGTAGATATAAATGAAAGCTCATTTTAGAGATATCTCCATAATAAATAGTTTTGCAGACTAAAAAGGATGAAATTGAAGAAAAACTGAACATTTGTTTCATTTATAGAACAATTTTCTCACCTACACCTAAGAAATCATTTATATTACTGTTGATTAGAACAGAATCTACTTTATTGGAGAAAGAAATTATGAAAGTTTAGTGGAAACAGAACACAATAAGTCTGCAAATTTAAGGGAATATGTATGGGTTTATAATATATTATGGAAAAAGAGGAAAGATAAAGTAATTGAAGAGTATCCTAATTCTTGGGACCACAACACTTAGATAAGCCAAGAAGACAGTTGAAATTTAACTAAATGCACAGAGCATATAACTGAGACCAAACCGTGCAATCTCAACTCCTAGTTTCCTTGCTCTGAAACTTCCTCCTCATATTTATGGTATTATAAGAAAAGCCCCAAGCACATGCCGTGCCTGGAACTAGGGACGGAGCTAGCTTGACCTCAGGGGAACTGGGGAGAAGTTCAGGGAGAGGCAAAGGATAGAACCAAAAAACAAGCTCTTGTTGGAAGAAAAAAGGAGCTTATATGGAGGCTGCATGATCAAGAGCTTCATTTTTATTTAGAAAAAAAAACTTCATAAAATCCCTTGGGAAGCATAGAAAAAAGAATCAACTATTAAGTAATGTAAATTACCACTTAAAAACTCATAAAACAGAGAGCTGATGAGTTATGAAAGTCTTCATAACATTATTTGAGAATCAAAGTCTCTTCTCAGTGAAGTTTGGAAAGGTATACGTGCAACTAGACTTGAGGGAATCACTGACACCTAGGGTTTTCAATCATCTCACAATGCAAGTGTACCAGAAGAGTGCACAGAGTGATAGTATCTTAATAGCATTGTCCCTTGAAAAAAGAATGTAGCAGAACCTGACAATTTGCCATGGTATTTAAAGTTGGAGAAGTAGTTTTTTTAAATTCAATTTTCTATATCAAATAAAGGAATGCTCTTTCTTAAGTAATTCTTGTGCATGAGTGTGTGTGTGTATATATAATCTGTCAAATAATGTTCCAGCTAAAGGTTGGATAAAAAATCCTAACTATCTAACATCTTATTCTTCAGGGGACCCAAGGGTAAAAGAGCAAGAAAACTCAAGAAATCAAGGAGAATATACTTAGGGTAAAAATGCTTTGCATAGTTAAGATATATACCTAATCCAAACAGGTGGGAAAAGGATCTTATCCTTACCACCAAGGTCTGAGCCCAGCTAAACCAGTCAAAATGTCTTGTTACAAAGTATGCATGTATATAGCAAGTGTGCATGTTATTTTTCATAAGAAATCCTAATACATTCCAGAGCACATGAATTTTTAAGCCTTGTTATCTGAGAGAAACAAGGGTATTTTCACACAGTTGTGTGGTCACCAATAAAACTTAGGATAATCCTAGCAACTAAATTAAAATGCTGTTCCTGTATGTGTATGTGTGTGCATATGTGTATGTGATTTAATATCCCCCATTCTCCTTCACCTCCATGATGCTGCAGTATGTATGTAGCCCCACTGCTTATTTTGTGCTTCCTGGATTGTGTTCCAATAATGTTTTTGTCCTGAGATAATAGGAAAAGACCACATCCCTATGAGCAGGTGGTGAGTCCCTCCCTAACCCAGCTTCTTATTTTGTGAAAGGAAGAGAGGATAGTCCTGAGGCAAGAAGTTGATGTCGGGAAGACATATTTCTGGGTCTCACACTCTACTTGTCTGGACTTGAAGGAATCAATTCAAGATTAAGAACACTCCTAGATGTTGGAGAATAGTATCTCACGACACTTTGAGACAAGACTAGGTGGGAACACTCTGGTGTAGGCCAAAGGCTGAAGAGAAATCAGAAGACAGATTCATGAGTCAGGTTATCAAATTACACATTGCCAGCTTTCTCTCTTTCCTTTGTGTTTTCCCACAGTGTTTGGTAAACCTGTTTTTAAATTGTCTTGGTGTAGGGAATAATGCAAACTCCATGTGAGAAGGAGTGTTTGTCTGTTTTATTAAGTGCTGTATCCCCTGCATCTAGAACAGGACTAGGTGGTTAAACAAATATTTGATGAAGAATGAATGGGTTTCTATGTCACTGGAAAATAAGGGAAAGTTCCCATAGTCATAGTTAAGCATGTAATACTTGATCCATATTTTAGGGAAACAATGTTCCTGAGACCAGAGGGTGGGGACAGCACTACTGGTGAAAAATCTCAAGGAGAAATTCAATGTGGGAGGAAGGAATTGTGGCTGTTACATAGAGCTATTCCCATCCTGTGGGGATTCTGCCTTTGATTCGTCAAGGCAGCTTTGTGTTGGGAAGCAAGGCAAGGGCAGTAATGGCCAGGTACTTAGAGCTGCATTATATAAGCATTTTCCATGGAACAAGTTAGAAAAGTTAGAAAAGTTCAAGTCAAGAGAGCAGGGAAACAGTTTAATTTTAGTCCCTGGGAGACTCAGGAGGCTTTAGATCTGTTTCCAGTCCTAATCTAGATTCTAGGGGGAAGAAAAGAGGCACTGCGTTAGCCCCTTCTCATGTGCCTTCTCACTGAATCTCATGGCAACACTTCACTTTATTGAAGACAATTCTCATGCTGAAAGAGATCAAACAGCTGGTTTCAGGTGGTAGAGGTAGAGAAAGATTGAGCCTGGATTCAAACTTGGGTCTGTTGAATTTCAGGGTCCACTTTGCTACTCCAGACTCAATTATCTTTAGTCTGCCTAACTCCCAAATTCTACACTCAACATTTTGACCTTTTACTGCACTGATAATAGCAAAATAATTGTTTCAGCACATAAATGTGCTCTTTCTGAATTATTATTTTGTGCTTGTATGAGGGATACGGGTGTGAACCTCTACACTGAGAAAAATGCCTACTCATGGTGAAAGATTAGGAAACAAAACCAAAAGTAGATGTTCAGAGAAGTGAATAGGTTGCTTTCAGTGTCAAGTTTAATTAGGAGTGACACCTTCATTAACAAACTGCTTCTAAAAGGTTTTTCCATAAGTTTACTCTTGGAAAAAAATCCACAGAGGTTTTCCATGTGTCTATAAATGCCTTTGCTAGCCTGCGGCAATATTTTCTGTGTTTATCAAAGAATAATTCTAGGTAGTGCATATATGTCCTAGGGCTATGTGCTTTTTTATATGACCTTGTTTCTGGGATGCTGCTGATTATACAAGAAAAGTCTACCACATGACTCATTAAACAGGAAGGACTTTTTATAATCTTCCTGTGGGTCTCTTTTTCACAGTTCATTTGTTTTCATTCAATCTGTTTTTTCCCCTATACCTGTCTCTTATCCTGTATTTTCACTTGCTTTAAACAGAGAAAGTATTTGGGAGACTGGATTTTAAGGATATTGAAGGATAAGGCAATAGAGTATGTAATAACGATGCTGTGTAATGAGTAATTGCTGGCTCTAGAATAAAAATTAAGTTCCAAGCAAGCTGAGTTGAAAAAGTATATTATAATTGATACAAAGAATTAATTTGACTATGGATTTCACTCTGTCTCTAATCATCAAATACCCATAGGAATAAATTTGGAGTCAGGGTTGGTGGACTATTTATTGGTGGTATTCTAGGAAGTACTTTACCTATGCTAACTCATTATCCCTTACAACAGCTCTGTGAAGTAGTTACTTTTATTCCTATTTTATAGCTGAGGAAACTGAGGATTTCTAAACTGAGAGATTAAAAATAATCTTCCCAATATCACACTACTAGAATTTGGCAGAGGTAGAGTATGAAACCTGGTGAGTCAGGCTCTAAACTTATGCTTTTTATTTTCATATGGAAGGACATTTTTTAAATACATTGCATTTTAGAATTAATCACCAACAACTATGTGTTGAACAAGGTACCTTCTAAAATTGCCACATTATTTTTTCTATGTACAGCAGAAATATTTAACTAGAACTTACTTGCTAATATCTTACTCTCTCTTCCTTTTGTTCTTTCATGTAGTTGTAGTAAGTTCTCTTCCTATTATGAAATGTATTATACAGACAGAAGTGCATATAAAATGAACATGTAAAATTAAAGAATCATAACACAATGAATAACCCCATACCCAGATTAAGAAAAAGAACATTACCAGCACCTTAGGTGTAATTTGTAAGCACCTTTGTGATCACAATCTTCTCTTTTCTCTAAAGAGGCCACACTTTCTTTGATATTACTCATTCCTTTGTGAATATTTATAGTTTTGCACTCATGTATGTATCCCTAAACAAATTGTATTGCACTTTGAGCAGACTAATCACAAAAATAAATCTGGTATTATAGGAAAAGTCAACAGGGTCACAATTAGAGCAAGGCTCCCAAGAGAAGATAAACTGAACAGAGTTTCTGGGGCACATCCTGAATTAATCTCCCCTCCAATTTTGCAGGGACTTCTGGGAAAATTAATAGGAAAGGTGGTATATTAAAGTGGAACAAATAGAGCTTCTTACAGTTGGACGTCTGGAAGAGCTGGAGAAAAACAAGAGACACGACAAATGGAAAAAATGAGTTTTGTATTTTCTACTTCAAGCCCACCATTGCATACCATCAGTTCTCAGGAACATGCCTAAGAAAAACACTTCAGTTGAGCAACTCAGGTGATCAAACTTGACCCAGGTAGCAGCTTAGAAGGAAAGTAAAAATTTCATGGGCACACCGTCTGGACAAGACAAGTACAGAATGCTCATGTAGACATTTTGTCCTTGGTTTAAAGGTAGGTATAGTGGTATCAGACCACATACTTCAGTTTCTCCTCACCACGACGGAGAGAGTTTGGAGTTTGAGTTTTGCCAGCTTAGGAAGGTTTGGTAAGCATCTTAAATTTTCCATGGATACCCCAGAATCTTAGGGATATAAATTAATATCCAGAATGAAAAGATTTGCACTAAGGTTATGGGGAAAACCTAAATAGATCCTCCTGAATAAAGCATAAAGCCAAATCATACATATTCAGTTAATCATTTTAAGAACAAAACCCAACAACTTTCAGAGGAAGATATCAAAATTCAGTGTCTTATAACATATCATCTACAATGTATAGTATACAATAAAAACATCTAGACATGGCTAGGCGCAGTGGCTCACGCCTGTAATCCCAGCACTTTGGGAGGCCGAGGTGGGCGGATCACGAGGTCAGGAGATGGAGACCATCCTGGCTAACATGATGAAACCTCGTCTCTACTAATCTACAAAAAAAAAAAAAAAAAAAAAAAAAAAATTAGCCTGGCGTGGTGGTGCACCTGTAATCCCAGCTACTTGGGAGGCTGAGGTAGGAGAATGGCGTGAACCCGGGAGGCGGAGCTTGAAGTGAGCCGAGATTGCACCACTGCACTCCAGCCTGGGCGAGAGTGAGACTCTCCCTCAAAAAAAAAAAAAAAAAAAAAAGTAGCTAGACATGTGATGAAATAGAAATATGTGACACATAGACCAAAGTCAATCAGTAAAAAGAGAACTGCATAATTCATGAAGAAATTTAGAAATTGCTTAATGAAATAAAATAAAAATCCTAGAACTGAAAAATACAATATATTAAGTAAAAATGTATTGCATCAGTGAACTTGAACATTGGCCAATAGAAATTATGCAAACTGAAGTGCAAAAAGAACTAAAAGAGACTCAGTGGCACACGAGATGTTCTCAAGCCATTCAAAAATATATGAAATTAGAGTCCTAGTAAATAAAAGGAGAGTGAGAATGGGGCAGAAAAATATTTGGGAAAATATTATTGACTAAAAATATTCCAATATTTAACCAAAAACAGTAAACCACCAATCCAAGAAGTTTAACAAATCTCAAGCAAGATACTTTATTCATTTAAAGAAAACTTCTATATCTTTTGCAAAATATTTTATAAAAGATGTGGACTATTTTAATATCCAATATCTTTATAATACAGGGGCATGAGAGAAAGAGTTCTAAATATTTATTCTAAATAAAAGATGATTTTATATATTCATTTGTCAGATTAAGAGGATTTCCGAATCAAACAGTTTCATATTTTTAGCTCTGTCAGGAAACTTGGAGCTGGATATAGCAGAGGTACTTGTAGCAATTAAGTTATTGCTATCCTATCCCTCTTCTAAAAGCTTTTCTTCTGTTTTTTTAGTGCTCCCCTCCCATATTTCATGTATGCTTTATGCTAAAGAGAACCTATAGCAGATGGGTTTTGGAGTTAACCAGACCTGAATAGGAATTTGCTCCTTAACCTTCCTCATTGTATAATTTGACCCCTCTGCATCTAAATTTCTTAATCTGTGAAATGAGGGTAATAAGAATACTCATTATCTGTGTTACAGCATTGTTGGAGAATTTAATTATAAAATCCATGCAGAACCCATACATCCTGTCATGGAATGAGATCTCAGTTAATGTAGACTATTGTTATTTAGTCACCTCAAATAATGCTTGGGACTAGCTGTTATATAAAATGCAAATTAAAAACAGTAAAGTCATCAAGTACAAAGGAAATATTTATCTAAAGATAAAGTAATATGGGAAATTTTGAAACTAATGAGAGATTACCAATCTTTGTCTGTGGAATAAATACTGGACACACTTGTATGATGATTTGAAATTTCTGGGCAATAGGAACAGTGCATTTAGTAAACACAGCAGTTGCTCATGGAATAATTAATAGAATGCGAATATAAACAGGTCCTCAGACCTCTTTGGTTAAGTCCATTCATTTTACTGTCTCCAACTCACTTGTTTTGAAAATGGCTAAATCCAAAGGAGGTTGAACATTTGTAAAGTGGGAATAATAGCATCTTCCCTGCTTACCTCACAAATTGTTATGAGGATTAAATTGTGAAATATTTGGTGGAAAATATGTGCAAATAGGAAATTAATTCTCATTATTTGTCTCTGCAGCATTTATTTTCATTAGCAAACAAAATTCTGGTATTTATACTCCTAGCTAATGAAGGAGTTCTTATTTTACAAAAAAATATATATATATATTTGGTTTTATTTGTAAAGAAAAATACAAGAAAAAGATTATCACGCAGTATTTTTCCCTCTTGCTTTTTAAAAATAATATGACTTCAAAACAACTACTATTTAAAGTTTGAGTGTGAGGAAGAGTACAATGTACACAGCATTTGACCTTTTATTAGAATAGAAGTATCTTTTCTGGTGCCCAGAAAAAAATGGTAAATAATAATGGCTCCATTATAATAAAAAGAACCCAAGCAGATAATGATCCCATTGTGCCAAGAGCTTTTGTTCCTCTTTCCACATGTGAATGGATCACTTCTTGAGCCACACTTTTTTCTTCTACCTTTCCAATATCCTCTTATACCCCCATTGAACAACACTGTGTCACACAACACTGTGTGACCCCCATTGAACAACACTGTGTGACATTGAACATTCACTGTGTGAATCCAGAGATGGATTCACTTACTTTCAGACATAGGCATTATTTGGGCAAGTGTTTGTCAACACGAAGATAAATCATCTTTTTCTGAGTTTGAGTTCCTATAATTTACTTATTAGATTTTAGAGGTGTCCTTCATGATTCATATCATTTCAGAGCAAAAAGTATTTTTCAAAAAAGGAAGAAATTATATTGAGAGCTTCGATGTGCCTATGGACTCCTAGTTTGATATATCTATCTTAGATTACACTTTTGAATGCCAACCCTGTAGTACTATTTCAAATTCAACATATACAATATTAAACTCATCCCTCCCACCCATTCAAATATGCTTTTTTCCCTGTACTTCTTAATTTGGAATATTCTCACTATTATTGTTTTAGTATTTGTCTTTTTTAAAAAAAATTGATATTTTTTCTTTAAAAAATTTTTATGGATATGTAATTATACATATTTATGAGTACATGTAATATTTTGATACATGGATACAATGTGTAATGATCAAATCCTGAATAACTACTGATGGGTAGATTATCTATTACCAAGAACATTTATCATTTTTAGTGTTGGGAACATTTCAAATCTTTTGTAGCTATTTTGAAATGTGCAACATATTGTTGTTAATAGTATTCTCTTAATGGAACCATCACGATTGCCTCTAATGGATCTTCCTTTCTCCTTATCCCAGTGCATTATTCACACTCTTCCATGGCTGATCTTCCTACAATATGAATCTAAGCATGTATAACTCCCCTGTTTTGAAACCCTCAATGACTCTTTAATGTGCACAACAAGAAATCCAGTCTTCTTAGTGTGATACGCAGGACCCAGCGTCTGGTCTCCTTCCTATCAACTTTCCTAACCTCAAATCCCTGCCCATGCTCTATGCTTCAATTAGTAATTTATTAAAGTTCCCAAACAGTACATTGTTCCATGTTTCTTGCCTTTGCACATGGTTTTCCCATTGCCTAGAATGCCTTTCCCATCTCTTACATCACCCACTTCAACATTCACCTGCCAAACTCTTACTCATCCTTCCAGATCCAACTCAAGTTTTTTTTTTTTTTTTTTCATTCTAAAGCTGTCTCTAATGTGCCAGAAAAGAAAACTCCCTCCTCTGAGCCACCTTAATAGTCAAACATCCTTGTATTATTGCTCTTAATACATTGAATTGTAACACGTTTTCACATGATTGTTTCCTCCCTTTAGACTCAGGGAAAGAACTGTATTATTTGTACCACTTTCTCAGTATGTAGCCAGTGCACTGAATAGAGGAAGTCTGCAAGTCAGCAAGTATTTGTTGAATAAGTGAGCAAATGGAAATTTTAAAAACTGCCTTGCAATTAGTAGGCCGGCCTGGTGACTCAGGCCTGTAATCCCAGCACTTTGGGAGGCTGAGACAGGCAGATCACAAGGTCAGGAGTTCAAGACCAGCCTGACCAACATGGTGAAACCCTGTCTCTACTAAAAATATAAAAAATTAGCCAGGCATAGTGGCGCACGCCTGTAATCCCAGCTACCCGGGAGCCTGAGGCAGGAGAATTGCTTGAACCTGGCAGGCGGAGGTTGCAGTGAGCCGAGATCACGCCATTGCACTCCAGCCTGGGTGACAGAGCAAGACACTATCTCAAAAAAAAACAAAAGCCTTACATTAGTTTAACATTTTTATATACATGTTTCCTATAATTCTCACCAGAACCCTGGCATGTCAGTAGCCATGATTATTGTTATGGAACAGTTGAAGAAAAGACTGACACTACTAATACATCCATGTAAAAGGAGTTATCTTAAAACCAAAGATCTAAAGGTCCAGTGAATGGGTACCCAAATTGTGGCTGACATGGCTCAACAAGTAATTTACTATGCTAAAGTAGCTGTTGTTTACCTCAGGTTTGACTTTACAAGGAAATCTGTGTATGTGCTGCAGAAAGATACATATTTTTTCTCAATTATTGAGAGATTACTAGCAGCCTGAGGTAAGGTTTCCTCCAATTCTCAGAATTTAGATCCTGCTTTATTGACATTGCTTATTCACTATTTAGTTTCCCCAACTGTCTGTGACCATTTGAGGATAAGTATTAATATTATGCCATTTTCATGTTTGTTTCCCCAACACTAAGTGCCTCGTATTTAGTAAGCTCTAACAAAATGTTTCTAGAAAAAAAGAAAAGAGGAGAAGGAGGAAGGCGGGAAGGTAAAAAAGAAAAAGGAAGAGAAGGAAAAGAAGAGAAACAAGCAGTCACATCTGCTTGCAAAAGTAAGCAATATAAAAATTATTCCCATTTTTTCAGACAAGGAAACAAAAGAAGAAAAGAAGTACCCAAGACTACCCATGAACTGGTTCACTGGTAAAACTGAGACCAGCACTTGGTTACCCAGTCTCGGAATCTGTGGAGCACAGATTCCAGCATCTGGGAAAGAGCAGACACTCACACACTGATATTTCCCTTCTTTTGTCCCAGTGAGCCTCTCTGCCCTCTCATAAGGAATTGTGTAGAGCGGTATTTTTCTAATTATTCACTTAGTAAAATGGAACTTCTTAAGTATACTGAGAGAAACTAACAAAAGAAATGCCTTAATCACAGTATCGTTTAACAAATTCTTTCTGGTTTTCTTGTTCTTCCTCCATTACAAAATTCCATCCTTGACTGATAATACAGAGGACAGAAAAGTCCTAAAATTAATAAGCTGAAAATTGTGGGAAGTCTGTGGAATATATTTCAACGAAAGCAATTTGTAGGAAATGAAAGCTAAGTTACCTCTTTCTCTGGCTGTTAATCTTTTGAACAATTAAGAACTTTCATATTTAAATTATGGAGAATATCAAAATTATGTTTCAACTATACTTAGAGACCACATCTTTTCTCAGACACATTTGCCCACAACTTTCACATCCCATTTTACACCCTAGAAACATGTCCCTTCTCTGGGTTCCCATAGAACCCTCTAACAACACATTTACTACATTGTAATAATCTTCTAAACTATTGATTTCTTCCGCTCGTTTTTTAGTCCCTTGAGAGCAGGAACATATAGAGCACTATAAAATATTTGTTTGCATCAGTGTGTGTCATATGTGAATATTAAACTATTTAATTTTGTGATAAAATTACTTTCTTACTATATAATATCTTCTTTAAGATCCTAATTTCCTTCTGGACTGTAGCTCTCTTATATCATAGTTCCAACAGACTATATGAATGCATGAGGAACACAAATTCAAGACTGTGTTGGATGATTCCAACCATATCATTCCACTTTGGAACCTACAACACCTGGTGTCTAAGGTTTGGCCAAATAAGAATTCTGTACTTTAAAAGGCTTCGTGGAACTAAGTGATTAGAAATCAACTACCAGCCACAGTGATTAGTTAAGGGAAGAGCCTAAGGCCTAAGGCCTCAGTTAGTGCAAACAGAGAAAATCATGGGAGTTTTATTGGAACAACTGCTGAAAGAGAAGCTCTCCTCCTGCAGATGTTGCTGAGGTTGGCACATATGTCTGAAACTTCCAGCCATTACTGAAGCAGGGAGGGATCTGCCTAACAGTAGAGCCAACAGTGAGTCAGAGAGTGAGTAGTAATGAAATTGCCTGAACCTTGCATACAGCCAAACATGATTTCTCAGTTACAGAAGCCAACACATTCTCCTTGTTGCTTAAGCTGTTTAAGTTTTTGTACCTGTCATCTGAAGAGAAATGACTAACAAAGGTATGGCTTTGTCAAGATCTGTGAAATGAATTGAATAGTATTAAATTCCCTCAGCCAAAATCTCTTGTCAGTTACTAAATATTGTTTTACCCTGTTTTTCTTGACTATATTCCATTTATTTTAAGTCTGCAAACCCATCATTGCACATCTACCATTCATGACCTCAACTCTAAAATAATCATCCTGACCAACTAGAAATAACCTTTCCTTTCCCTAAACTCTTAAAAAACTTTATTTGTAAGAAAACATTAAGATACTTTCAACTTTCTAAGTAATTACATAGTTGTCTTATGTGGACGAACTTACTATAACTCAGCCAACCTTTTTAAATACTGCTTTAAACCCTAAGATTTGTTTTGTTTTATTAATTAATGAATTAATTTCTAGAGAGGATCTTGATGTTTCGCCCAAGCTGAATTTGAACTCCTGGGCTCGAGCAAGTCTCTTGCCTCAGCCTTCTGAGAATCTGAGACTGTAAGTGCAGGCCACCACATCCACTTGAATTTTCCCCTGAATGACGAATAGATGAAACATTAGACTGTTTATTTATTTCGATTATTTTGTACTGGAATTACCATATCAAAATTTTAAAATCAGTATCAATGTCATCATTGTACTAGTATTGTAATTATTCATTCTCCTATTGAATAATTTTAGTTTTACTTGTGACTTAAATGTAATTTCATTGTCTATATATGAGTTTCTTTGACTTTATGTGCTTATGAATAGTTTGTGATTTCCCAAAACACCCCTGGGAAATAAGTAACAAACAATTGCATAGTTTCATCTAGCTTTTGTGCAGTTCCTATTTTGAAGAACTTAGGTGGATTATTTTACTCTTTTGGTTGTAACTATGTTAGAGCTAGATTATCTGAAAAGTAAATCTTACAGTGAAAATCCCTTAATGCCTATATTATTTATATAATTTGCTTTTATCAATCCATACTCATTTCCAGCAACTCCCTGCCTCAAACCTTACACTCAAAAAATGCTAAACCACTTGCATTTCCTAGAACATAATGTTGTTATGCTTTTTTTGCCTTTGGACATATTCTCCCTTCTATTTGAAATGATTTTCTATTTTTTGTCAACCAGGGAAATTCTTATCTATCTTTCAAGCCTAAATTGAGCTATTATTCTCTCAATGAAACCTCCCAGGCACCCCCTTACTTTCCAAAACAAAAATGATCGTTCCTTCCTCTCTGATAGCACTGAACCTATGTCTCATTATTAAACTTGTCCCTGCTGAATTATTTATTTGACTCTCTCTTCAACTAAAACATAAGCTCTTTTAAAGTAAGGGGACCAGATCTCATGGATTATTGCATATCCAGAGGCTAGAATGTACTTGGTAATGTAGTAAATAATTTATATTTGATGAATGAATACATGAATGCATGTAGATAGCAAAAGTGATTTATGTATTTTTGATTAATTTGATAATCATTTCATTTTAATAAAATGTCTTTTATATTAATCAGTGTCCTAATTATATTTTTATAGAAAATTTTTAAACACAAAAATGAGATCTCTGCACAAACTTTAAGTAAATCTGGGGTTTCTATGGCAGAGTTTGAACTAAAATTCATTAGCTAAGTTTCTAATTGAGCATGATGTTCTTCTTGTTGAAAAATTTAAATGATATGTTAGTAGGTACTATCAGTGGTATAGCAGTATAAAAAGGTCAAGTATTATTTCCAAAAACAACTAACATATAAGACATATTGGCCAGACGTAGTGGCTCACATCTGTAATCCCAGCACTTTGGAAGGCCGAGATGGGTAGATTACCCGAGGTCAGGAGTTCGAGACCAGCCTGTCCAACATGACGAAACTGTGTCTCTACTAAAAATACAATAATTAGCTGGGCATGGTGGCACACACCTGTAATCCCAGCTAGTTGGGAGGCTGAGGCAGGAGAATCACTTGAACCTGGGAGGTGGAGGCTGCAGTGAGCTGAGATTGCGCCACTGCACTCCAGCCTGGACAACAGAGTGAGACTCCATCTCAAAGAAAACAAAAACAAAACAAACAAACAAAAAACAACCATCCATAGCCAACAATTACCCTCTATGCCAGGCTAATTTTTAGGAGAGATGTGGTTTCACCATGTTGGCCAGGATGGTCTCAAACTCCTGACCTCAGATGATCCACCCACCTCGGCCTCCCAAAGTGCTGGGATTGCAGGGGTGAGCCACCGCGCCTGGCCCAGAAACATTCAGATCGCCCTTATTATTGAGTACACACAACTAGTAGCTTTCTTGTGGCAGTCACTTGTCATTTCAGAAAATGTCAACATATTTAGAACATTTATCATTTTGTAAAAGAAAACTTGGAAACATTTCTCACAATTAAAAAAACAAACCTTGCCACACCTGTGAACCTCTTGAGGTACAAAATATTTTCAGTCATTTCCTGTCTCATAGTAAAGTATCATTAAATGGTACAATTTAATGAGCAACAGAAAATTTGAAGAGGCAAATAAATATTAAAGAAATTATAATAGTAGACAATTTCTTCCTCACCTCATCCCTGTAATTAACTTATTATTAAATTCCGTTGACCTAATTGGCTATCCACCTGGAAAAAAGCAAAACTAAATTTCTAATTCCTTTTGATATTTAAATACATGAAGTAAAACAATACAAATTTAGAATAAAAATTAGAAGACTGCATAAATTGGAGATGGAAAGAAATTTGGGATAAAAATAAGAAATATAAAAATCCATAAAGGACTAGATAAATATAACTCATTACATAAAAATATCAAATGCTTTCAGGGTGAAGATATTATAATCAATAAAAGAGGATAAGCAGGAAATAGAAGAAAATTGTTTCATATCTAAGAGCCAAAAGGTTAATACAAAAGAGCCTCTAAAAATTGTTGTCTTTAAAAAAACAAATCAATGGGAAAATGGACAAAGGATATAGGCATCTAATTCCAAAAGAAAATTCAAGTGCCCAGTAAACTTAAGATGTTTAACACGTTGCTGCACAATCTGGTCATTAAAAATAAAAATACGCATTTCTTCTGCTATTTAACTTTTGATAATCTCTTCTACATAAATAACAATAGTACATGTATAGACTGCATTGTTAATTGAAGCATTGTGGATAGTGAGAAAAAAACAACTGGACACAGCGTGACTGTTTAGGAACAGGGGATTGTTAAATAATGGTAGTACAACCAAACTATGACATGTTATTTAGTTCTTAAAAAAAAAAGTTAGATTTCTATCTATTGATTGGAGGAATATTCACAATGTACTATGAAGTAAGAAAAGTAAATTTCAAGATTTGTATAATATGATTCCATTAACAACAAACAAAGCAAATTTTTAAACCTATTCTATATGAGCATAGAGAAAAGTAGGAGGAGGACATATCAGGCTATAAACATTGGTTACTACATAGGAATAAAAAGAGGGGTGATGGTGAGAGTCAGAAGCTGTATGTATGTAAAGATTACTATTTTTTAACTTTTATATGTTAAATTGTTCCACTGTTTGAAATTAGTGTTATTACTTTTGTGATTAAGAAAAATAATCAAATGAAAAGATGTCATGGGTCTGTATAAGCCATTCCAAATAAACATGGGTTAGAAAGGAACTTCCAAATTTTGTGGAACAATCCAAAAACTTGCAATCCAATGAACAATCCAGAATACAAACAATTTTCTGTTAAAAGTATCTGGGCTTAGGTTAATTTTTATTTCCAACAAAGGTTGGGGCCAAAGTAAAGTTGGTTTGTTGTCAGTGAATACCACTGGGCTTTAGTTGAATCTACAAATAAATGGAGTAGATTAATATATCCTTTCTCTGATATTCTAGGCTGATATTCCATTCTGATATTCTTCAAGGTTTCCATAAAAATTTAATTCAGCAAATATGCAGTCAACATGTATTATATGATTGCAGTGTGCTAGGTAATAGTCATGTACATATGGATAAGATTTGACATTTACCCTCAAGAAACTCAGTCCACCAGAGGGAAAAGTAGGCACTTAACTCCACACATTGCAATTACGAATTATACAGGAAGGCATAGAAACATAATTATGAAAAAGGTAGGTTTCTGAAAGATGTGGACTGGCTGTCAAGGATTAGCAGGAGTTTATGAGGCAAATTAATATTTCAGGCTGAAGGGCCAGAACGTACAGAGAAAACAGAAGAGAATTTTCCATGTGTGTCTGCAGAAAGATGAGTAGCTCAGTGTAATTACAATATAGGATATGTGGAAAGCACAAAAATATGAAGCTGGAAAGCTGGTTCATTAGGACTGCTTGTGCCAAGGAATTTGCATTATAGCCTACAAGTGAGTGGTTCTCAAACTTCTGTGAACACAATAACATCTTGGGAATACTTATTACAACTCAGATTCCCGGAACCCAGCCCCATGAGACTCAGGAATCTGCATTTTAATATCAGGTGATATTGGGGAAAATGCTATAAACCCAGTGAAATCATTAAGATTTTAAGTTAGAGTTGATTATCATACCTGTTTTAGGTGACTAACTCTGATGCCAGTGTGGTGAATGGATGAGAGCTGGAGTCTGGGGGCTGGGAGACTGAGTTAGCATATTCAGATGCCATTACCAAAGAACAGTTGAAAGACGATGAAAACATAAATTAGGGCACCAGCAGAAATAGAGATAGACACTTGGGGCTAGGCAAGTTTTGAAAGACATTGGAAGTTGAATGAGCAAGATTGTTGACCAACTGAAAATTAGTGAGAGGCAGGGTGGAGAGAAAAAGAATGAGAAACAAAACCAAGAAAACCTCAAAGATTCCACATTCCTGGGACAAGACGTTGTTCTGAGGCTCTGTAGTGAGTAACCACCCAAACAGGAATAAAAAGCATTAATAAATCAATGACAACTATCTTCAGTGAATACACTTCTGAAAGCCAGCCAGCCTGACCTGAAGAAGTATGCCTCTACAGCGGGCTTCAACCACTGCCACTTCTGAAAGTCTTTCAAACTGTGAAATCTATGCCTCCTCAAAAGTCTGTCAGTTTCTCCCCATGCCTTTTCCAAATATTGGCTTTGCTAAGGGAAACTTCCCTGCTACTATCATTCTCCCTGATTTAAGAAAGTAACAAATTCATTTATTGCTTTAGTTATTGTATGATGATCTTGTCCTTCGACAGGAAGAAGGCAATGTAGAAAAAAAACCAAAGGAAACTAACACATGTTTAGTGATGGCTACATGTTAGACATTTTGCCAGATGCTTTCATTTTAATCTTCATTTATTTATTTTCTAAAACTCTTTGAAGCATTATTTTACTATTTTGCAGGTGAGGAAATGGAGGCTTGAGAAAAGAAACTCATACAAAATCATAAAACTAATCTGATTTTGACCCAGAATTTGATCCCAGAACTTCTGACTCCAAGTCTTGTGTTTTTCCTAGATTTTAGTTTAATGAACATTAACTAAGATAGTAAGTCAGGAAGAAAAGCAGATTTCAGGAGATAGATCATGAGTTTTATGATAGACAGGTTAAAGTTGGAGACTGCTAAAGGATATTGAAGAGGAAATGGGCAATAAATGGTTGGAAATATAGATGAAACTCACTAGAGAAGTTGCGGCAAGAATGATATGTTTAGGATAAATTACATCCTATGCCAAAGCAAGATTAAATGATAGACACTTACGTGCTATTGGAGGAGAAATAATGAGAGAAATGGCAGGGGGAAAAATCACTACTTAAGGAGAGCACAAAAAATATATATACTTACATAAGAAGCCAGACAAAGAAAGTTTTAGTAATGGAGGATGTGATTGACAATGCTGAATGTTGCAGAAAAGTAAAACAAGATGAGATATTTATACAGTTACTGGATCCAATAATAGCTACATCTTTGATTTCAATCAGAGTAGTTTCATTCAAGTGACAGGAATATAGACCAATGAACTGAAGAGCAAATGAGTGGGAAAAGGGAAGGGACAGTAAGTTTGATGACTTTTCAGCTCCCAGTAGTGAAGGGGAAATTGTTAAAGCAGAAGGTGGCTGAAGGGAAAAACAGAATTGAGATGTCTTTTGTTGCTGTTTTTAGGATAGGAAAATATTTAGCATATTTGTAAGCAAAAGGGAGGGAATCAGTGAAAAATGTGATTTAGAATTAGGTGAGGAAAAGAGAGGGAGGGATTAAGCTTTTGTGTGAACACCTTTTCCTCTAAGGCATGAAGATAAAAGGGGAAGGTGGGTGAAGTGATGGATAGGTTTTTCAGCAGAGAAAAAAATTAAGGGATTGTCTTACTGTTAATAAAGACAATTACTTATACATAAACTTTCTTTAATTTTATTTAATCATAATAGTTTTTCTCAAGGCAATATATATTTTGAGTTTTAAAATAAGAGATATATGTGTCAGTATATTAGAATGGCAAATCATTTCAGAAAAACTAGAAAGCATGGAGAATGGTAAATAGGATTAAGACAATAGGCATTTGAGACCGTATATATGTATATATACGTGTATATATGTATATATGTGTGTGTGTGTGTGTATATATATATGGAGATTATATATATATGGAGATAAGTTTTGTGTACATATATATATATGGAGATAAGTTTTGTGTACATATATATATGGAGATAAGTTTTGTGTGCAGGGGTCAAGAATTTGTGAATACAATGATAATAATTATTCCAACATTCATTATAATTTTGGACCAATTCCTTAATTTCTCCACCCCTGGGAGTTTACAGCCTAATTATTAGCTTTCTCAGCTATAAAATTATGGGGCATGTCAAGTATTATACAGCTAATAGTTGAATGGTAATATTTGCCTATCTGCTTCAAGAATACAATGAAAGAATTAATTATTCAGAGTTTGTGGACACATACAGTGATGAATCTAAGAGGAGAAAAGAGGGAGAAATTTATAAAGAAAAATTCTTTATCTGAATATATTAATGGTTTTTGAATATATATTGCTTCCACTAAATCCATTTACTCTTTCACATTTCTTCACTTTATTTTATTCAGGTGTCTGTGCCTTACAATAAAAGGGGAGAGGGGTTTTGTTAAAATTTTCTTTGCAATTTACTTTTCCCAATTTCATTGCAGTTATTTAAAAAGATCCACTGACAACAGGGGTTCAGTGTTAAGAGATTCATTAATTCAACTTTTGACAAAAGCAACATTTTTCATAAATGGCCTAGAGCCATTAATAAGTAATAATCCACTACTTTCTAGAAGGAACCAGAAATGTAAAAGTGATTTTCAGGTAAACTGGTTTAAAGCTAATTAGATCTCCTGAATAGTCCCCAAATTGTGAGTGAGCACAAAGAATTTCATTTAAATTAAAATTCTTTGTAAAAGTCACTTTAAGAGAAAACTAGAAACAGAAAAAGGAAAGTCTCATTGGATTCATATATAGTTTACTAAAGTTGTGAAATATATTCACTTATTATATAATTTGCTTTGGTTTTATAACATTTTGTATGTTATTTGCAATATTAGTTTAAACAGTATAAAGAGACACCTCCTAAGGGGTAATATTTTTTAAAAGGCTGACTCTGGAATTTCAGGGAGAAATAACTATTTGCCGCAATTCTACTGAATTGGCAGTAGTTGTGTTTTCATCTGATACACTTAGTTTAAAATATTATATGACAGTCAGCCAAGTGTTCAAAAGATTAAATCCTTATGACAGACAATGTACTCATCTGTGCTTCTAAGCAATAATTTTAGCTATAAAATCGAAGCCAAGAATTCAAGAATTAAGATGTAACATTCCCTTTTTTTTTTTTTTTTTTTGACAGGTTCTCACTCTGTGACCCAGGCTAGATTGCAGTGGTGCCATTACAGCTCACTGCAGCCCTGATCTCCCGCAACTGGGCCTCAGATGATATTCCCATTTTAGCCTACTGAGTAGCTGAGACTACAGGCACATGCCACCATGCCTGGCTAATTTTTGTATTTTGTAGAGACGGGGTTTCCTCATGTTGCCCATGCTGGTCTTGAACTCCTGGGCTCACGCTATCTGCCTGTCTCGGCCTCACAAAGTGTTGGGATTGTAGGCCTGAGCCACCACGCCTGGCCTAACATTGCCATTTTGAAGAAAAAAATATTTTCTCTCTTAAAGCAGAAAAGTTCAATATAAAACACTAAGGAAAGATATATAATTTCATTATCAGTGGGTGTTTGTGATGCTCATGTAAGAGATCATTTACCTGGTTGAGGCAAATAGTTCAGTGACTAAATATTAGTTGAGCGCTCAAAATATAGCAGGCACTATTAGAGATAGAGACTGTGAGTCCTGGTTACCAGTTACAGCCAATCCCTTGGGAGGCACCAGGAGATCATTAATATAGTTTGTTCATTACAATGAATATCATCTAACTCTTTTTTTAACTTTTAAGTTCAAGGGTACAAGTGCAGGTTTGTGACATAGGTAAGCTTATGTCATGGGGTTTTGTTGTACAGATTATTTCATCACCCCAGTGCTAAACCTAGTACCCACTAGTTATTTTTCCTGATCCTTTCCTTTCTCCCACCCTCCACCTTTTGATAGGCACCAGTGTGTGCTGTTCCCCTCTATGTGTGTGTGTTCTCATCATTTAGCTCCCACTTATAACTGAGAACATGCAGTATTTGGCTTTCTGTTCCTGCATTAGTCTGCTAAGGATAATGGTCTTCAGCGCCATCCATTCTAACTTTTTTAAAACAATTCCTAAAGAAGTTGTTTAACTGGGGACTTTAGAAGAATAGCAAAAATAAATTAATTGAGAAAAATAAAATACGACAGTGTAAACACAATTATAAATTAAATTTAAAATATCAATGAGTTATTACTAAATGTGAATTTACATTTATCCATTTCTTAATTCACTGTCCTTCATTCATTTCTAGGGCATTGGTAAAGCCCCAGTCACAGGAAGTTATTGTCATTTCTCTATCCAGGTTTGGGTCCTGATCCTGCAACTAGTTCTATTATTCTTAACTTCAAATGCTTCTTATTCCAAATTTGAGGATACTCAACAAGTTCTTTCTGAACAGCCAACATGCTCCAGACACTGTTCTGTCCTCAGAATCAAATTGCACTGTGCTTTACTGAGTTTCTTGATCTACAATATTGTTCATGCCAGACTCATCAATTTTTTCTGTGCCATATTTTGAAATAACAGTTGTAGAAAACACTTTCTCTCTCTGCCAATATTCTAGGTTATGGTGATAGATATAAAAGTGGGGGTTTCATTTCTTTGTATGTCTATCTTATCTGTAAGAGCATAGCAACAGCTGTTAATTTTTGTTATATTAATATTTCCCACTCCTCGCTCCACCTTGACCTAGTACCCAATATTTTAGTCCAGCCCTTGTGCTTCCCTCTCTCCTTTACCTCTCCTCCATCCCCTCTATCCCACTCCATCACTTCACATCCACTACCATAGACAGATTCCTGCCAGATGGATCCAATGGCTCTAGGCCCGGTCCTGTCACCCTCCCTCAGGAAAGAGCAAAGAGCTTTAGAGCTGCAGCTTAATCAAGTTCTTATGCAAGGAGACAGCGTTATTCTCTCATGACTATTATGTATAGGTTCCACTTAACAGCTTTAAAAATACTCCATCAATGCAGCTTTATCTTAGGATGGCAATCACCTCCAACTTTCACCTTAAAATCAAAGCTTTTATAATGGCCTGAAGCCCATGGCACTAAATGGAAAGCTATGAAGAGCCAAGGAAGATAAAATCTGCAAATTTAGCACATAAAATGGATTACTATGAAGCTGTGCCAAATGTCTATGCAATATGTGTTACAAATTAGAAAGGAGCCTTTTCCAATAAACTCATTTGAGTAGGTTGGGAATAACTAAGAAATAATAAGGAAAGGAATATGTGACTTGAAATAAAGGTTCAATTCAGAGTAGTTTGTAGGTTATTTTTTGTCTTCTTCTTTTAAAAAACATATTTAAACCTAGAGTAACAAACCCTGACATGAACAATCACTGCCTTCAATGATTCAGTTGTCCAAAAAAGAGAGCATCATTTACTCTTTTGTTCAAAAGATATTTATTGAACATTTTGTTCACCTGTGTTTGGCTGTAGAAACACAGTAATGAAGCAGATGCAGACTCTGCCCCTGAACTGTGTTCACCTTTTATGAGTGTGAGAGTAAGGGAAGCATGGAATGCTAGAAGAATCACTGGGACAAGCATTCAATCCAGTCTTGGAGCGTTACTGGTGTTTCCCAGAGGAGACAATATCTAAGCTAAATCTTGAACAATGAGAAGGAAACACATCAGTCCCATTTTTAGATCTTTGTAATTCTACAACCGTAACAGCATTTCCCAGATATTTTAATATGGAAATAAAAAGGTAAATAAAACAGTTCTTTTCTTTTCATCATCATCACCCTGATCAGTCAGCCCTAGCCACTTTCTTTTTCTTCCTCCAAAAATAGGAGCAAGAAAGAAACAAAGATAAATTAGGGGAGAAGTCTGGGAGTTTCTTGAGTAGCTTTCTGGAGCAGATTATACCTACCTATAGAGGAACTTTGTACTAAACACACACACATCCACACACACCCACACACACACCTGATTAATAGTCAAATGCCCAGAAACTTACAAAGCTAATCTAAAGAGGAATTGAAAATTAAAATTGACCACTTGTGTCTATGAGAGAATTATGTAAATGAATCATTGATCTCACAAATACAGGCTGTGATAGTTAATTTTATGTGTCAGCCTGACTGGATGCCCAGACATCTGGTTAAACATTATTCTCGGTGTGTATATGAGGGTGGTTTTTGATGAGATTAACATTTGCATTGGTAGACTGAGTAAAGCAGATTGCCCTTGCTAATGTGGGTGGCCCTCATCCAATCTGTTGAAGGTTTGAACAGAACAAAAGGCTCAGAAAGGGAGAATTCACTTGCTGCCTCACTGTCTTCAAGCTGGGACACAATGCAATCTGAGTCTTCTCCTGCTTTCAGACATGGACTTGGGCTGCTTGGACTGGAACTTATACCAACAGCTCTGCTGGTTCTGAGAATTTCAGACTTTGACTTGGACTAAAACTATACTGTTGGCTCTCCTGGGTCTCCAACTTATCTACTGTATATCCTAGTACCCCTCAGCTTCTATAATAAGAAATCTCTCTCTCTCTTTCTCTTTCTCTCTATCTATACATCTACAGATAGAGATATCTATCTATATCAATGTAGATAGATTGAGATATAGATATCAATCCATATCTATCTAGATAGATCTATACCTATATCTATTTATCCACCCAGAATACATTCCAAGACCCTCAGTGAAGGCCTGAAACCATGGATAGTACCAAACCCTACGTATGTTTTTCTCTATGTGTTCATACGATACAGTGTAGATATGCTAGATAAAGGAATGATTCGCATCCTGGGTGGGACAGAGCAGGACAGTGAAAGATTTCATCACACTACTTAGAATGGCACACAGTTTAAAGATTATGAATTGCTTATTTCTGGAAATTTTTATTTAATACTTTCAGACCACAGTTGACCTCTGGTGACTGAAACTATGGGTAATTAAAACTGTGGAAAGTAAAACTGTGGATAAGAGGGGACTACTATACATACAAACACACATATATGGATCTGTATCTATATCCTATTCATTCTATTTCTCCAAAGAACCCGGGTTAATATAGATTTGGGTACCAAGAGTGGCTCCAGAGGAACAGAATTTTGAGGATTTAAGTTTTCTTGGGTTTGGGATTTCTGGCATTGGCTCTCTCACCTGATTACATTTAAAGACACTAATGACTCTATTCCCAGAAATAAAGAGAGTACTTACAGTCTATGATGTGATCTGGCACTAGAGATATGCAAAATATCTCCATTACATATTCCTATTTAAGAAGCAAGGAATGAGTGACTGTGTACATGATACTTTTGAACATGTTTGGAAAAGTATAACAAATATAATGAGAGATTAACTGGCTGCTCCTAATGTCACTGGAAAGTGGTAAAAGCCTACCATCCTCTGTAGATAACTCCTCTTTTTTTGAGAAATAGCTCTTGGCCTGCTACTAAGCCTTAGTAGAGAATGAATACTTAACTATGGGCCACCAAATTAGCATGTGAACTGAGCTATCATTCCTGGGTATTATCTTACCCACCAAGCCACAAAGTTGGGCATGTACATCAACATCCATCATCAAATGGAAGCGATACATACAGAATAGGGCTAGAGCAAGCTGTAGGGGCACAAATAAGCTACATAAAGAAGTGACCCAAATGCCTCATTGTCCCTACTCTTGCTACACTGGCTTCTCTCCTTCAGGATGCACCTATGGCTTTATATGCTGTATCCTAAGATTAGTTGACAGAGAAGAAGACTTGGCCTGGTTTAGAGATGGTTCTGCATGATATGCAGGCACTACGTGAAAATGAACAATTGCAGCACAACAGTCCCTTTTTCAGACATCTCCAAAAGACAGTGGAGAAGAGTAATCCCAGTGGGAAGGACTTTGGGCAGTGCACCTGGTTGTTCACTGTACTTGAAAGGAGAAATGGCCACCTGAAATGAGGAAGTACAAGATGTTGCCAACACTCGCCCCCACTGTCCCGTGAAAATGCTTTATGTACAAACCAAACCTAATCATCTTCCTGCAAAAACCTACTATTCCTATCATTTACCCTATTTTTATAAGTTATTAAGAGCTTACTACGTGCAGGCACAGTTCTGGGCAGTGCGGATAGAGCAATATATTAGAGTAGGCTAGCTGATATAACCAAAAAGCCCAAATTTCAGTGGCTTAAATTACAAATATCTCTTAATATCACAATCTCATAAAATTCAATGTGGCAGGATGGTGGGGGCTGGAGGCAGCTTTATTTGTCACTGTAATTTAGAGACACAGGCTTCTTCCCTTTAGTGGCTCTCACATCCCTTATGACTGGAAGAGGAGGAAAGAGAAAAATAAAGGAGAATTTTCCAGAAGATTCTTGCATGTTTTCACCCAACTGAAAGGGAGACTGGAAAATGTAATCCAGAGTGCCCAGGAAGAAGAGGAGACAGGTGTAGGGCACATCTAGCCAATGTGTATAACCAGTCATAAACAAAACAAAGCTCTTACATGTAGCTTAAACTCTATTGTGGAGAGAAAAAACAAAGAAAATATACATTATATCAGAGAGTGATAAGCACTACAAAGAGAATAATCCAGCATAAGGGAACATGAGAGAAGGCCAGGAAGTTATATTGCATTTCATCAACTCTAAGAACATTTTCCCCCCACATTTTAATGTCTGTGAAACTGGGATGCATCTTAAAAAATTATTATGTCATTGATTAGCAGCATTTTGCTTTCTTAGTGGTACCCAAAATAATGGTTCATCTTACTGGCATATTATCTTAGTCTGTTTGGACTGCTATAACAAAATACCATATACTGAGTGGCATATATACAACCAAAAATTTAGTTCTCACACTTCTGGAGGCTAGGAGGTTCAAGATCAAAGTGCCTGCAAAGTCAGTGTCTGGTGAGGACTCATCTCCTGGTTCACAGACAGCTGTCTTTTCACTGTAATCTCACAGGGAGAGGGAATGAGGTGGTCTCTCAGTCCTCCTTTATAGAAGTATGAATATCATTCATTAACACTATACTCTCATGACCTAATCACCTCTCAAAGGCCCCACCTCCTAATATAATCCCATTGGGAATTATAATTTCAACATACGAATTTGGGGCAACACAAACGTTTAGATCATAACACATATGAAATAAGATATTTTATATAGGGTCGTCAGGAAAGCCCTGTCTGCAATGGTATGTCATCAGAGATCTGAGTGACAAGAGGGATCTAACCACATTAATAGTTGGGGGCTGAGAACCCTGAGCAGAAAATATAGCTAGACCAAGTATCACAGAAGGCAGCATGCTTGGGATGTTCAGGGAAGAGCAAAGATGCTAAGGGTGAGAGGAGCAGGTGAGGTTGAGAATGGTAGAAGGTGAGGCTAAAAAAGAAAGCAGGAGACTGATGACCTCCCATGAATTGTTTTACTTAACTGAGCTTCAGTTCTGAACCATGAAATAAAGATAATAACATCTACTTCATGTGTACGTCTGAGGATTAAGTAATGACACAGTGAAGGAAACAGGAACAGATATGGCACAGACATTCCTCTCTCCCACTTCCCTTCCTTTACCCATGTGAGGACCAATTCAGCAATCTTTTAACAGCGTAGTAATAATAACTCATTAAGGCTTCTCTAGTATAATCTTTGGCTTTATATTGTAAGCTTTTAATGTAAATCCTCATCTTTTCAACCACGTTGCCTTCTACTAACAAAAGCGGTATTTACAATCTTATGGACCCTTTTCTCACAATAAATCCTCAAAGGAAGGCTCTCTAAGTGCCAAATTTAGAGAACATATTTTATTTTTCAATAAAACTCAATTGTATTTTTCAAAGATGAAGAACTCACTTTTTATTTTGCATTTACCATATCTGGAAACTCGACAAAGGGAGAACAAGGAGATGGGTAAGAAATGGGAGAAAATTACAAAATCTTGAAAGGCTTTTCTATTTCTGTTTAAAATTGTATACCCATCTCCTCAAGCTTCATTGTGGCACCCCAATTTAGTCTTCTCTTTTCAGTTTTGATTTTAATTCACTAAAAAAAAGTTTTGGTGCTAAAATTTTAGCCAAGTACGCTACTGATGAAATGAAACTGAAACTTGGGCCAGTGACCTGCGTAGTTAAATGAATTTGTTGCATTTTTTTCTCTGAGATATTTAGGCCTAATTCGAAACACTAGGTTATATTTAAATCTTACCTTGGTTATATCATTTCTAGAGATACAAATTTTTTATACATTTATAAGGAGTAACATAAGCACTAACAACTAAGAGCTACACAGCTTACTTTTTAAAAAAATCACCATTGTTTCTAGTTAAGAAAGTCCAAAGAGATCCTCCATGAATGTCTATTTACTTTACTCATTCTATTATTCATTACAAGTGTATATACTGAGTGCTAATGTATACAAAGGATACAAATAGAAAACAAGGAATTACCTCCAGGAAAATGGTAATCTAGCATTCATTCACCAAAAATGTATTGTGCCATGAATTGTGCTAGGCCTTTAGGAATATAATGCCTGAATGAAACATGATAACTGATCTCAAATATCTCACAGCTAGTAGAAAAGACATTTAATAGATGGTTAGAATGCAGTTTTATTTATACAAAATGAATGCATAAAGTATGGAGAAAAAGAGTAATACATTTTCACCTGTCCTTTTGTTCTATAATGAAAAGTGTCTGAAATATTTTTTAAAAAGTTGTAATCCTAATCATAAGGAAAACTTTAACTGAAGTAAAATTAAAAGGGTAAAACAATTTCATAGCTCTTTCTTCTGTACTTTTCATGAATGAGATGATTAAACTGTAGATGAATCTGTCCTAATCATACAAGAAGCAGGAAATGAAAATGCTGCATTGGGTCAGAGGCTTGGAGTCGGGAAATCAGGAACCCCAACCTGACTCAGTCAGGTTTAATCACTGTGTGTCGACTGGCACACTGTCAAACCCCTTAATTTCTGTGACTGTAAAACAAGGCAGATAGACTAAACGATGTTTAAGGCCCTTTCCATTTACATTATCTTCTGACTCTCAGGTTGTGTCAGTACTGAGAAGGGGTTAGCTACAGGAAGGCTTATGTGTCCTATTAGAACAGTCCTTACACCAACATGATGGCTTTTTATAACTTGATTATAAAAGATGAAGCTATGCACGTCTCTGTGCACAAATGGTCTATTTTTAAAGTTTATTCATCTGATAAAAGTCCTGTAATCTGCCTCTCTAACCTGCTTTGTTAGGTTCTTTATAAAAAGAGTTAGAGTTGTTGGAATATGTAGGAATCTCTGCACGAAGTAAATCTTTAGGATAAATTATGCATTAGAAAAAAATTAATTTAGTCTATGATCACAGGCCAAAATATCAAATTCAAGTTCAACAACATTACTGCCTTTTGACATGACTCATCATAAATCATGAGTAAATTCATGGATCAACTGGACATCAAATTGAAAGAACATTTGACTGACTGTCATCACAAATGAGTGTTTAAGATTTACATTCCAAGTATTCCGATGGAGGCCCAGATTTATTTCAGACATAGACATCCCACTCTGATAAAGGAATCATCTGATTATGATAGTCTAATAAAAAGATCAAAAGTCATACTTATTCCTTTCCCAAGCTCTCTTCCTATTTCCTATTTTACTTGAATTATTCATTTACAGAACCAGATTTTAAAATATATTACTACACTTTTGTCGACAAACTATCAAACATTTCTGTCATACCTGTATAAAAATGTTTATAAACAAAATTGATGTAGCAAAAATTGCTAAAAATTCTGTTTTATGATGAGACACAAAAATCTGAAACCCTTAAAAAGTCATACTCTCATTTATCTAGTTTTTCTAATTGGACTTAGATTTTAGACAAAGAAATGCAATATTATAACAGTAACTGGGCAAAAGAAAGCACATAAGTTCTTGTCCTGTCAATACCTCAAAACCAGTGATTACAGAGTGAGTTTTACTGTCATTTAAAACACAGTCCACAGAGAAGTATATATGTACATTAATAACAAATGACTGGTCAATTTAATCGTAAACTATCTTCATGATATGCTGAACAGCCCAGTAGATGAGATTCTTGTTTCTTACTTTAACATGGTCAACTTCAGAAGGATGCCATTGGCAATGAAGAGAAAATTATTTCAAGCAATGTGTAGTAGTGTCAAAGGACAAGAGAAAGTGAAATATGAAAAAAAATGAAGTGGGATGGTTTAACCAGAGAAAATGTAAAAATGAAGTGGCTAAGACTAAATAAACTGTTTCCCCCTTGCATTTACACATATTTCTAGATTCTCTCCCTCCACCCTCAATTCAGCAACAAACTTACTGACTGGCTCAAGAAAAAGGAGAGAACAATAGTCTTATTTCTGGCCTTTGAATTTCAAAACCTTGGACTCAAGAGGACAAAACAAAAGAATTATTATGAGAAAACAATCCATAAGAAATCTAGTAAAGTTAAATGATTAAAATAGGCAGGAAGTGCTGCCACAATTAGAGAGGTCAGAGGGAGGAGATCCTGTCTAAACTTCCAGATACAGGCAAGTACCTACCCTGCACAGCCATCTCTTCTGCTTGTACATTGAGGGGAAGGAGGGAACCCTGGAGTGTTCTTGTTTCTCTAGACTATCCCTGGTAATTGGGACATAGACTCACCTCAAGAGTTCTCTCCTTCCCCCCGATGTACAAGTAGAAGAGATGGCTGTGCAGGGCAGGTAGGCAGTCCTCAGATGGTCTCTTTGAGATCTCTGTGACACTACAGGGTCAGGGGTACAAAAAGTTTCCTCTGTTCACACAGCAGTACAGAAATGGCCCAGACAGTCAGATGTTTGGGATGGGCATAAAGAAGGACCCAACTGTTACCACTAAGACCAAAGGGGAATGGGATAATTCGATCAAATGCTGATGTGGGCAACTGACACTATACAAAACTAGATACACTCTCCCAATGATGTGGCTCTATGTAAGTCTCCAGCAACTTATATCCATCGCCAGATAAAGGCAGCTGATGAGGTGGAATGTTACATTTTCTGAAATTTTTCTATCTTTACATTAAACTGAGTCTCATATTGGAAAATTGTAATTCACATAGAAAAATAAAGTTCATATTTCTTGTACAACTAGGGTTTTTTTTGTTTTGTTTTGTTTTTGTTTTTGTTTTTGTTTTGGATTGAGATTTGTATCTGCTACATGGGATGAGTTCTGTCTGATTCTGACTTAGTACATGCATTGGCCTCAGATAACAGCCTAAGTAGGGGTGGTCCAACACTGGAGTAGAGGAGTGGAGAGGCACAATGGCCACCCTTCTATATAATTCTGCAGCTCTCTCTCTGACTGGATCTCAGAGTTCCTGCACATGTAGTTCTGTGTGCATCTGGCTGAACTGCAGCCACATTTTGGCATAAGCATTTTACAGACATCTCTTTCCTCACTGCTAACCCTTTCCTCATTGTTAGCATAGAGATGAGGAAATGGAGGATCAGAAAGTTACAAAATTATTCAAGTTCGCACAATTACTGAGTAAGGATGTGCACCTGAGTCAGCCTGGCTCTGAAGCCCATGCTATTTCTAACCCCCAGGTGGCCTCCATGACAGGGTGCAGAATCAATTTTCAAGGAAATGTGACTGAGTGGAAAAAAAAATTAGTTCTAGATTTTAGGAGAATCTTTTTTATATACTTTATCCCAAGGGGGTATGTAAAAGGGGACTTCTTACTTTGTGAGTGTGATAATGACAGGAAAGGTTTTTTTTTCCCCTTCCATTCACTTGTTCTATAGATATTTTTGAGCACCTATGATATGCTAGGTGCTGTACTCCCAATAAGGTTACAGCTGTAAGCTCCCATTATGGAAGCCACTAGTGCCAGACCCCTACTCAGGGCGCATATTTAAAGTCACGCACATCCCTCCTTCCCTCATAGCTCTGTTTCGGGAGACCAGAACTGCTTTACAGCACCTGGAGGGAGCACGCAGGGAGGAAAGGAAGCAGACTCACTTCTCTGAGGAATGAGGATCTCCTAACTAGTCTCCCTGCCTCTAGTTTCTCCTCTTTTCCCATCTGTTTTTGCCTCTTTCTGTCAGGATTTCGTTTCTAATACATATATTTCACTAGTTACTCAACTGCTTGCCAGACCTCATATGAAGTTCATAGTCTTTAGAGTGGGTTCACAGCCCTTCGCTATCTGCCCTGACATCCCTCCTCCAACCTGTCGTTACTTCAGCTACACTGTAGTACTCCTTGTTTCCTCCAACTCCTTGTGCATGCTATTCCCAGAGTGCTTTTCTTAGTCTTCCATTGTATGCATTTTTCAAATGCTTTTCAAATGTGAGGTCATCTAGGAAACCCTTCAGGATCCCTCTCTTCATTTATGGAATCAATAATTCCTCTTTCCAATTCCATATAACTATTTTGTCACAATTCTAACAAAGTACTTACCACATTGATTATATTAAATGAGCAATACTGATCAGGAGAATTAGGGGAAATCTATGGCATTGAAGAATAAAAAGTTTCAGAATTAGAAGAGATGGAATGTGGAAAGTCAGTGAATTCAGAGGAACATGTTTATATCAGCAACGTCTTAGAGAAACATATCAAAAATTTTTTAAAGGGAGAAGCTGAAGCTGGGAGATGTGGCTCATGCCTGTAATCCTAGCACTTTGGGAGTCCAAGGTGGGCGGATCATGTGAGGTCAGAAGTTCGAGACCAGCCTGGCCAATATGGTGAAACCCCATCTCTACTAAAAATACAAAAATCAGCTGGGCATGGTGGTGGGTGCCTGGGGCAGGAGAATCATTGAACCCAGGAAGCGGAGGTTGCAGTGAGCCGAGATTGCATCACTGCACTCCAGCCTTGGTGACAGAGCAAGATTCTATCTCAAAAAAAGAAACAAAAAAACAAAAAACAGAAAAGCTGAAGACTATTTATAAACATATTGCCAGAAGGTATCCTGAGATGTCCTGAGAACACTGTTGGACCTCATGGTGTAGATAGTAGGGCTGAAATTCTCAAGGTCACAGTCAATCTCCTTGGTAATAGACTCCTTCACCATGTCACTGGCATCATAATGGGAAAAATCACTTGCAAATGAATTGGTAATCAGAGTTGGAGCATTGGTCATCAGAGTTGGAGTTGTACGTGATCTAGTTATCTTCACCTTTAAACAAAGGTTTGGAGAGATTTGAAAGAGATTGGTACCAAAACCAACAATGAGATACTGAAGGATGAATATTGGATAATATATAATAAAAGGGCTCACTTTGGTCTGCATATTCAAGATATTTTTGGGGAACTGTGCATATCTGTTATTTCTCCATGTACATTTGTTGATGAGAATACTAAGTGAGGTATTTATTCATTACCAGGTATTTATTCATCACCATGATATCTCACCTACTTCTACTCATTAGTCCCACTGCCAGGAAAAAATATTTAAACCAGAGTGTTGCTTAAGCATTTTACATACATTATTTCTTTTCTTAGCACAACTGGGAAATGGTGGAAGTCCATTCCCCTTGTGACCTAAATTGGGTTGGGGACTGGAACCCACCACTTAGATTTCTCAAGACGTCAAAAAATTGGCACATAGGCAAGGTGCCAGCTTGTTTCTGCAGAGATACTAGCAACACAACTTGACCTGCACTAAGGGAAATGCAGAGAAACTAGAACAGTGCCTGGCATAAAAAAAAAAAAAAAAAAAAAAAATGCAGGGATAGACTAACGCCCATGATGGGGTGTTGGAAGGAGATGCAACATTTCAACCAGTAAACATTTGCTTTATTACAGAGACAGATCCAAAATAGAGAGAAACTTTCACAGACCTAAAAAATCTGGGGATATCCTCATGAATGAATAGAACTGGAGTTATCTTCAGAAGTGGGGAAAAAGATAAAGATGCCCAAGGGCCATGACCAAAAAGGGTCCATAAGCAAGGTGTGGTCAAGGTGATAAGAGTCTAAAAAGACCAAGGGAGAGAAGAAAACTTGCAGAGATCTAGCAGGTCATCATAGTAAAATCTGCTCAGGCCATTTTGGTACTGGAAATGACAGAGAAGCCAGAAACGGTAGCCATGCCAAGCCATGTCATGCCACTTTCAATGACAAAACAAGGAAAGAGCTCTCCCTTTCTCTTCCTAGTCCCCAAGGAGAGTGGCACATAGACTGTAAAAAGTAGTATATTAGCTATGACAACTGGCAAATAGCTATGCTGTCCCTATGTCATGGCTGCTTCTGTGGGTACCATCGTGACCCCAGCATGAGTCAAGATGATGATCAGAATGTCTAGCAGATTGCCCAGGCCTTGCACCTGGATCATTGGGCTGCCCTAATCAAGGATATCAAAAATGAAGGAGTGGCTAAAGAAAAATAAAAGACACCTCAGAAGGTAGCCCACTTCTTTTGACAAGGGACATGCCTTCAGAGGAACAGAAACCTCTGAGAATTGTCAGCAATAAAGACTAAGCAACAAAGGAAACTCGTAGGAAGCCAAAGGTTTTAAGAGGTGAGAGTGGAGAAATGCTGTGCTTTTATTGATCCTCTCCTTAAAAAGGAGAGGACCAACCTTAAAAAAAGTTAGTTGCAAATAAAGTGTTTTAAAGAAAAAAAGTTTTGAAATTGTAAGTGCAGTGCTAGTTAGAAGACAAAATTTTAAACTCTTTTTTTTTAATTTTTTTTTTTTTAATGTGTGTGGCTTAAATCTCCCTCCTTACAGATAAGAAACTCTAGCCTTTGAGATTCTGTGTGTTTACAAAAGAATGAAAGTCAACTGGATTCAAATTAATATTCAGGATTTCATTCCTCCTAAATGGAAACATAGCATTTCCATTTGTAAAACAATAACTAAATGTTTCTGAAACCTCTTTGTAAAACAAACAAGAGAGATTAGAATTTGGGCTATGCCTATAAGAATTGTTTAAATTGTATAGTTTTTCATTTTTATGGACCATTGTAATTGATCTGTTATACACTGACTTATATTTTAAATCTTTATTTTTGTGTGTTTGGCTTAAGTTTGTTTTTAGAAAGTTGACTACATTAAAGAGCAATAAAAATGGGTAATACAAGAAAATCAATGCATGGCATTCTATGTTTTATGATAATTATCTTATAAATGTTCTTCAAAGCTGAAGTTTTGGGGAAAAATCATTCAGGGAATATTTTGGAATCTTCCTTTGGAATGTATAGAATCTGTAGCTCTGGTTGAGAATGGGTCCTGGTCAATCTTCTCACCATCTCTAATAACATAATTTTAAAGAGATTTACAAGTTTAAAAAAAAGGTTATTTCTTTGAAAATGTTAAACTATTAAAAGTTTAAACCTTTAAATTTAAAGCTATAGAAAGTAAAAATGGTAGAAACCTATAGTACAACAAAATTAGATAGGTTAGGTTGCTTTTTAATTGAGGATTTCTTTAGCTGATTGTCCAAGTTGAATAGAGAAGCATCTTTTGGAAAGGGCAGAATAATTTGTATGAGTTTTAATTTTTAAAGGAAATTATATAATTTATACAACCAATGTGTAACACACACAGATAACATAGATAATGCTGTACTTTATAGCAGTTTCAAAAACAGAATAGTTCATATCAATATTCTCTGGTCAAATTGCTTGAGATCAATTTAATCTGGTCTCCAGAAAAAAAAGTAAGACAAAATAGACAGTATAGTTTTAAAATTACATTTAAAAATAAATAATGAACTTCTTCCAATCTGGAAATCAAATTAACACAAACAATTCAACTACCATAATGGTGCCATGAGAAAATACGACTTAAATTAACTACAGAAGCTCACTCTGCATTGTCTGGATCTCAGATTCCTGAATTCTCTCAGTGGTAAAGGCTACCCCTGAACTCAGATCCTCCGACTTGTGACTCTTTTCCCCCAGCAGAAGGGTCTGAAACTTCCCACAGGCTTCAAGTTCTCCAGATGCTGGGCAGCTGAATTTCACAGAAATCTGAAAATAGCTGCCATCTATACGCAGACTGTTTGGCACCTAAATAGTTTGTCCCTCTGTGACCCCACTCCCAACTCATAAGATTGCTTTCAGGGGCCTTGTCTCTTGAATATAACCCTCCTACATATTGCCTTGGCCCCAAATTGCTTTTCTGTAAGATGATGAGAGGATAGGGGTCTGTACTCCCCCTTCATACTGGTTCTCACGTCCTAAGGTTTTTAGTAAAGTTTTTTCCTTAATGTGTACCAAGTAATGAAAAATTGGCCTTTGCTACCTTGCATAACAATCCTCTAAGAACATTTTATATACAGAGGACAATTGGAGTCCATGGCAAAGGGGTCTATTCAATAATCACATTGGCATAAAAAGAATATAGATTACTTCCTTGCCATGACCTGCACTCATTATGGGCAGATTCCATGGTTATAGATTCACCAACCTGTTAAAATTTATTTGTAACCACCAAACCAATACTCAAAGATGTGTTCATGGTTATTCATGGACATGCAGAGAACAGTAAAAAATTTGAGTCAACTGACATTCATATGCCCAGCTGAGTCAGAACAAAGAAACCCTCTGTTTTCCTGTTTCAGCTCTCATACTGTAAACAAGTGTCCTTTTTATGGTTTATTTAGTGCCACATTTTTCACATTGTTGTGATTTTTGCTGGTGACTTTGCTATTTACAATAGCCCCCAAGCATAGTATTAGATTGCGGTCTAATGTTTCTAAGAGAAAGAAGGCTGTGATGTGCCTTATGGAGAAAATAGATGTGTCAGATAAGCTTCATTCAGGCATAAGTTATAGGACTGTTGGCCATGAATTCAGTGATAATGAATCAGCAACACAGGACATCTACAAAAAGAAATTGAAATTTTGCTGATCTGTTTATGAAACTACTCTGGAAGTGTTAAAGTAATATCTACAGTGAATGATGAAATTATGAAAAAGAGGAAAAGTAGTTAAATTTGTGGATTCATGAGATGACAATCTATTTTTAAAAAACAAAGTGGACAACACTGTTGTGAGGCTGAAAGTCAAGGAAATTTATGATCATATTACCCAGGGTCAGCAAAGAGTTTAACCCTTCTTAGCTAGGTTGGCTGGCTCACATGTTTTAAAAGGCAATACAAAGTCAAAAAAGGTTACGCTTGCAGATAAGGCAGGTTCCACAGATCATGAAGGTGCAGAAGAGTTTCTAAAATAACTGCTAAATGTGATACAAGTAGAGGGTTATGTAGAAAAGCAGTTTTTCGATGCTGATTAGACTGGCTTGCTTTATAAGGACTCTGGCAAACAAATCTATATAATGCAAATGGCATTCCAGTTTGCACAAATATTATGACCAGAGGCTCACAGGAACTTAACCTTACATTTTCACTATGAGCAATAGTTCACTATTTGCTAATTCAGTTGTTTGTGGTGATTTTGTAGAACATTACTAACTCAAATAAAAACAATAAACTATATTAAAGTCAGTGTAGTAGAGACGTGGTTTTCATTTAAATGCATAGTTGCTAAAATGGTTCTGCTGAGTTTAGCCTGTCTTTATGGAATAGGAGTATTTCATCAACCCTGAGATCTTTTGTCTCCCTCTTGGCTTAAAGGGTGTTTCTTGACCCTTTAACACTCAAACGGAGCTGGGCCTATTGCTGCAATACAGGCAGGTAGCAGTAGTAAGTACTTTACTGAGGATGAGTAGATGCTCCTTAACTAGTGAAACAATATGCTCAAATGAAAGTCTCCTGTGTGAAAAAATCTAAACACTACATACATGTTCAAATTTTGGAGGAAACACCAAAACTGCACACACACACACACACACACACACACACACACACAAGCATATATATGTGTGTGTGTATATATATGTGTGTGTATATATACACGTATATACGTGTGTATATATATGCTTGTGTGTGTGTGTATATATATATATGTGCATGAGAGGTGACTGACATATCCATGTTATTGGAAAATATATATTAACAGAATACCACAGACTGTGTAATTTATAAATGGTAATCTGTAGGCTCACAGTTCTGGATGCTGGGAAGTCCAATATTGAGGTACATACAGCTTTGGCAATTCTGATTTCAAGATGGTGCCTCAATTGCTGTGTCCTCTGGAGGATAGAAAAGCTTCATTCTCACATAGTGGAAGGCAGAAAGGCAAAGAAGCAATACGGGGTTCAAGCTTGCCCATTTTGTAATTGCATTAAACCCACCCAAGCAGGCAAAACCCTCATAGTCTAATCATTTCCTAAAGGGCCCACCTCTTAATGCTGGTATAATGGCAATTAAATTTCAACATGAGTTTTGGAAGGGACAACAACCCACACAAGGCAGAATGTAAATGCATGCAAACTGTATGCACATACCTCTTTATCTCTGGTCATAAGAGGTAGGAGAGGTCATTCCTCACCACTGCCTCCCCTATACCTCCTGTAGAACCACTATATCCCACAAATTCATCATGGATATATTTAAAGTTATAAAATTTATAATCCATGGGGTTATAATGGAATATAATGTTTAGAGTCAACAAATATATATATCCTTTTTCTAAACTACTTAATATTTAATAAAGTATACCAAACATAGTTTAATGAAAAGATACAAGTTTTTCAGTTAGAAAAAAGTAGATTTAAATAATGGCTCCATGATAAGGATTTTCACCAAGTTATGAAATGTCTACTGATGTCAGTATTATCATCTCTAAAATTATAGTACTACTCTTCCACTTTTAGCTATGTTAAGCTTGAGATGCTCATTAGACATCAAATTTCATATATATCTATATATCTATATCTATATATATATGTGTCCAATTAGATAGGTAAGCAACTGGAAGGTAAGCAACTAGAATTGTGAGTCTGAGATAAAGGGGTAGATATGGGTTGGAGATACATTTGGATGTTGTCAGAACATAGATGACAATTAACACTACGGGACTTTTATGGCATCTCTTAAGCAATGACTGTCGATAGAGAAGAGGCCATAGGACAGAGCTGAGGCACTCTAATATTTAGGAGTTGGGGGGATAAAAATAATTCATCAAAAGAATGTTTTGAAAAAGCAGTCCATAGATAGAAAGAAAACAAAAGGTTAATGATTTCACGTAAGGCAGGTGAATAATGGGTTTTAAAAGGAACAACTGCCAATTGCATCAAGTACTGATGACAGGTTAAACAAAATGAGGACTAAAAACTGGCAATAAAGACCAAAAAAGAAAAGACAAATGACAGAACTAGGAAATCAACTTGTAAATATCAACAGTTATTGAAAAAGAAAATAAAGCAAGAGCAGAAGTAATACTCATACAATAATGAAAAATCACCAATGTAATTGAAAAAATACGTCAGGAAAAATTGTTATTTACAAACCCCTGATAGTTAATAGGAAGTATGGTTATTAAGTATTCTGGATTTGTTGGATAATAAATAATCTCAGGAAGACCTAAATTCCTCTGTTCAAGGAAAGGAATAGAAAAAGACATGGGGATTAGAAAACATGAGGGAAAGGAAAGGCTGGAAACAGTAAAACAGGAAAATAACATAGCTGAGAAAGACAGGGAAAGAGATCTCAAACAGGTGTTTGGGGAGCAAAATGATATATCTCCCAATACAACCATTTTCTTCTACCTCCCCATTAAAATGTTGGTAAAATTGACATTATTCATTGGTACTTTGATGATGTACTTAGTGTTAAGAGACAATACATCGTGCTCAGATTCTGCCTCAAGGCTATTTGTGAGGCAAGAATGGAGGATTCCTGTGATGACTGAGTCACATCTAGACTGCACACAAGGAACTTTCTTGCTCTAAAAGAAAAAAAATCCTTTGGTCTAAAAATTCAAAATTTACATCATGCTTGACATAAACAAACTGAAAAGCATAATATATCTAGTCTGGTCCTATTCAAATTTCAAACTTTCAAGAGAACGACTCTCACAAATTTTGAAAAATCAGATCATCCACAAAGAGAGAAAATTTAGCCTGACCCTAACTACACCACCACATTAAGCAGTACAATGGAGTACCATCTGTAGAGTTCTGTTGAGATAAACAGGGAAGAATGTGCCTTGAGAATATAAGATCTAATCAAGATTTTTCTAGTTAGGAATTTACACTATAAAATCTCATGTAGGGGGTAATCACCATGAGTCTCAATGATCTGAAAAAGGTTAACAAAAGTGTTATGCCTCAAAAACAGGCTTTGACTAGATGGCAAAAGACACAGGCATTTCTAGGTATTTTGGAGAAGAAGTGATCATCTTAGAGATGATGATATGTAAGGGGGAATTACTGAAGGTGAAGCGATCAAAAAGCTAACAAAGAAACTTGAGTCTTGATTGTACATTATCTTATAAGAAAATGAGAATTATTGGAGTTTCATGAGGAAAAAGCAACATGAAGCCAACTGTTTCTCAAAACAAAGCTGTAGGGAATAGACAGGAACAACTAGAAACAGGGGACCGAAAGGACAATGCAAAGATCTAAGACGTGATAATGACTGCCTAAACCAAGATGGTGGCAATGGGGGTATTTACAAAGAGGTACAGGTGGGAAGGAATCATTTTGACAAAAGATCTGCTAGGGCTTAGTGTTAGGGTTACAGGTAAGGGATAAGAAAGCTAGTATATGGTTGTACTGCAAGTTCTGAGTCAAGAGTTGAACTCAAGTTTATGCACTTATCATAAGATGCTTGAAAAACTCCAAACTCAGGAAACTAAGAGCAAAATAACCAGTAACCAACCCTTGAATTGTTCAGAGTATATCTAACCATTTTGTAACATTTATATTTCAGAAAGGCAGAAACTGAGAGAAAAAGTAACAATACATTTACAGAACAACAGAAGGGTGTAAAACAATAATCTTCAAAAAAGAAATGGGCAAATACTTAAACGAGTATGTACACATGAGAGCCATATAACCAGAAATTATGTGAAAGAAGATACAAGAGCAAAGAATTAGTAGTGATACAGGAGAAGCCGAGTCAATTCCATAGGTTTACAGTCTGTGCAAGAGAAGTTAATGGAGTTGGAAGAATTCTTCTTGAGCTACCTAGACTGGGGTTTTTCACAGAGGTGACCTAAAACCAGCTACTCTGAATGGGATTTTGCAAAAAGGAATTAAAGGTGTTTTAGGTACTGAAATTAATACCTCCATCTTTATGGAGAGGATTGTGGGTGGTCAGAACTAAAAAAGGCAGTGATTCAGGTAGTCCACCGTTTTAAATTTTGTTGACAGGTAAGAGAGAAGAAACTAAAGACAATTCTAAGGTTTAAATTTAAATGACTAGGAGAATAATGATGTCATGAACATAAATAGCAAACTCTAGAAGGGAGTTTGATTTGGAGAGGAACATGAATTTAAATTTAAACTTGCTGAATGTGAAATGGCAGCAAGACATCCAAGTAGAAATTTATTACAGGCTGTTGGGAACCTGGAACTGGAGCCCATAGCACAGGTCTGGACTTTAGGATAGCAATAGGTTTTGGAATCAGTTTCAAGAAGGGATATTTAAAAGCACTGGGGTTCTAGAGAAAAAAGTAAAAACAGAAGAAGGTCAAGGAAAAAACTTTAGGGAAATTCTACATTAGCATCAAAAATAGGAAGAAGAGTCTTACAGAAAACTGGTGAAATATTTCAGAGGAATTAAGAGAAGCAAATCAAAGACATCAATATAAAGAAACTCTTAAACATGAGTGTATGGTCAAAATATACCGAAAAGAGAGTAAAGATTGGGGAAAGCTTGCTGCATTCACTTGGATAGAGATATAGCAATTAAAATAGAGACCCATATTAATAGTGGTTTAAACAAAATGGACATGTATTTCTCTTTCACATTAGTAGCCTGCAGGAGGATGATCCTGTTTTACAAGGTTGTCAGAAAGCTAATCTGTTTTGAGCTAATCTCTTATTGCTCCATTATTCCTAGGACATTGTTTTCCTTTGTATGGTTCAAGATGACTCCTCACAGCACTCACATTCTAGGAAGCCATGTGGAGAAATAAAGGAAAGGAAGGGGATTGTGATTCAGAAGTGGCACACATCACTTCCTTCCCCTCTCTTCACATTCTGTTGGCTATAACTTAGTCATATATCTATTACTAGATGAAACATAGTCTATAGTTGAGTGGTCATATATTTAACAAAAAATTCTATTATAGTGAAAAAAAGGGAGAACAAATATTCACTGTTACTGTTACTGAATTTACGTAGAGTCTGATTTAGATGACCATTCTCTATACTCCCTTAACAAATTATAGCATATACCACCACACACCACAGTGACTTGAATTATTTTGTTTAAACATTTCCCCTTTCAGACTATCAGCAACTTGAGCGTATGAACTATGACATGTTCTTATTATTATCTATTATTTCTATTATCTTATTATTTATCAATAATACTTGGTGAATAAATGAATGAGATAGCTTTAAAAATAGATCTGGTATTAGAAAAACTTTTGTAATTTAAATGACAAGGGATAAAAAATTATTTCCTCTAGTGAATGTGAGAATGTTCTTGCATTCCTTGAAATAATTACCATAACAGGCACTGTGATGTAGACAAAGATGAAAATAGTTTCAGAGGAGAGAAGAACATCTAACTGAATTGATCAAAAGAATATGTAAGGCAAGTACAGAAATTCAGTATCTGTCGTGTGGACATGCACAGTAAAGATCTGTCTGTGACTTGCACATTAGTGTTCTGAGCCGGGAAAGCCTCATTAGCCAGAACTTCTCCAGGGCAAATGTGGATTTTTTTAAAGTATTTATTTGCATTTAGCATCTCTGAGGTATTTTGTGCACACGTGCATGTGTGTATGTGTATGTGTGTGTGAATGAAGTACCATAAAATAGGTATTTCTGATTAGATTAAGTTATAGGTTCATAGGTTTCCACTGTAAAGATCTCAGTTTGTGACAAAAAACAAAACAAAACAATGCTCACGTATGATTCTAAGTTGCCTTGAAATCAGGAGGTGCATCTAAGTGAATAGTTAGCATAGCCAACACTTGGTTTTCAATTGTTCCTTTGACAGGTTTGTAACACATGTACTGAGCTCAAGGACTATAAAACCAACTTGTCCCCTCAAGGGAGAGTTAGCAGTGGCAAAACTGGATCAAAATTTGAGCCTCAAAGAAAACAAAATTGTCTGCTGCAGTCAGCTGATGGCATGGAGTATATAAGAAGAAAATCTATATGCAAAAATTAGTACTAGGAGTACCTTTTTTCTAATATTGTAAAGATATATATCTACTGGCAGCCAAAAATCACACTTAATGCTGAAATATTGAGTCAGTCTTATTAAAGTTCAGAATAAATAAAGATGTTCTGGAAGTTCTGAAAAACACATTAAGAAATGGGAAGAAAATACAAGTACAAATAATTGCAGAAAATAAAATCATACACCCAGGACATAGATCAAAAAAATTAGAATAAGAAAGTTATAAAAAATGGCTGTGAATAAGACTATATATATATATGTCTGTGTGTATGCACATATATACGCATGTATACATATACCTATGTATATTATATATAGAATGTTATAATCCACCAGTAATAATAAGTTAAAAAATAATATATAATAATAAGCAGGATGCTTCACATAGACAAAACAAAATAAAAAATCATACAATATACAATACATAGGAGCAACATTAATGGTATACATAAAATCCATATGAGTAAGATGGTGAAACACAGCCAAGCAAGAGGGTCAAATATACCTGTATTTCTTTTTTTTTTTTTTTTTTTTAGTATTAGATATATTTATTTGTAATGGAAAATTATACAAAGCATATTACAACAAGCATTGTGTATGAAAGCAAGTATTCAATATTTGTTGAATGAATTAAAATGTGTACCATCAACTTCTATGCATTTTTGAGAATTACACACTGATGATTGACACAGTACACGCACTTATAATTCTTGGTATAGCAGTTCTTGCTGAGCAATGAGAAAGCAAATTGTCTCTGCCTCAAATGAAAACTTCAATCTTAAATTGATTATATGTGTTAGTTGTGCAATTTTGAATTCATGTTTCTGGCATCTCTTCAATAATATTTTTTCTTCTTTGAGAAGCAATATGGCATAGTAGTTTAGAACATAAACTCTGGAGTCAGGCTGCCAGGGTACAGATCTTACATGCAACATCTTGCCTTTGATAATTAGTTTTTTTTTTTTTTCTTTTTTGTTTTTTATTTTTTTATTATACTTTAAGTTCTAGGATACATGTGCATGACGTTCAGGTTAGTTACATATGTATACATGTGCCATGTTGG
>NC_045435.1:106414108-106452359 GCF_002776525.5 Piliocolobus tephrosceles | reverse complement strand
GGGGAGGGGGGAGGGATTGCATTGGGGAGTTATACCTGATATAAATGATGAATTGATGGGTGCTGACGAGTTGATGGGTGCAGCACACCAACATGGCACATGTATACATATGTAACCTGCACGTTATGCACATGTACCCTAGAACTTAAAGTATAATAAAAAATAAAAATAAAAAAAATTAAAAAAAATAATAAAAAAAAAAAAAGAAAACATAATAACATTCATGCTGAGATAAATTATGGGAAAGAGCCAGTCATACAAAGGGCTAAGGGACAAGCATTCCAGACAAAGAGAACAGCATATATAAAGGGCCTTAGCTAAGAAAGAGCTTGGCATATTTAAAGAAGAGAAAGAAGGTCATTGTAGCTAGATCCTAAGAAATAAGAAACTGAGACATAAGCAGAGAGACAGAAAGATAGAGACAAGATAATGCAGCACTTAAATTTTGTTCTAAGTGCAGCAGAGGGATATTGATTGATGAGTTTTAATTTGAGTAGTGAGATCATTTGTTTCATGTTTTCATCTTCTACTGGGTTGTTCCCATCAGTGTTCTTTCTCCCATTTTAAAATGCCTACAAACAAACCAAAAAACAACAACAAAAGCTCTTCTCTTGATCTTACTTCAGCTGCCAGCTACTGAATCATTTCACTGTTCTCTTTCACAGCAATGCTCCTCAAAAGAGATATCCAATTACAATTTCTAATTCCTATCCTCCTATTCTCTCTAAATATCGTTCTTAAACTTTTTATTATGGAAATTTTCAAAAGAAAGGAGAATAGTGTAATGAACTCCCATGTACTCATCACCAGGTTTAACAACTATAAACTTCGTGATTTATAATTCTTGTTTTATCTATATTGTTATCCATTCCCTCACCACACACAGGATTATTTTTAAGTCAATCCATGGAATCCTGTCATTTCTTCTACAAATATCTGAAGATAAAGCTTTTAAAAATACAATCACAACATAATTTCACCTCAGAACACTGACCATAATTCCCTAACATTATCAAACAGACAATCAGTGTTCAATTTTCCCAATTATGTCATAAATATTTCTTTAACAGTCTGTTGTTGGATTAAAATGAAGCTTATATTCGCATTTGCTATGCATCTTAAATGGAGTGACTTCATAATTTATTGTCCAAACTGGGACCTAACTAAGAGTAAAAAGGAGCACTATTAATAATTATGTCAGAAATAAGCATAAATCAGGATAATCTGATTTATGCAAGCTGAAAGACATGGTCACCTTATTCCTAAATCTATTTTAATCCATGTGATTCCCCTTCCTCTCTGGCTTCTCCTCTTTCTCCATGCCCACCTCCATGCAATGTATTTGTTGAGGAAATCAATCCCTTTGTTCTAATTTCCCACAGTCTGGAATTTGCTGACTGTATTCCATGTTATTTCTCTCTTACATGCATTTTCTAAAAATGATTAAGTAGATCCAAATCTGATTTAGGTTATTCTGCTTTTGTTGTTGTTATTAAACACTTCATAGGTTATATTTCTTTTTCTCAAAACCGACACAGAACAGTCTTCCTCTCAGCCGTCCAACAAAACTGCTCCTGTCAAGGGCCCCAACTGTATTGCTGAACCCAATCTTCATCTTGTTCAATTTATCAACTAATGACTGCTTCTGGTCAATGCCCTTTTTTCACTTTTTTTTTTTTTTAACCCCACACCTTTTGCTTGTTTTCCAGCTTCACTGTTCTTGTCTTCTTCATCCTTTTTTTTTTTTTTTTTTTTTTTCTGAGTTCTCTTCTCTCTGGCCTCTTAATTTTAGAATACCATAGCACTCAATCCTTGGTCCTCTTCTCTTTCTTACATTCACTCCCTTGATGATCTCTTCTAGTCTTCTGGCTTTAAATGCTTTTTACATGCTGACAGATTCCAGCTGAGTGCTCTTCCAGAATTTCGAACTTGCATAGCCCACTGACTACTCAACACCTCCACTCTGATGTCTATTACAGGTATGTCAAACTTAACATGATCAAGACTAAAACTCCTGATCTTCCCACTAAACATATTCCTTTATCTTTTCTATCTCATGTTATGACAGCCCCATCTTTACTGGTTGCTTGGTCCTAAAACCTTGCAATCAACTTTAATATCTCTCTTTCACATCCCACATCAAATCTATCAGGAAATCTGTTGGGTCTATCTGCAAAATAGGTCCGGAATCTAATTACTTTACCTCTCCCATTACCATTCTCGTCTAAGCCTCCATTATCTCTCAGCTAGATTACTGCAATAGCCTCCTAACTGATCTTCCCACTGTAATCTTATCCCCTAGTGTTTATTCTCAAAATATCAGCCAAAATGATTATTTTAAAGTGTGACTTTTATTATGCGATTCTGTTACCAAAACTATCCAACAGTTTCCTCCTTCCATTTAAAGGCCAAAGTTCTTACAATGTCCCACAAGGCTCTCCACTCTCACTCATGCTAACACTGACCTGTTCTTCTACACTCCTCTTCCCCCACTCAGGCTTTCTTGATGTCTTTCAAACATATCAGATATATTCTCATTTTAAAGATAATTACTCTGGCTGTTCTTTTTGTCTGGAACATTCTTCTCTCAGATGTCCACTGGTTAACTCATGAAAGGATCACCTTCTCATTGAGACCTATCCTGACCTATTTAATATTGGATCGTCACTACCCTGCACTCTCTAGCCCCTTTATCATGCTTTACTTTTGATTTTTCCACAGCATGTACTATCATCTAGCCCATTATATATTTACTTATTTGTTATGTTGATTACTTATTGTCCATCTTCCATAGAAGATGGAAGAACATATAAGCTCTTCAAAGGCAGGGATATTTGTTTTATTCCCTGATCAGGAGCCTTAAACAACCTGATCCATGGTAAGCCCTTCCTGTACTCAATCAAATATTTGTTAAATTAACATTGAATGAATAAAAGAGTACTCTTACTACTCTGTGAATACTAGATTTCAGTGGGCAAATATTTAGAAGGCTATTGCAATCACCTAGGTGAGAGACACTGGTAGTCTGGTCTAGAGTGGTAGCAGCATAACGGAAAGAAGTGGAACACTCCGAATGTAGTTTATAGATATTTATGATGATAGATTGGATGAGGAGTCAGGAGGTAGAAGAAGGAAAAGAATCAAGAATAAGCTTCAGATTCCCTAGATGATAAACTGGGTGACTGGTTGTGCAATGGGATGGCTAAGAAGGAAGGAAAGAGATGAGGGGTGGATCAACAGTCCATACTGAGTGGTAAATTTCAGATACCTGTGAGCCATCCAAGAAGTAATTTGAAGCAAGTTGTCAGATAGAATGGTCAGATTGAAGATCTTGGCTATATATAGAAATGTTAGAATTATCAATATAAGACTAGCAATTAAATCTACAGGAATAGTAGATAAAAGGGTAGATATATTTTTATCATTTCTTAAAAAGAATCTGACTCTGGTGTGTGGATTTGGGTAAAAGATACCAAGAAGGAGCAGTTAGTAAGCAGAGGGAAGCAGCATGATATGAGCCAAGAGATAAAGATGTTTCAAAAGTTGTCAAGTGCACTTTGGTTTTGGTAAAACAGTCTTCACGGCATCATTGGTGAAGGCAACCTCACTGGAGTGGTGGAGAAGAAGCTAAATTATGTTCCATTATATCACTATGCTTCCTTGGAATTTTATTAATCCCATACCTCAACAGGGAGTAAAATTCTCATAAGCTTTCAATCAAATCAGGCCAATCCAATGACACATTTATCCACTCGAGTAACAAACTACAAGGAGTGGTAGACAAAGCAAATAATATGGATCCAAGTTGCCTTTTGAATCTATAGGGCAGGGTAGGTATGTTGGGCTAGTAGTAGCACCAAGTAATACCACCTTAGCATCATCAAATCTAAGGAGTGGAGAGGATATTGAAGGAACATCCAGGGAGAGAAAATGCACAGCATGCACATCTAGTCTAATCAATCATAGCATTTCTTCCTCATAAGCTTGGATAGTGTCAGAGGTGCACAGTGCTTCAGGCAGTCCTTACAACTTGACCACACTTGGCACAGGAATTCAACGCATTTGCTTTCCCTATCCCAAGTCCCATCCTAGTCTCACCTCCTTGTCTAATTTCCTCTACTTCACCTCTACAAGACCAGAGCAGTCTATCAGCTTCTGCTTCAACAAGAATAGGGAATGTCTATGTTCTGCTTTAGGTTGAGCCAAATGCTAAGCCTCACTACCTCCCACTTCTTAGAAGTTATTAGAACCTTAAAAGTCACCATCTTCTTTTTTGTCCTCACATGTCAACCTTTCAGATATTTGAAGACAACTATTGTGTTTCCCTAGAATTTCTTTCCTCTCCAGTAGAAGTAACTTTGGCATCTTTACCTAAGGTTCCTAATATTACATAGTTTCTATTTCATATCACCTCATTCACTTTTATCAGCACTCCCATTTTCCTGAAAAACATATACACCTCTACTATCACCGCCACCACCATGCTTTACATGTCCAGAGCAAACTAGAACACTAGAAGGCTGGCTCCAAATAAACAGAGTAAAGCATCTATTTCTAACTTACATTTAGTCCCAGCTACCAGATGCTAGAAGTTTTCCCCCAAGGAGAGTGAGGGAGTGTGAACAAGTTTAAAGGACTCTATGGAGATAAAGGGAGATCATGCAAAGCAGGCATTCGTTCCAGCTGTTGCAACTTCAGCAGTCTAACTACTGAGCAGAACAGATGATTCATTCCCAGGACGTTTTTCCCTTGGGCCATGTGGATTTATGGATTGAAATATCTAGCAGAATAAAAATAGGTTCTGAATAAAATTACAGCATATTGAAGATGAATCAGTTTGGCTCTAACAGCCTAATAAAACATAAAGAGTTATCTTTTAGTCAATTTTTACATAAAGGAAACACTATTATCAATCCCTCTTAAGCATTTCAGAGGAAAATTTGTACCTGATTTTTCAGGTCTCTTATGAGTTACTTTATCAGAGCCATATGGGGAATTAATAAAAATAAAAGCATTCTATTTTATTATTTTTATTTTCCAAATAGATTTTTAAACTCCTTAAGGGCAAGGGCAGGTTTTTTTCAAGTATTTTATCCAGTGATTAGAAAATTAAAAATATGTAAATTATGTGCTTATTTTCATAAAAATAATGAATAAGTAAAAACATGATATAAGCATAGGAAATAATCTTAAACTTTTGAGTCTTCATTGTCTTTATTGCTGGGTCTGCAGAAACAACCAACAGTTTCAAACTGTCCTTTGGAAATTTATCTCTTGTTTATGCCACTAATATAAGCAGCCTGTACAAATCATATGGAAAAGCACTGAGGCCTCCCATTTGCACAAAAGACCTTATTTCCTTATCCTACTCTTCTTGTCTTTCCTACCTTTGCTAGTAGCTTTTTATGTTCATCAGCAGTTTCTCTTAAATAACACTGCATTACTCAGAAACATCAGCTGTAGCCATCTCTCTGTAGGATTTCATGAGTGTTTTAGTTGGTTTAGGTTGGGAGATTCCCAGCCTTGCTTTTCTTATTTTCTTTCTTTATTCAGTGCTTAACCCCATTGTTCCCATTTCCAGTAAGTCTCATCACTTCCAGGAGTAATAAAGGATGGTGTCACCCTACCTTAAATCCCATACCTCATGAGTTACAGGTCTACTGACTATATCTAAAAGCTTTAAGTTCACAAAGCTTTCTGCATAAGAAGTTGTCAAAATAGAACCTTGGCAATGGTTGAATAATTTTAAAAATTAAATTAAAATACTTCCTAAGGGTGAGTTTAGTCAAGTTTGACTTTAATATGAGAGAAAATGCTTATCAAAATGAAAAATCCTTAGGACAAAGGCATTTTCAAATTGTGGGCAAGAAACTAGAAAAGGAATTGTTATCCTCTTAAAGACACAGGGATTCAGAGCAAAGGACGGATGCTCTCACTTTGTGAGTAAATATTGTTTGAATTTACTTACATAAATTTTTACATTTCCCCACTTTTGGCTAGAAGACTCTCCATGTAAAAGCGTTCCTGTTCTTTCATGCTGCAAACACAAAATATTTTGTCAGTTGGATTTCTCTTCAGTTTTATGACACTCACTCCAGTTATATTAGTATTTTCATGATAATCTTTATAACACCACATATGTTTGCATGTGAGCGAGTATGCATAAATCCATTTGCATTGACACTTGTGAGATGTGAACTTCTTCTCTTGATATTTTATTAACCAAAAGGAATGATGCCTTTTCCTTAAAAGTAAGCCACAGAGAATCTTAATATTTTAATGCTAAAAGTTCCTCAGAGATCATATACTTCCACATCGTCATTTTACAGATGAAGTAACTGAAGCCCAGAGGTTAAATAACTAGGCAAATATTATAGAGAGCAATATAAATGGCTTTGCAAACCTCAAAGTAGCTCATTCGTTGGCCTGCAATGACCCTGGTGCTCTCCCACCTGATCTTAAATTCCCGTTAGTCTCACACTTAAAGAGTTTATATAAATTAATCAATAGAGATTACATAAGTAGAATCATTGTTCTTTTATGGACATTGCTAAAATTGGGACTGGAGTTAAGAATAATAATAAATTAAGCACAATTTGTCTTTGATATTCCTTTCCACCTGTTTCTCATCTTCTTGCTTCTTCCTTTTGCTACCTTAGAGGTCTCTTTATTTTCTGAAGTCTGGTCCTAGCATCACTCCTACTGGAGTTTTTAATTTCCTACAGTAACCAGATTTTTCTACACTGATTGACTAACCAAACTTAAAGTCATGTCCTATTCATCTACATAACCAAGCCCTACTATGGTGAACTACAATCTACAGGCCACTACCATTTTCCCCAGTCCTTCAAACTACTGACTTACCTATAATGTCTTGGCATTTCAAATATTAAGGCATGAGTAGGATGAGATATAATGTTCCCCACATCTCATAGCTTTAAATATTGATCCTTTGAATGGAGTAATTCTAGAACAGCAATGACTCCTAGGTAGGTGTGCTCCTTCTCCAAACTCAGCCCCTGCTGTGTATCATTATAATTCTTACAGTTATTTTCTTTGTTTTATGACTGCCCCTAGCTGTCTTCCACCAGATCCTATCAATATATCAATATGTTTTTCTCCTTGACATTTTCCTGTGTCAATGGCAAGGTTTCAATTAAGGAGCATTTGTTCTTATGAATTCTTCTCTGACTAACCTAACAGTCTCTATTTTACAATACTAATACAGTTGTCCCTGCTTATCCACAGTTCACTCTCCACAGTTTCAATTTCCCCAGTCCAAAAATATTAACAGATCCTGAGAGACAGAGAATGAGAAAGAAAGCATACATTCACATAATTTTTATTACAGTGTAACTGTAGTAATTGTTTTATTTTATTATTGTTGATCTCCTATTGTGTTTAATTTATAAACTACATTTTATCATAGAGATGTGCATATAAGAAAAAACATAGTATGTATACGAGTTGGTACTACACATGTTTCAGGCATCCACTGGAGGTCTTGGAACATGCCCATAATGGATAAGAGATGACTACTGCATGTCATTTACCTTCCTCACCTTACGCTTTGTTTTTTAAGATCAGCTGAAGTCTCTTGACCTTAATGATGTAGACAATTTATTCTCACCTTACAATAGTTATAAGAATAAGCCAGCCATAGTGGCTCACACCTATAATCCCAGTACTTTGGGAAGCCATGGTGGGCAGATCATTTGAACCCAGGATTTCGGGACCAGCCTGACCAATATAGTGAAACCCTGTGTCCTCTAAAAATACAAAAATATTAGCTGAGCATAGTGGTGCACGCCTGTAATCCCAGCTCCTTGAGAGGCTGAGGCATGAGAATCACTTGAACCCAGGAGGCAGATGTTGCAGCAGGCCAAGATCATGCCACTGCCCTCCAGCCTGGGCAACAAAACAAGACTCTGTCTCAAAAAAAGAAAAAAAAAGTTGTAAGAATAATTATAATAAACATTTCCTGAATACTTCCTATATATCAGTTCACTAGACTAACAGTGTACATGCTCTGTCTCATGTAATTATTTCAACAATACTTTGATCTATACACTATTAATATTTCTTGATTTATTGACATGGAAACTGCTGGGTGTGATCTTGGACAAATTATTTGCCTTTCTCAGTCTCTCCAAAATGAGCATAATAATACCCACCTCACTGAAGATTCAATGAAATAATTCACATAATACATTTCTCACAGTGCTTAAATTATAGTAAGTACTCTATAAATGTTAGCATTTATTGAATAACTTATCCCATTCATACAGCTAGTAAGTGCTAGAGCCAGGGATCAAAGTTAGGCAGTCAGCTGCCAGAGATACGCTCTGCTAACTCTAAAATGGTACCAATAAAGCACTTATAAATGATGGCTGGTATTGAATGTGATTAGACTAGATTCTGATGCATGAAAACAGGTATCTACTTCTGGTCTGCTTTTCCAAAATGAACTTAAGTTTTATCCCTTAAAGCTTATTTTTAATTTTGTCATCTCCTTTAGCAAATGTAAAACTCTGCAGCAGTGTTTACATTTATGGAACGCATTTATTATAAGTACTGACATAAACATGTTGTCCAAGACAAACCTAAGTTCAAGACAAAATTAAGACAGGGTGTTTGTTCATACACTTGCAGGAAGGAAACTTATCTTTTGTTTCAGCAGGGGTTCAGAAGTTTTAGAAAGGAGACTGAGTTTTGTAGAGAAAATACTGAAACAATCTGATTGGCAAGTGTTCTATTAAGATGGGATTTTTAGAAGTAGGGAAAACTTTCTAATTGGTCTTCAGATAATTTGGCAGTTCTTGGTTGACTGTAGAAAGGCAAGCAGCAGTTTGGGGATGTTTCAAAATGAGGATGTGGAGTGTTTGATGTGTGGAGCTAAGGACTTTCTAGGCTGGCCATATTTTTAAACAACTGAGTTTGATGGTGACTGTTATGGTAGATCATTTCTCAACATTCCCAAGTGATGTCTATCAGAACCCTATAAGGAAGGCAGGGCAGTCATTATCACACCCTTCATTGCCAGTGAACAAATTGTAGATGATGAATTAAAGTTTTGTAAGGTCACATAGCTATAATATTAAAGCGAAGAACCCGGACTACAATCTAGGTTTTCACATTCTCTGTTCCTTGTTCTTTCCATCATGTCACACTGATGTCATACCTTTTTTGTCAACTTAGACATTTTTTATTAAAAGAAAACTAGAAATCCTGTATTTAATATAGAATCAAAAGATATTTTCACCATATAAGGAAATGGTTTTGGAGATCATTTTTAATTCCACTGACCATTAGAAGAAAGTTTAAGAATATAAAAGCTGCATGCAATGTTATTTCAAGAGTTTTTCCTGTTGACCTCTGGAATAAAGATTTGCTAATCTGAATGATCTTTTTCCTCTCCTAAACATCTCTTACAACCATGTATACAGTGTGAAAGCACTATCTATTTTATATATAAATGTACTAGGTATAAGATGTATTTTTCTTATCGTTAACCTTTTCTAAGGCTTATTCTGCACTTCTTATTTTTCTTGTTGACAACTAAAGCTATTGAGCAAGAAGAAATCTTTCTTGTAACTGGTAAAGTGGTCAGTTAAACACAGAGGGACTTCTTCCTCCTACACAAAATTTCTTCTCCATTTTTGCAAAGGCTAGCCTTAGGCAATGTGTTCTTGCTCAAAAATAGCATGACATAGTGGAGAGCCTTGAGTGGATTGAGGTCATTTAGGTACCTGAGCAATAGAGAAAGTACAGGCAACTTGCATAACCAGTTTTTGTGAATACCTTAAAAATACATCTGCAGAGTTTGCATCCTAAAACTTTTTGTGTCCATTAGCTTTAGTATCTGTAGAAGAAAATTCAGTCCTTGCATCATCACAATCTCTATTACTTCAACCTCTTTCTCTCCCTTGCTATATAGTCTCATCAGTGTGAAGATTACTGATGCCAGGAAGTGAATTAAAGGAATTAAAGTCAGAGTTTCCCCCCACCAAATTATATCTATTTCATTATAGAAATTAGTGGTAATTACTATAATCCACCTTTGGTAATGCAAATATACTTTCTGAAAATAGCAAAGAAAATGAAGATTAAGATTTATATCAAAAATCTACAGAGAAGGCTAGTATAATCTCAACGTGTTTTAACTCAATTGCTTATTTTGTAGAAAGGAATATATTTTATAGTTTGCTATTAGCACACATCAAAGAAAAATAAAAAGGGAATTTCAAAGTAGTAAGACTATAAAGGCAAACTAAAGCTTTTCTATGATTAGTGTGAATAGTCTGGGGAAGAGAGGAAAAAAAGACCAATAAGCTGCTCATTCCTGAGGCAGTGCTTTGTTGGCTACTGAGAGAAACAAGCCAAGCACTGAGGTGAAGGTATTCCAAAGAGGGAACATGGTAGCTAGGAAGTGCCTTAATTTCAAGCTAAGATTTTTGTTTATTCATGGAAGCAGTGAAGGGTTAGTGATGAAGGTAATGAATTACACCATAAACATTCATCTATCTCTATATTCTTTTTCCTAAATTATCATTAGAATTAAAATCACCTGTTGTAAGACTTGTATTTCTTTTTCTTTTTCTTGAGATGGAGTCTCCCTCTGTTGCCCAGGCTACAGTGCAGTGGTGCAATCTCAGCTCACTGCAACCTCTGCCTCCCAGGTTCATGCAATTCTCCTGCCTCAGTCTCCTGAATAGCTGGGACTACAGGCACCCACCACGATGTCTGACTAATTTTTGTACTTTTAGTAGAGATGGGGTTTCACCATATTGACCAGGCTGGTCTTGAACTCCTGACCTTGTGATCTGCCCGCCTTGGCCTCCCAAAGTGCTGAGATTACAGGCGTGAGCCACTGTGCCCGGCCAAGACTTTTATTTTCTATAAAATAAAAATATATAGAAAAATGATGATTAAGTCAAGAAGGCACAAAAAGTACTATGACTTAGAAATCCTAGAATATCGTTCTGGAACTTAAGCCTCTCTTTTTGGAAGTATTGGCAGTAGCAGCTATCATCACCTAGTGGCAGTGTATCTAACCAGCCAAATAGTCTTTTTGGAAAATGATATTAACTTCTTGAATGGAATGTCTAAAAATAAAGGCAAAAAGTGATGTCTAATGTATTACCAAGACACACACACACATACACACACACACACACACACACACACACACACACATATATATATATATATATATTTTTTTTTTTTTTTGCCTGGGTTGAATAATGATGTGGTTGTCTGAAGTCTCCCTTTGATTCCCCCCAAATTAGTTAAATCTGGCAGCATCATTGTATTAACCCATCCCAAAGTTTCAAGCATGTTTACTTGATTTAGGCCAGAACTACAAAGTTATCTGAAGGTCAATTTGTAGAACAGTTAATTGGATCATTAAACAACTATGTAATTTACTTATTATGAAAACTCAATTAACAGGGCTGTGAAATGAATGATTTGATCATTTAATCTATTTTTGCAACTAAACTGAATACATGTCTGTATATATATATACACACACACATGCATATATATGTATACATATATGCATGTACATATATACATATATATGGAGAGAGATACAAATTGAAGAGAGATTTTCATTATGAAAATTGGATTATGGAGGCCAAGAAATCCTATAATCTGCCCTCTGCAAGCTGGAGACCCAGGAAAGCTGATGGTGTTAATTTAGTCTGAGGCTGAAGTCATGAGACCCAGTAGTGCTAAAGGTAGAATGTCATCTCATGTACCCCATAAATATAAATACCTAATATGTACCCACAAAAAAATTCAAAATTAATTTTTTTTTTTTTTAAGCCAGAAGAAGATGGATGTTCCTGCTCAAACAGAGAGCAAATCTCTCTGCCTTCCCTCTGCCATTTTGTTCTATTTGGGCCCTCAGTGGACTAGATGATGCCAGCCTACATTGGTGAGGATGATCTTTACTCAGCCTACTGATTCAAATGTCAGAAACAGCCCTGAAGTGGTGTTTTACCAGCGATCTAAGCATCCCTTAGCCCAGTCAAGTTGACACATAAAAATTAACCATCACACTTACCTTAGAATGTTTTTCTTTATATTCAACTGTCTCTCATATGACAGGATCTATAAATCTACATTTTTCCTGGATGATATGGTAGAATTGAACACAATATTCCAGCTGTGGATTGATCAGCCTAATCAACTGTCTTAATTTGGATACTTCAGTTTTATTATTGTTATTTTAGATTCAGGGGGTACATGTGCAGGTTTATTACTTTGACATATTGCGTAATGGTGAGGTTTGGGATTCTAGTGTACCCGTCACCCAAATACCGAACATTATACTCAATAGGTAATTTTTCAACCGTCATCTTCCCTACCCTCCCTGATTTTGGAGTCCCCAGTGTCTCTTACATCCATCTTTATGATCCTTGTTTAGCTGCCACTTGTAAGTGAGAACTTGTGCTACTTTATTTTCTGCTTCAGAATTATCTCACTTAGGATAATGGCTTCTAGCTCCATCCATATTGCTGCAAAAGACATGATTTCATTCTTTTTTATGTCTGCATGGTATTCCATGGTGTATATACACCACATTTTCTTTTTCTTTTTTTAATTATACTTTAAGTTCTAGGGTACATGTGTACAACGTGCAAGTTTGTTACATATGTATACAATATGCCACATTTTCTTTTTCTGATCATCTGTTAATGGATACTTAGGTTGATTCCATGACTTTGCTATTGGGAATATTGCTGTCACAAACATGAGTGCAGGTATCTCTTTTTATATAATTATTTCTTTTCCTTTGGGTAGATAGATACTCAGTAGTGGGATTGCTTGGTTGAATGGTACTTCTATTTTTGGTATTTTAGAGTAGATGCTTCAGTTTTAAAACATTTTCTTGAGCATATCACCTGGAACCTAAGTTTGCACTTACTTTCTAGAATATCTGTATCTAGTTGTCAGCTAAGATTTTTGGCTCCTAATGAGTCTGCATCCAACTGAAATGCTTAAGTATTTTTGCTAGATCTTCTCTTTTCTATATTTGAACATCTTTGTTAATTTACTTATATATCTCCTACATTAATTCCTATCATGTTTCCATTTTTCACCTATAATCCAAATCTGTCAAAAATGTCTTGAATCAGCTCTATCATTCAGTATATTAGCTATTCCTTCTGGATTATGTCACTTCAAACTCAACCTAGTCACCACCTTTATCTTCAAGTCACTAACAAAAATGTCAAGCAGGTCAGGCCTAAGGTCACAGCCCTGCAGCCTGTCATTCAAAACACCCCTCCAACTTGATATCAATCCATTAATCAACTGCCTTTGTGCATGAAATGCTGCAATAGATAAAAATCTACTCATTGGTATTTTGAATTAGCCTAAACTTCTATTTTACACTAGGGTTACATGACTGAAAATGATTAAGTTTATATATTGGTTGTATAAAAAAAATAGATCGACTAGCATTCTTTGGTTCATAGTTATGTATATTATTAAATATATCACAGGTATGGCTTAATAGATATGTTTACTTAGGGTGAGGCTAAGTTTAAGTAAAAACAATGAGTTTATTTTTTAAATCTAAGTAAATAAAAGGACAGACAGTGTATTAATATGGCAAAAATAGAAAGTGTTAAAAATCATTGAAATTAGGGAATGCCTGATATAAAGTTTTACAGTTTCAGTTTTCAATGCACAAATACATTATCTGACCCACATAAAACTAAAATAGGGAGCACATGAGAGACATTATCAAATGCCTTACAAAATACACAGGCCCTATTCTTTATTAGTAAGTTTCAAGAAAGGTAAGAGTTTGAAATAATTTTACTTGTTCTAAGCAAAACTTTTACCAGTTTCTAGTAATCAATATCTCCTTTATAGAAGTAGGCAGGGTTCAAATATGGCAATAGACATGTATACTTCGGTCTTTTTTTCTCAGGTGCTAACACACATCTGTTTAATAATCTGCTTCACCATTGTGTGTGGCCTCAAGCTTGTGAGTCTATGATTTCTAGATATACTCTTACAGCCATTATGAAAATTGGGACATTTCCTATCTCCAGTCATTTAACACTTCAACTACCCAAAATTCCTTCAAGATAACTGGCAATAACTCCTAAGTCACAGATGGATTTTTTTGTTTTGCTCTTTTAGCATGAATTTCATTTAACCCTAAGGACTTGAACTAATTTAGACTATCTGCATGCACTCATCGATCAGTCAATAAACATTTTGAACATTTACTAGATGCTAAGCAATATATTTAAAATTGTTTCCCCTGGGGAACTTAGAGTTTAGCAGGGGAGACAGATGTATAAATAAATGCATATTTATTTACAACATGACAAGTGCTGTAATAGGAGTACGTACAGAACATCATGTAAATACACAATAGGAACTATCCACCTTTGCGTGATTTTTAAAAGGTGGAGATAAGCAAGCTGGGTCTTAAAGACTGTCCATGAATTCTGCAGGCAAAGAAAGATATTTATATCAATGGATTAGTAAGGTCAATGATCATTGAGAAGTTTGGCAAAGCTAGAACTCAAAAAGCATAAAAACATACGATGCAGGGTCTTGAGTGCCATGGTAAGAAGTCTGGACTTAGAAATTATACAGAACAAAAATAATGCTTAAGTAGTGGAATGACAAGATTTATTTACAGAGAAAAATTCTTTAATGGATTGGAGGTTGAGGAGAGGAAATGCATCTCAAGCAGCAGGAAGAATTTTTTAAAAGTCTGCTGAGATAATGCAGGCAAACAATAATGAGAGCCAGAATCAAGGTATTATCATATTTTTGGCTTCAATTCCTCATCAACATGTTCTTCTCCTTCCAGTTTAATAATTATTTTTAGCCAGTCATGGTGGCTTATGCCTGTAATCCCAACACTTTGGGAGGCTGAAGTGGGTAGATCACTTAAGGCCAGGAGTTTGAGACCAGCCTGGCCAACATGGCATAATCCTGTCTCTACTAAAAAATACAAACATTAGCCAGGCATGGTGGCACATGCCTGTAATCTCAGCTACTTAATAGGCTGAAGCACGAAAATCTCTTGAACCCAGGAGACCGAGATGGCACCATTGCACTCCAGCCCATGTGACAAAGCAAGACTCTATCTCAAAATAATAAATTATAATAATTATTATTTTGATAGAGGAGGTGAAAACAAAAGAGAGTATTACATTTACTATTTCTCCATCACCTGTTAACATTAGAATTTTCCTGAAGAATTGTCACTGTCTTGGTTTACTGCTTATGTTAATTTTTTTTTAAATTAAACAAGCAAAAGCCAGTGTTTTGCTAGTATCTTCTATAAGCTTCAGATTGTACTAGCCTTTATCCTTCCTGACACAATTATTACAGGGTTCGCTTACCTTTTCTATTTGAATTTGGTTACCAATATCTGTCAATATTTGCTAGATGTCTCCCAATGTGTCTGTTTTATTTTTATTTACTAATAGAACTTCCAAACACATAGAAACGCAAATATCTACAATAAAGCTTGCATTTCCCACCCTTCATTGTATCCAAGTGTGGCCATCTGACTAAATTTGTCCAAGGGAAGTAAGAGGAAGCAGCATGTATCTTTACGGCCTAGAGCTATGCTTTTCTTCACCTCCTTCTTACTGATGGTTGCATTACAGAAGGAATACCTGGAACTAGAGCAGACATACCACAGTAGATCATGAAGTGACCTCAAGAATGATGTCTATATGCAGCACAGCCACAAAGAAGGCTGGGTCCACAAGAACCTTGTGGAGCACAGATACTGTACCAGTCATAAACTATTCAACTTCAGACTTTAATAAGAAAGAGAAATTATTTCTGTACTGTTAAAACTTCTGCAACTTTAAGTTCTTAGCAACAAAGCCTAATCCTGATATGATATCCCCTTTTAAATGTTAATCTCCTTCTCCTACTTTTTAAAGATCATAAAATTCAGGCCGGGTGCAGTGGCTCATGCCTATAATCCCAGAACTTTGAGAGGCTGAGGCAGGCAGATCATTTGAGGTCAGGAGTTCGAGACCAGCCTGGCCAATATGGTGAAACTCCGTCTCTACTAAAAATACAAAAATTAGCTGGGTGTGGTGGTGGGTGCCTGTAATCCCAACTACTTGGGAGGCTGAGACAGGAGAATGGCTTGAACCCGGAAGGTGGAGGTCGTGGTGAGCCGGTAACGGGCCAATGCACTCCAGCTGGGGTGACAAGAGTGAGATTCTGTTTCAAATAAATAAATAAATAAATAAATAGATCATGAAATTCAAACAGAAGAATAAATAAAACATCCCTAGCATCATTCCTCCATATCACCCAATTCTTACAATAAAGGTGAAAAAGAGAGAACTAAATAAAAGAGGTCTGTCAGAGAATATATATTATTTTATAATTATGTATATGTTATATATTACTCATATATATTATTAATTATATATTACATATTAGTCATATATGTGAATACGTATTACTCATATATATTCTTATATAAACTGGCATAATTGTGAAAATTAAATGAGGCAATCAATATAAGATTCTTAGTACAATGCCCTTTATATTGTAACTGCTCAATGAATAAGAGCTGTCATTACTTAGTATGACTTAGTGGACCTTAAAATGCCTCATTTCCTTTCACTGGTTTTACAAACTCCAAAATGAGGTCACTGTTATCCATGCTCTTTTACACTTTTACAACTCCAAGCAGTTATCTCCTATTAATCAGATTAGGCTTGGACTAGAAGTTTACTTCACTGCTTTAACTTTTTGAAGGAAAAAAAAAAAAAGCACATTCACAAGTATACTACCACTTTTTTGGTGTCTTCTTTGAACAAGGTATGTCTTTAGAGTTTTCCATTGCTTACTTTCAGTTCTAAATGCCATCCCACCATGATCCCAAGATAATAATTACATACTGTCTTAGCATACCAAATTCACTTTCTTTATTATTTATATTCTGCATTGGTGTGAAGATATTTCAGGCCAAAAATATTATTAATGTTCCTCTTCCTTATTTTCTCCAGTGAGAATGTATTATTTCCACTGTTGATCTGTCAGTTCCAGGCTTGCTTTCCTGTATCTTATTTGGTTTCAAGGTGTTTAAAAAATATTATCTCTAAACTCCTTTCAAATTTGAGGTGGCCTTCTGGGTTTTTCCAGGTATGTTCCAACTTTCCCCATGTCCCAAATAGTATAGGAAACCCATGCCTTTGTCATGATACTATATACTCAGTCAACTACTCACTTCTAATAGCTCCTTTTTTTTCATCATTCGAATTCTACAGTACTCCAAAGTCGCTTGTAAATTCTTTTATGCTTCTTTTGATGGTTTCTTTTAACATCAATTATGAGTAATAATCAGTAATTTCAATGTCTTTCAGGCTCACTTCTTAGTAAGTCTTCATGCAGTTGCATCCATACTTTTCTTCAGTATAGAAAAAACATCCACTATGAAGTTCCTTTTTTCCTAAGACATTATCGGCTTTCTTAAATGTGTTAATTACTCTGAATTCACAAAGTCAAATTTTAAATGTAAAAACAATTTCAATAAGGCTACCATTCACAGAGTTAATATGTAATGGAGCCATAATGAATGGACACCACACTATACAGAACTTAAATTTCCTGATGCCAAATTCTTAAAATCTAGTTGGGGGTCAAGAGTAACAGACATAGAATAAATAATAAATAATAAAAGACTATAATATATTGTGCTAAGTTTCAAAAAACATTATAGGTACTAAAATATGGATATAATACCACAGGAAAAGAAAATTCATATACATTTAATACATTGGGAATGATTTTATGAAGAAGGTAGAACTTTAACTGGGATTTTTAGAACAGTCAGCATTAGATAGGCAATAGCTTAGAGGAGAGTTTTTCGGGAAAGTTAAGGAACATATGAGATATATCCATAACACCTTCCCAAGACATTGAGGACATGAAGCTAACAAGAGCCAAAGGGATGTATTGTTACCAAGTGTAGTTTCTAAGTAGAGAGGACTCATGCCATGGCAGACCTTGGGGCTCAGACATTAGAGTAAGCATGGCAGAACGTAGTGGTTCCCAAACTAAAACTTCACGGAGACAGCCCAAGTCATCCACAAGTTTTCTATAAAAAGTTTTACATTTTGTTTTTTTATTTGATTAAGCAAATATATAGTTTGGTAGATTTATCCTAATGACCACATTAATACCATGTACTGACCAGAGATTTCAGCACCCACATTTCAATATGTACATTATTATATTAGCACAAACTACTTTAATTATTGAGGGTTCCTAAGAACAAAATAGAGACTGACTCAAAACATAAATGATGGTGGAGAGTGACTTCAGCAAGATGGTGAAATAAGTGTTCTTCACCTTCACTTCCCCCAACAGAAGTTCAACTAGCAACTATTCACAGACAAGAATACCTTCATGAATATACCATAACTTGGGAGTAAGGCTGAGACACGCACCTGTATCACAGAACTTAGAAAAGCTACATTTGAAGGGCAAGAGGAATGGTTCTACCTGATTATGTTGCCCTTCTCAAGCCAGTACAGCACTACACACAGTAAACTCCCCGCTAGACTGATGCTTTCTATGTTGAGAAAAAAGTGAGGTGGAAGCAGACATTCAGCTTCTCCACCATTTTAGGACCCTTTGCAAGAGGCTCACTTCTGTCTCATCCCACAGGAAACACTGGTAGTACCAGCAGGGCTATACCACCTGGGTCAGTTAGAAACAAAGAATGGGGGTGGGGCTCACAGTGACCAGTGTGCAGACCTTGGCCATTGTTCCAGATTCTGACCAATAAAGGCACCACACCAGAGATACTAGCGAATAGCATCATGTTGCAGGAAGCATGTCTACAAGTCTATCAGACTCAAGTCCCTAGCTAGTATTCCCACACATTCCCAATGCTCTCCTTAAGGCTTTCCCAGGCCAGGAGGTAACTGCAGGTTGGTGATTACCCTTGGAGGGAGGATCTAGCCTCATCCAACCCCAGTGGCCAAGAGGTAATCCAACTAAGCACCTGTGCTCTCCTTAAGTCTTCCTCAGGTCAGGAGGCAACTACAAGCCAGTGAGTACCCTCCAAGGGAGCATTTGGCCCCATCCAAACCCAGCTGCTGAGTAGCAACTCCATTAATCCTCAATGTTCTACTTAAACCTACCATAGGTCAGGAGGCAAGCCCAAATCCATACATATCTTTGGAGATAGTCTCTGGCCCTACCCACTCCATGTGGCTGAGGAGCAACCCCAGAGACCTCACCTAACCTCAGAACCAAGCACACAACCCTGCCTAATGACAGATTCCAGACAAGAGTATCTCCTAACAACCTTGCCTGATCAGAAACCATCAGAACTGAACAACAGCTCTGCCTAAAGGTAGAGTCTGGTCAGTAGTCTCACCAGACCATGGAGCAGCCAGCAGTACCATTCAACCTCAGAGCACAGGAAGTGACCCAGCCCAAGAAGAAAGACTAATACCAAGACATGCCTGTTGAGGGTTGCTGCCAGCTGGTGCATCCAGAACCTCAGGATAGGCTAAATAGTAAAGATCTATCACCACCAAAGAACAACTGTAAAGGCCAGAAGAGGTGGTGGTCTCCTCGAGTACATAGGTATAAAAGTAAAGACACAAGGATTTTGAAAAATTGGGGGATATGGAACCAAAAGAAACTAAAAAGCTCCAATAACTGACTCAGAAGAAATGGTGATCTATGGAATGACTGATAAAAAGTTCAGAATAATCATCTTAAAGAAGTTCAGGCAACTCCAAGAAAATAAACTTACAAATTTAAGAATGAAATCATAACAAGTATCTTTTTAGATCACAGTGGCATTAAATTAGAAATCAATAACAAGGGAAATCCTGGAAAATACAAAAATATGTGGAAATTAAACAACATGATCCTAAACAATCAATGGGTCACAGAAGAAATCAAAAAGGAAATCAAAATACCTTGACACAAATGAAAATGGAAACCCAACATATTAAAATTTATTAAATGCAGTGAGAACAGTCCTATGGGTGAAAGTTATAGTAACAAATACCTATTTCAAAAAGGAAGATCCCAAATGAATAATTTAATATTATACCACAGGGAAATAGAAAAATAAGAATAAGCAAAATCCATTAGCAGAAGGAAGCAAATAACAAAGAACAGAGCAGAAATAGGTATTAGAAAAGACAAACAAACAACTAACAGTTCATTTTTTGAAAAACTAAACAATATTGACAAGCCTCTAGTGAGACAAAGGAGAAAAAGAAGACAAAGAGATGAGAAATGAAAGAGAAGACCACCAAGAAAAGTAATCCACAGAAATACATTACAAGAAACTACTATAAATATACACCAACAAATGGAATAATCTAGAATAAATGAATAAATTCCTACATACACAAAAAACCTACCAAGATTAAATCATAAAGAAATAGAAAATCTGAACAGACCAATAATGAGTAAGGAGATTGAATAAGTAATAAAAATGTCTACAATCAAAGAAAAGCCCAGGACGAGATGGCTTTACTGCAGAATTCTACCAAATACTAAAGAATTAATGCCAATTACTTTCTTTTTTTAACCTTTTTGGTTTTTTTTCCTTTTTTTTCATTATACTTCAAGTTCTAGGGTACATGTGCATAATGTGTAGGTTTGTTACACATGAATACATGTGCCATGTTGGTGTGCTGCACCCATTAACTCGTCATTTACATTAGGTATATCTCCTAATGCTATTCCTCCCCTCTCCCCCCACACCATGATAGGCCCCGGTGTGTGATGTTCCCCCTCCTGTGTTCAGGTATTCTCATTGTTCAATTCCCACCTATGAGTAAGAACACACAGTGTTTGGTTTTCTGTTCTTGCAATAGTTTGCTGAGAATGATGATTTCCAGCTGCATCCATGTCCCTACAAAGGACATGAACCCATCCTTCTTTATGGTTGCATAGAATTCCTTGGTGTATATTGTGCCACATTTTCCTAATGCACCCTGTCATTGATGGACATTTGGATTGGTTCCAAGTCTTTGCTATTGTGAATAGTGGCGCAATAAACATACCTGTGCATTTGTCTTTATGCAGCATGATTTATAATCCTTTGGGTAAATGGCCATACTGCCCAAGGTAATTTACAGATTCAATGCCATGCCCATTAAGCTACCAATGACTTTCTTCACAGAATTGGAAAAAACTACTTTAAAGTTCATATGGAACCAAAAAAGAGCCTGCATTGCCAAGACAATCCTAAGCTAAAAGAACAAAGCTGAAGGCATCACACTACCTGACTTCAAACTATACTACAAGGCTACAGTAACCAAAACAGCATGGTACTGGTACCAAAACAGAGATATAAATCAATGGAACAGAACAGAGCCCTCAGAAATAATACCACACATCTACAGCCATCTGATCTTTGACAAACCTGACAAAAACAAGAAATGGGGAAAGGATTCCCTATTTAATAAATGATGCTGGAAAAATTGGCTAGCCATAAGTAGAAAGCTGAAACTGGATCCTTCCCTTACTCCTTATATGAAAATTAATTCAAGATGGATTAGAGACTTAAATGTTAGACCTAAAAACCATAAAAACCCTAGAAGAAAACCTGGGTAATACCATTCAGGACATAGGCATGGGCAAGGACTTCATGTCTAAAACACCAAAAGCAATGGCAACAAAAACCAGAATTGACAAATGGGACCTAATTAAACTACAGAGCTTCTGCACAGCAAAAGAAACTACCATGAGAGTGAACAGGCAACATACAGAATGGGAGAAAATTTTTGCAATCTACTCATCTGACAAAGGGCTAATATCAGAACCTATAAAGAACTTAATCAAATTTACAAGAAAAAAACAAATAACCCCATCAAAAAGTGGGCGAAGGATATGAACAGACACTTCTCAAAAGAAGATATTCATACAGCCAACACACACATGAAAAAATGCTCATCATCACTTGCCATCAGAGAAATGCAAATCAAAACCACAATGAGATACCATCTCACACCTGTTAGAATGGCAATCATTTAAAAAATCAGGAAACAACAGGTGCTGGAGAGGATGTGGAGAAATAGGAACACTTTTACACTGTTAGTGGGACTGTAAACTAGTTCAACCATTGTGAAAAACAGTGTGGCGATTCCTCAAGGATCTAGAACCAGAAATACCATTTGACCCAGCCATCCCATTACTGGGCATATACCCAAAGGATTATAAGTCATGCTGCTATAAAGACACATGCACACGTATGTTTATTGCAGCACTATTCACAATAGCAATGACTTGGAATCAACCCAAATGTCCATCAGTGACAGACTGGATTAAGAAAATGTGGCACATATACACCATGGAATACTATGCAGTCATAAAAAAGGATGAGTTCGTGTCCTTCATAGGGACATGGATGCAGCTGGAAACCATCATTCTCAGCAAACTATCACAAGAACAGAAAACCAAATACCGCATTTCCTCACTCATAGGTGGGAATTGAACAATGAGATCACTTGGACACAGGAAGGGGAACATCACACACTGGGTCCTATTGTGAGGAGGGTGGAGAGGGAAAGCATTACAAGATATACCTAATGTAAATGACGAGTTAATGGGTGCAGCACACCAACACGGCACATGTATACATATGTAATGAACCTGCACGTTGTGCACATGTACCCTAGAACTTAAAGTATAATAAAAAAATAAAAATAAAAAATAATCCTTTGGGTATATACCCAGTAATGGGATGGCTGGGTCAAATGGTATTTCTAGTTCTAGATCCTTGAGGAATCGCCACACTGTCTTCCACAATGATTGAACTAGTTTACAGTCCCACCAACAGTATAAAAGTGTTCCTATTTCTCCACATCCTCTCCAGTACCTGTTGTTTCCTGACTTTTTAATGATTGCCATTCTAACAGGTGTGAGATGGTATCTCCTTGTGGTTTTGATTTGCATTTCTCTGATGGCGAGTGATGATGAGCATTTTTTCATGTGTCTGTTGGCTGCATAAATGTCTTCTCTTGAGAAGTGTCTGTTCATATCCTTTGCCCACTTTTTGATAGGGGTGTTTGATTTTTTCTTGTAAATTTGTTTGAGTTCTTCATAGGTTCTGGAGTATGTCAGATGAGTAGACTACAAAACTTTTCTCCCATTCTGTAGGTTGCCTGTTCACTCTGATGGTAGTTTCTTTTGCTTTGAAGAACCTCTGTAGTTTAATTAGATCCCATTTGTCAATTCTGGCTTTTGTTGCCATTGCTTTTGGTGTTTTAGACATGAAGTCCTTGCCCATGCCTATGTCCTGAATGGTATTACCTAGGTTTTCTTCTAGGGTTTTTATGGTTTTAGGTCTAACATTTAAGTCTCTAATCTGTCTTGTATTAATTTTTGTAAAAGATGTAAGGAAGGGATCCAGTTTCAGCTTTCTACATGTGCCTAGCCAGTTTTCCCAGCACCATGTATTAAATAGGGAATCCTTTCCCCATTTCTTGTTTTTGTCAGTTTTGTCAAAGATCAGGTGGCTGTAGATGTGTGGTATTGTTTCTGAGGGCTCTGTTCTGTTCCATTGGTTTATATCTCTGTTTTGGTACCAGTACCATGTTGTTATATCTCTGTTTTGGTACCAGTACCATACAGTAACCAAGGTTACTGTAGCCTTGTAGTATAGTTTGAAGTCAGGTAGCTTGATGCCTCCAGCTTTGTTCTTTTGACTTAGGATTCTCTTGGCAATGCGGGCTCTTTTTTGGTTCCATATGAACTTTAAAGTAGTTTTTTCCAATTCTGTGAAGAAAGTCATTGGTAGTATGATGGGGATGGCATTGAATCTATAAATCACTCTGGGCAATACGGCAATTTTCACGATATTGATTCTTCCTATCCATGAGCATGGAATGTTCTTCCATTTGTTTGTGTCCTCTTTTATTTCATCGAGCAGCAGTTTGTAGTTCTCCTTGAAGAGGTACTTCACATCGTTTGTAAGTTGGATTCCTAGATATTTTATACTCTTTGAAGCAACTGTGAATGGGAGTTCACTCAGGATTTGGCTCTCTGTCTGTTTTTGGTGTATAAGAATGCTTGTGATTTTTGCACATTGATTTTGTATTCTGAGACTGCTGAAGTTGCTTATCAGCTTAAGGAGATTTTGGGCTGAGTCGATGGGGTTTTCTAAATATACACTCATGTCATCTGCAAACAGGGACAATTTGACTTTCTCTTTTCCTAACTGAATACCCCTTAGTTCGTTCTCCTGACTGATTGTCCCGGCCAGAACTTCCAACACTATGTTGAATAGGAGTGTTGAGAGAGGGCATCCCTGTCTTGGGCCAGTTTTCAAAGGGAATGCTTCTAGTTTTTGCCCATTCAGTATGATATTGGCTGTGGGTTTGTCACAAATAGCTCTTATTATTTTGAGATACGTTCCATCAATAACTAGCTTATTGACAGTTTTTAGCATGAAGCGCTGTTGAATTTTGTCAAAGGCCTTTTCTGCATCTATTGCGATAATCATGTGGTTTTTGTCTTTGGTTCTGTTTATACGCTGGATTACATTAATTGATTTGCATATGTTGAACCAGCCTTGCATCCCAGGGATGAAGCCCACTTGATCATGGTGGATGAGCTTTTTGATGTGATCCTGGATTAGGTTTGCTAGTATTTTATTGAGGATTTTTGCATCAATGTTCATCAGGGATATTGGTCTAAATTCTCTTTTTTTGTCGTGTCTCTGCCAGACTTTGGTATCAGGATGATGTTGGCCTCATAAAATGAATTAGGGAGAATTCCCTCTTTTTCTGGTATGGAATGGTACCAGCTCCACCTTGTACCTCTGGTAGAATTTGGCTGTGAATCTGTATGATCCTGGACTTTTTTGGTTGGTAGACTATTAATTATTGCCTCAATTTCAGAGCCTCTTATTGGTCTATTCAGGGATTCTACTTCTTCCTGATTTAGTCTTGGGAGTGTGTACGTGTCCAGGAATTTATATATTTCTTATAGATTTTCTAGTTTATTTGCATAGAGGTTTTTACAGTATTCTCTGATGGTACTTTGTATTTCTATGGGGTCAGTGGTGATATCCCCTTTATCGATTTTTATTGTGTCTATTTGATTCTTCTCTCTTTTCTTCTTTATTAGTCTTCCTAGTGGTCTATCAATTTTGTTGATCTTTTCAAAAAAACCAGCTCCTGTATTCATTGATTTTTTGAAGGGTTTTTTGTGTCTCTATGTCCTTCAGTTCTGCTCTAATATTAGTTATTTCTTGCCCTCTGCTAGCTTTTGAATGTGTTTGCTCTTGCTGGTCTAGGTCTTTTAATTGTGATGTTAGGGTGTCAATTTTAGATCTTTCCTGCTTTCTCTTTTGGGCATTTAGTGTTATAAATTTCCCTCTACACGCTGCTTTAAATGTGTCCCAGAGATTCTGGTATGCTGTGTCTTTGTTCTCATTGGTTTCAAAGAACATCTTTATTTCTGCCTTCTTTTCGTTATGTACCCAGTAGTCATTCAGGAGCAGGTTGTTCAGTTTCCATGTAGGTGACCAGTTTTGAGTGAATTCTTAATCCTGAGTTCTAGTTTGATTGCACTGTGGTCTGAGAGACAGTTTGTTATAATTTCTGTTCTTGTACATTTGCTGAGGAGTGCTTTACTTCCAACTATGTAGTCAATTTTGGAATAAGTACGATGTGGTGCTGAGAAGAATGTATATTCTGTTGATTTGGGGTGGAGAGTTCTGTAAGTGTCTATTAGGTCCACTTGGTGCAGAGCTGAGTTCAATTCCTGGATATCCTTGTTGACTTTCTGTCTCGTTGATCTGTCTAATGTTGACAGTGGGGTGTTAAAGTCTCCCATTATTCTTGTGTGGGAGTCTAAGTCTCTTTGTAAGTCTCTAAGGACTTGCTTTATATGAATCTGGGTGCTCCTGTATTGGATGCATATATATATTTAGGATAGTTAGCTCTTCTTGTTGAATTGATCCCTTTACCATTATGTAATGGCCTCCTTTGTCTCTTTTGATCTTTGTTTGTTTAAAGTCTGTTTGATCAAAGACTAGGGTTGCAACCCCTGCCTTATTTTTGTTTTCCATGTGCTTGGTAGATCTTTCTCCTTCCCTTTATTTTGAGCCTATGTGTTTCTCTGAACATGAGATGGGTCTCCTGAATATAGCACACTGATGGGTGCTGACTCTTTATCCAATTTGTCAGTCTGTGTCTTTTACTTGGAGCATTTAGCCCATTTACATTTAAGGTTAATATTGTTATGTGCGAACTTGATCCTGTCATTATGATGCTACCTGGTAATTTTGCTCATTAGTTGATGCAGTTTCTTGCTAGTATCAATGGTCTTTACATTTTGGCATATTTTTGCAGTGGCTGGTACCAGTTGTTCCTTTCTATGTTTACTGCTTCCTTCAGGAGTTCTTGTAGGGCAGGCCTGGTGGTGACAAAATCTCTCAGCATTTGCTTGCATGTAAAAGATTTTATTTCTCCTTCACTTATGAAACTTAGTTTCGCTGGATATGAAATTTTGGGTTGAAATTTCTTTTGTTTAAGAATGTTGAATATTGGCCCTCACTCTCTTCTGGCTCGTAGAGTTTCTGCCGAGAGATCCACTGTTAGTCTGATGGGCTTCCCTTGTTCATACCGCAGCCTTTCTCTCTGGCTGCCCTTAACATTTTTTCCTTTATTTCAACTTTGGTGAATCTGAAAATTTTGTGTCTTGGAGTTGCTCTTCTCAAGGAATATCTTTGTGGTGTTCTCTTTATTTCCTGAATTTGAATGTTGGACTGCCTTGCTAGGTTGGGGAAGTTCTCCTGGATAATATCCTGCAGAGTGTTTTCCAACTTGGTTCCATTCTCCCCGTCCCTTTAAGGTACACCAATCAGACGTAGATTTGGTCTTTTCACATAGTCCCATATTTCTTGGAGGCTTTGTTCATTTCTTTTTACTCTTTTTTCTCTACACTTCTCTTCTCACTTCATTTCATTCATTTGATCTCCAATCACTGATACTCTTTCTTCCAGTTGATCAAATCAGCTACTGAAGCTTATGGATGCATCACGTAGTTCTCATGCCACGGTTTTGAGCTCTATCAGGTCATTTAAGGATGTCTCTACATTGGTTATTCTAGTTAGCCACTTGTCAAATCTTTTTTCAAGGTTTTTAGCTTCTTTGCAATGGATTCAAACTTCCTCCTTTAGCTCGGAGAAGTTTGATCATCTAAAGCCTTCTTCTCTCAACTTGTCAAAGTCATTCTCCATCCAGCTTTGTTCCGTTGCTGACGAGGAGCTGTGTTCCTTTGGAGGGGGAGAGGCACTCTGATTTTTAGAATTTTCAGCTTTTCTACTCTGTTGTTTTCCCCATCTTTGTGGTTTTATCTACCTTTGGTCTTTGATGATGGTGACGTACAGATAGGGTTTTGGTGTGGATGTCCTTTCTGTTAGTTTTCCTTCTAACAGTCAGGACCCTCAGCTGCAGGTCTGTCGGAGTTTACTGGAGGTCCACTCCAGACTCTGTTTGCCTGGGTATCAGCAGTGGAGGCTGCAGAAGAGTGAATATTGCTGAACAGCAAAAGTTGCTGCCTGATCGTTCCTCTGGAAGCTTTGTCTCAGAGGGGTACCCAGCTGTGTGAGGTGTCAGTCTGCCCCTACTGAGGGGTGCCTCCCAGTTAGGCTACTCAGGTGTCAGGTACCCACTTGAGGAGGCAGTCTGTCCATTCTCAGATCTCAAACTCCATGCTAAAAGAACCACTACTCTCTTCAAAGTTGTCAGACAGGGACATTTAAATCTGCAGAGGTTTCTGCTGCCTTTTGTTTGGCTATGCCCTGTCCCCAGAGGTGGAATCTACAGAGGCAGGCAGGCCTCCTTGGGCTACGATGGGCTCCACCCAGTTCGAGCTTCCCAGCTGCTTTGTTTACCTACTCAAGCCTCAGCAGTGGCGGTTGCCCCTCCCCAAGCCTCGCTGCCACCCTGCAGTTAGATCTCAGACTGCTGTGCTAGCAATGAGGGAGGCCCCATGTGTGTGTGACCCTCCGAGCTATGCATGGGATATAATCTCCTGGTGTGCCGTTTGCTAAGACCCTTGGAAAAGTGCAGTATTAGGGTGGGAGTGACCCAATTTTCCAGGTGCTGTGTGTCACAGTTTCCCTTGGCTAGGAAAGGGAAACTTGTGCTTATCCCTTGTGCTTCCCGGGTGAGGGGATGCCTCACCTTGCTTCAGCTCTCTCTCTGTGGACTGCACCTACCATCCTGCACCCACTGTCCGATGGGCCCCAGTGAGATGAACCCGGTACCTCAGTTGGAAATACAGAAATCACCCGTCTTCTGTGTTGCCTGGAGTTGTTCCTATTCAGCCATCTTGGAACCGCCCGCCATTTATTTTCAAACTCTTCCAAAAATTGAAGTGGAAAAAATAATTTCTAAACTCTTTTGACAAGGTGAGCATCAACCTGATACCAAAGCCAGACAATGACCAACAGCAGAGAAGAAAACTATAGATCAATAGCTCTGCTGAACATAGATGCAAAAAATCCTCAACAAAATATCATAAAACAAATTCAACAACACATTAAATCCCAGAGATTTATCCCTGGGATGCAAAGATGTTTCAAAATATAGAAATCAATAAATGTAATACACCACATTAACAAAATGAAGAATAACAATTATGTGATCATCTCAATAGATATGGAAAAAGTATTTCAGAAAATTCAATACCTTTTCATGATATAAACTCTCAATAGATTAGGTTAAAGGGAATGTATTTCAACACAATGACTATATGAAACCCGTAGCTATTATTATTCTCAATAGTGAAAAGTTAAAATCTTTTTCGCTAAGATCAGGGACAAAACAAGGATGCCCACTCTTATCACCACTTCTTCTCAACATAGTACTGGAAGTTCTAGCCAGCACAATTAGGCAAGAGGGCAATAAAAAGGCATTCTAATAGTAAAGGAAGAAAGAAATTGTCTCTATTTCCTAACAAAATAATCTTATATATACATAAAACTCTAAAGACCTCACCTCAAGGCCAGGTGCAGTGGCTCACACCTGTGATCCTAGCAATTTGGGAGGCTGAGGTACAAGGATCAATTGATCTCAGGAGTTAAAGACCAGCCTCAGCAATACAGTGAGACCCCCATCTCAAAAAAGAAAAGAAATGAAAAAAAAAAAGACTCCACCACAAAACTGTTAGAACTGATAAATTTAGTAAATTTGCAGGATACAAAATCAATATACAAAAATCAGTAATGTTTCTATGTGCTAATAAACGATCTGAAAAGAATATTAAGAAAGCAATTACAATAGCAACAAAAAAAATTAAATACTTAGGGGTAAGTTTAACAATAGTTAGGTGTAAAAGATCTTTATACTTAGGTGCAAAATACCTGTATATTTAACTATAAAACACTGATGAAAGAAATCAAAGAAAACAAATAAATTGAATGATGTTCTCTATTCTTGGATTAGAAGAATCAGCATTGTGAAAATGTCCATGCTACCAAGGTGATCTACAGATTTAATGCAATCTGTACCAAAATTCCAATGTCATTTTTCACAGAAATGGAAAATACAATTCTTAAATTTGTCTACGAAAGCCTCCCAATAGCCAAAACAATTTTGAGCCAAATGGAACAAAGTTGGAGGCATCAAACTCCTTGATTTCAAAACATACTATAAGAGAATTGTTATCAAAACAGCATGGTACTGGCATAAAAATAGACACATCAAGCAATGGAATAGAATGCAGAGTCCTGAAATAAACTCACAAATTAATGGTCAATTGATTTTTACAAATGTGCCAAGAACACATAATAGATAAATGACAGTTTTTTCAATAAATGGTGTTGACAAAACTGGATATCCACATGCAGAAAAATGAAATTGGACCTTTGTCTCACATTATATACAAAAATAAACTCAAAATGTGTTAAAGATTTAATTGTAAGACCCAAAACTGTAAAAAAGAAGAAAGCATACAGAAAATCTTCATTAAACTGATTTGGGTAATAATTTTTTGAATATGACCCCAAAAGTACAGGCAACAAAGGCAAAAAGAGACAAATGGGATGGCAGAAAACTAAAAAGCTTCTGCACAGAAAACAATTAATAAAGTGAAGAGACAACCCACAGAATATGATAAAATTCTTATAAACCATACATCTGATAAAGGATTAATATCCAAAATATATAAGGAACTCAATAGCAAGAAAAGATAATCTGATTTTTAAATGGGCAAAGAAACAGACATTTCTCAAAAGAAGACAGACAAATGGCCAATAGGTACATTAAAAAAAGTTCAACATCTTTAATCATTAGAAAATGCAATTAAAACCACAGTAAGATATCATCTCATATCTATTAGAATGTATTTTATCAAAAGATGAAAGACAGAAAGTGTTGGCGAGGATTCAGAGAAAACAGTCTGGTCTGTTCTCACGCTGCTAATAAAGAAATACATTGTATATCGTTGGTGGGAATGTAAATTAATACAACCATTATGGAAAATAGTGTAGACATTCCTCAAAAAAAACTAAGAATAGTACTATCATGTGATCCAGTAATCCCACACTGGTTATATATCCAAATCAAGTGAAATTAACGTGTCAAAGGGGTATCTACACTCCCATGTTCATGCAGCATTATTTACGACAGACAAGATTATAGAATCAACCTAAGTATCAATAAACAGATAATAGATAAAATGTGGTATATATACACAATGGAATGCTATTTAACTTTTAAAAGGGTGTAAATTCTGTCATTTGTGACAACAAGGATGAATCTGGAGGACATTATGCTAAGTAATATTAATAAGCCAGGCACAGAAAGTCAAGTACTGCACAATCTCACCCATATGTAGAATCTAAAAAAGTTGAACTCATAGAATTAGAGTAGAATGATGGTTAACAAAGACTGAGGAGGTGAGGAGGGGAGAAATGAGGAATTGTTGATCAAAGGGCACAGAGTTTCAGATAGACACAGGAATATGTTTTGAGATCTATTGCACAGTAGTTAAGACCCAAAGTCTTAACTCATTCATTTCAGGATTAACTCAAAAGTCCAGAGTCTAAAGTCTCATCTGAGACAAGGCAAGTCCCTTCTGTCTATAAACCTATAAAATCAAAAGCAAGTTAGTTACTTCCCAGATACAATGGGGTACAGGCATTGGGTGACTATAGTCTATTATAACATATTGTACATTTCAAAATAAGAGTAAATTTCATGTCTCATTATAATAAATGATAGGTAAAAGAGGTAATGAATATGTTAATTTGCTTGATGTAATCATACATTGTATATATTAAAACATCACATTGTACCCTATAAATGTATATAACTATTTGCCACTCAGAAATAATAATAAACATAAATTATTTATTCACATCCAACAAAGTCTAAATGACATCATAAAGTAATGTATGAATAAAGATTCTGATACAATTCAAATGGGGAAAAGATATCACACAGTGATATCAATACAACAAATGCAAAGAAACACATGGTGAGAAGATTTTATTTTAACAATACATTATTTGTCTCATTAAATTTATCCTAATTGAAATTGTATTGAGTTTTTAGTTTCATTATATTAAAATTATATATTTACATAAAATTATAAATTTATTTTTACAAGTACTATAAATATAAGGAGTTTGTATACAGTTTTCTGTTGGCTTATGCTAATTTGATAAAAATAAATTAGTATTAGCCATCTTTAGAAATTTTCTGATCCTTAAAATGTGATCTGTCTGAGATGCTGGAGATGTTCTATATTTTGATGTGAATGGTAGTTACCTGGATGAGCATATGTTTACAAATCCATTGAACTGAACACTTAATATTGTACTTCATTGTATGTACACTATACCTTTATGAAAGGGTAAAAAAAAATATCCAAACAGAAAATAAAAGTAGTCTTTTGAGTTTGAGGAAACATTGGTATAGCATCTTTGGAAGAGGCAGACTTAGCTCCCAGTTGCAATTCTACCACTTATTAGCTGGGTAACCTGGGACAGTCTACTTAACCAGTACAAGCCCCATTTTCTTCCACCTGTAAAACGAGGATAATAATGGATCCTTGCAAAATGTTTGTATTAGTCTGGTCTGTTCTCACGCTGCTAATGAAAACATACCTAGGAGGGGGTAATTTATAAAGGGAAGAGAAGTTTAATGGACTCACCGTTCCACATGGTTGGAGTGGCCTCACAATCAGGGTGGAAGATGAAGGAAGGGCAAAGGGACTTCTTACATGACAGCAGGCAAGAGGGAGTTTATGCAGGGCAACTACCCTACATAAAACGATCAGATCTCATAAGACTTATTCACTATCACAAGAACAGCATGGGAAAAACCCACCCCCAAGATTCAATTAGCTCCCACTGGGTCCCTTCCATGACATCTGGGAATTATGGGACCTACAATTTAAGACGAGATTTGTGTGGGGACACAGCCAAACCATATCATTCTGCCCTGGCCCCTCCCAAATCTCATGTCCTCACATTTCAAAACCAATCATGGCTTCCCAACAGTCCCCCAAAGTCTTAACTCATTTCAGCATTAACTCAAAAGTCCACAGTCCAAAGTTTCATCTGAGACAAGGCAAGTCCCTTCCGCCTATAAGCCTGTAAAATCAAAAGCAAGCTAGTTGCTTCCCAGATACAATGGGGCACAGGTATTGGGTAAATATACCCATTCCAAATGGGAGAAATTGGCCAAAACAAAGGGGCTACAGGCCCCATACAAGTCCAAAATCCAATGGGATAGTCAAATATTAAAGTTCCAAAATTATCTCCTTTGACACCATGTCTCACATCCAGGGCATGTCTTACATCAGTGTGCATGCCCTGATGTAAAAGATGGGCTCCCACAGCCTTAGGCAGTTCTGCCACTGTGACTTGGCAGGTATAGCCCCACTCCTGGCTGCTTTCACATGCTGGCATTGGGTGTTTGCAACTTTTCCAGGTGCACGGTGAAGCTGTTGGTGGATCTACCATTCTGGGGTCTGGAGGATGGTGGCCCTCTTCTTACAGCTCTATTAGTCAGTGCCCCAGTGGGAACTCTGTGGGGGCATCCACCCCACAATTCCCTTCTGCACTGCCCTAACAGAATTCTCCATGAGGGCCCCACCCCTGCAGCAAACTTCTGCCTGGACATCAGGACATTTACACACATCTTCTGAAATCTAGGTAGAGGTTCCCAAACTTTAATTCTTGACTTCTGTGCACCCACAAACTCAACACCATGTGGAAGCTGCCAAGGCTTGGGGCTTGCATCCTCTGAAGCCATGGCCCGAGCTGTACCTTGGCCCCTTTTAGCCATGGCTGGAGCTGCTGGGATGTAGAACACCAAGTCCCTAGGCTGCACACAGCAAGGGGACCCTGGGCCCAGCCCAGGATACCATTTTTTCCTCCTAGGCCTCTGAGCCTATGATGGGAGGGGTTGCTATGAAGGTCTCTGATATGCCCTGGAGGCATTTTCCCCATTGTCTTGGCTTGTTACTTATGCAAATTTCTGCAGTCAGCTTGAATTTCTCCCCATAAAATGGGATTTTCTTTTCTACTGCACCCTTAGGCTGCAAACTTTCCAAACTTTTATGCTGTGCTTCCTCTTGAAGGCTTCACTGATTAAAATTTTCTTTCCCCAGATACACTAAATCTTCTCTCTCAAGTTCAAAGTTCCACAGATCTGTAGGGCAGAGGCAAAATGCCACTAGTCTCTTTGCATAGCAAAAGTGACCTTTACTCTAGTTCTCAACAAATCCTCATCTCCATCTGAGATCACCTTAACCTGGACCTTACTGTCCATATCAATATCAGCATTTTGGTCAAAGCCATTTAATAAATCTCTGGGAAGTTTCAAATATTCCCACATTTTCCTATCTTCTCCTGAGCCTTTCAATCTGTTTCAACCTCTGCCTGTTACCCAGTTCCAAAGTCACTTCCACATTTCCAGGTATCTTTACAGCAATGCCCCACTCTACCAGTACCAATTTACTGTATTAATCTGTTCTCACACTACTAATAAAGACACACCTGAGTCTGGATAATTTATGAAAGAAAAAGAGGTTTAATGGACTGACCATTCCATATGTCTTAGGAGGCCTCACAATAATGGCAGAAGATGAAGGAAGAGCAAAGGGACGTCTTACCTGGCACCAGGCAAGAGGGAGATTGTGTAGTAGAACTCCCCTATATAAAACCATCAGATCTCGGGAGACTTACTCATTTTCATGAGAACAGAATAGGAAAGACCCGCCCCACATGATTCAATTACCTCTTACCAGGTACCTCCCACAAAGCATGGGAATTATGGGAGCTACAATTCAAGATGAAATTTGGGTGGGGACATAGCCAAACCATATCAAAGTTGTAAGAGTTAAAGGGAAATCTTGTAGGTAAAATACCTAAAACAGACCAGTATGTAATGATGTTTACTGAATAATAGTGATAAGGCTTCCTTTATCACAAAGAAGGAAGGAAAGAGCAAGCAAGCTTTGGCTGAACATGATACACACAAGTAGGCATTATGTACACATACAATTACACATACATTATTCTGAAGGCTGCAAGTACAGAAGGAAGGCGATAACAGCAATTCTTTTTAAAATGTGGTATGACAGTGTTATACAGAACAGGTGAGAGTAGAAATTAGAGTGTACGAAGCCTGCAAAAAAATTCATTATAACTTTCAATTTCCAAACTATATAAATCAGTAAATTTCATGTCTGTAGTGAGCTTTAAAGAGCTACAGAAACTATTTGGTCTGTCTGGATTTTCCTCCAGGCTTCAAAAAGCATTTATCAAGTACCTATTTGCTGCAGTACTAATAAAGAGCATAATAATCCTTCCTTCCCAGGAACACAAGAGCTAAATGAATAGATATATTTTTAAAAATCAATAAAGTAAAGAATGCATCTTTCTATTAGAATCAATGAAAGACATAATGGCTGTGGATTTTTAAAGCTCAGGATGTGCACTGTTAGTGATGCTCAGATACCAGAAGAATGGGAGGGCCATTTCAGATAGGTAGTCAGCAAAGGTTTCTCTGAGAAGGTGACATCCAAGTTGAAGTAGATTAAGAAGGTAGCCAAATGATATTCAGAGGAAGAGCATTCTAGGCATATGGAAAGGAGTATGCCTGGTGTGTTCAAAAAAAAGAAAAGAGCAGAGTGAGCTAAAGTAAAGAAATAGAAGATAATGTGACCAGAGAAATAGTGAGGGGGCAGACCAAGGGGGGCTATGGACCATGATAAGAACTTTGAATTGTATTTATTATTTTATTAAATTTTATTTATTATTATTAACAAGAACTTTGAATTTGTTTTTATTCTGAGTGAAATGAGAAAACCCCTGGAAAATTCTGAACAAAGAAGTGATAACATGTAACTTGACTTTTTACAAACATTACTCTGGTTGCTATTTTGAAAAGGGACTTTAGTGAGGGAAAGGACATAGGCATCGAGAACATTTGGTAAGGGGATTCAAAGAAAAGCACATTGGCTTTCTTCTTTCCTCCCACTGGATAGCACTCCTAGAGAGCCACTCTTGAAGACTGGAAGTAACCTCAGAGAAGGGGAGACAAACATCTCACTTCTCAAGGTGGAACCACAGAAGCAGAGGTCCATCTCAGCATGACCGACAAGGCTGGAACTCAGAGTGTGAATTCATGGAAACACCTGATATGTCACCCTGGAAACTGAAGGTATCTGAGAACAGGAAAATGGATGCTTGCCTTTCACCTGAAGATTATGAAGGTGGTTGGAGCTGACCATGGTGGTAGTAACAGAGGAGGAGGCAAGGGAGAACACTCTAGTTTCCCCACAGCTGAAGTAACAATATAAATTTCTACAGGCCAATGCGAGACCACAGAAAGTAATCTGGCTAGAGCTACCCTATATAACCTACTTTACTGCCTGGAATAGAGAAATCCAAGAGAAAGAGAGAGAAGGTGCCCCTCTAGGAGCAGGGGCTGAGTTGGGTCACAAAAGGTCATCTCTGGAGACACTGGGTGTGCAGTGCCTTCTTTATTAGGGGACTCTTATTGCCCCTTCTTTATTAGAGAGCCTTTACAACCAGATTACATGTAATATTTCTTACCTTTTTTCTATATTCTCTACTATTTCACCATCTACCCTGGAGGAAACAGATAAAGTTGGAAAGGAGTAAAAAAATAAAGGAGATGATCTAGTAAAAGTACAGGTTCTGCTTCACCTGCCTTTACTTCATGAACCCTAACCTTGCCATCCTGCTCCATAAACATGCTGAAAACATTCATACCCAGAGGATTGCTTGTCATCAGGGCCATTGCTATTCATTTCTCATTATAACCTATAAGGTTATTATAAGGACTCAGGGTAGTTTGCATAATATTTATAGACAACACCATAGCCAATTATGGAAATAAGGGTTTTTTTCTAAACAGAACATAGAGAAAGGTCATTCCTGTCTTCCAGCTGAATGCTGCCGTCTTTATTTGATCTTGACAGAAATTCACCCACAGCTGCTTGCATAAGGTATAACAAGATTCTCTTTAAACCTGTGGGGAAACTAAAAATGAGGTTTTAGAGTTCCAATTACTTAGTGCCTGCTGCATGAAGAATCATATAAATAAATGATAGAGAAATAAATAAGTAGAGAATAAGTGATAGAGAATATTGACTATAGTGTAGACTATAGATAATTTGAATGATTATAGATACATTGTTTCAACAAGTTCTTGCTGAGTATTTACTACATGGTAGGCACTGAGTGTTGAGTAGATTTCTCACAATCAAATTTTATATATAATATAAAATATCTGCCTCCCCCATTTCACTGTGAGAAATCTATTATTATATAATCCTAAATTGAGATAAGCACTATGAAGCAAAATAATAAGATGTAACAATGGAGAACTCAACATTTGGGCATTAGGGGGAAGTTCTCTGAGCAAGTGATATTTAAGCCGATGATTGAAGGGTAAGAAGATAACAGCAGATGAAGAATTGGAAACCATGGTGTGGAAAAGAATTTGGTGTTTGCCAGAAATTTAAAGAACGCTAGTACGACTGGAGCTTAGAGTGAAAAGTGGAAAATAGTGTAAAATACAGTTAGATGTAAGGTAGAGCATGTGCCTTATAGACATCCAGGGTCTTGTAGACTTTTCAAATAAATTGTTTGGATTTTACTCCCAGTACCAGAAAACTGAAGGTTTTAAACTTTGCTGGTTCACATTTTAAAAGATCACCCCGGCTGCAGGCTGTGTAGGGGAATGAATTAACAAGGAGTCAAAATAAGGACCAGTAAAGAGACTACACAGAAGATAAAAAAATGATATCTTGAATTTGATGGTGCAGCAAAGCGGAGGAAAATTAAGCCCTTTTTCCTACCGATTCCACATACTTGAAAGGGGCAAGCATATCCACTGTCAGTTTAACTACCACTTCTATGCTTATGACTCCTGAATCTCTGTAGGTACAGTTATTTTCCTAAAACCCACACTCTCTATAAACTCCCTTCTTCCTCATATCCAGTTGCTTAATGGGCACTTCCTTTTAGATAGCACAAATTGAAATGGAACTCTTTGTCTTCCCCTCAAAACTTGGTGCCTTTGTTACTTCTCATCATTCTCCTCATCACTTGAAATCAAAATTTTGGCATCATATTTGGTGCCTCCCTTTCTGTCCAACTCCCATTTCCAAGACGGTGAAGTACTAAAAGTATATGCTCTGGAGTCAGAATACTCAGGCCAATGAATTGGAATGGTATTACGAGACACTTATCTGGTATGTGGTTACCATTGCTATGCTCTCAATTGCACATTGTATCTTAGGAATTATTTTTAATTTCAACCACTGCATGGCCTGGAAAGTACAGTAATCCTACTTAATTACACCAACAGTTTCTGTCCAAATCAAATCAATGTAGCAGCACTGAGTTGAAGAATGGATATGGTCTGATCCTCCTCAGTTGTTTTAAGAAGAAAAATATTACTTCGCCAGAACTTCCAACACTATGTTGAATAGGAGTGGTGAGAGAGGGCATCCCTGTCTTGTGCCAGTTTTCAAAGGGAATTTTTCCAGTTTTTGCCCATTCAGTATGATATTAGCTGTGGGTTTGTCAAGAGAAAGAAATCAAGGGTATTCAGTTAGGAAAAGAAGAAGTCAAATTGTCCCTGTTTGCAGATGACATGATTGTATACTTAGAAAACCCCATCGTCTCAGCCCAAAACCTTCTTAAGCTGATAAGCAACTTCAGCAAAGTCTCAGGATACAAAAT
>NC_045435.1:106382938-106409108 GCF_002776525.5 Piliocolobus tephrosceles | reverse complement strand
AGGAAAATGTATGGAAAACTATGGTACAACCCAAACACAGATATCATAGTGCATGTTAGTCTAAAATTTTAAGTTTTAGGTTAGAGTGAGAATTTTTTTAAAAAAGCATTTTTTAAAGTATAACATATCTAATGAATGTATTTGAAAACTGCAAAACCTATATTTGTTTGATTATTCATATATTATAGTACATATACAATATTATCATACCTCTTTCAGAATTAGATTTTGTAATAACACTGGTGAAGTGAATATAAAATTAAACTAAATTTTATAATTGTATGTAGAATTTTTAACCTCTCAACTTTTTCTTTTTTTCTTATGTTCATTTATAAAACTTTTTTTCTTATGTTCATTTTTTTTCTTATGTTCATTTATAAAACTTGTGCTTAGCTACAAGTTTCTAAAAATAGAGTCTATATTCATCACCAAACAAAAATGGAAATACATAATTAAAAGTTAACCAGGATAAAACTTTACTTGGAAATTAAGAATCATGATTCTAAACAACTTTCAGAACAAAGAATAAATTAAGACAAAGTTTCTAGAAAGCAGGAAAAAAGGAACCCTTCAAACCATTTATTTATTTAGACAATGAACATTTACTGAACACCTGCAATGTCAAAGAAGGCACTTCTCCAGAACTTGAGCTGTGAAAACAAAAGCTATGAGAAGGACAGGGTCCTTCTCCCAACATGAAGCAATCACAGGCTTCATAGAAATATATAAGTACTGTGGGAATCCAAAAGAAAAAAATTATTAATTCCAACTGATCAGAATACAAAAGAACAATAAAGTGGCACTGAGTAAATAAGTTCTTTGGGAATGTGCTAGCTTTCGTTAGGGAAAGAAATTGAGGGGAGTGAATATTAGTCTGTTTTCACACTGCTATGAAGATACTACCTGAGACTGGGTAATTTATAAACAAAAAGATTTAATTGACTCACAGTTCTGCATGGCTGAGGAGGCCTCAGGAGACTTAGAATCACAGTGGAAGCTGAAAGGGGAAGCAGGCACTTTGTCCACAAGGCGATAGGAGAGAGAGCAAGCATGCAGGGGAAACTGCCACTTTTAAAACCGTGAGATCTCGTGAACACTCTCACTGCCAGGAGAACAACTTGGGGGAAAGTGCCTCCATAATCCAATCACTTCCCATTAGGTTCCTCCCTCCACTCATTGGGACTACAATTTGAGCCGAGACTTGGGTGGGGACACAGAGGCAAACTGTATCAGGGAGAGTACATTCTGGGAGGCAGGAAGGCTCAAAGACACAGAGGCAGGAACATGGAATGGGTGACACAAGCTTAGCTTTACCTGTCAGAAGCTGAGCCGGCAATGGCAAGATGAAAATAAGTTGCACATGACCTTGGGTGCGCAAGCTTTAATGTGCAAAGCACCTGGAGACCTTGTTAAAAAGAAGATTCCGATTGAGTAGGTCTGGGGTAAGACCTAAGAGTCTCCATTTCTAGCTAGCTCCCAGGTGATGCCAATAACGATGAGCGAGCTGATACTCTCAGCCTTGAGGCAGTAAATGATGCGAGAGTGGAGATCATGAAGTTTTGGTGTCCTTAGAGAAAGGTGACGTAACATAGCCGTTAAAATAGTGTCATAGCCATTACACTGGATTGAAATTGTAATTCCTGTATTTGCTAGCTGTGTATCCTTAGGCAACTTACCTGTGGAGCATTTATTTTCTCATTTATAAAGTGAAAAAATAATTATTCCCTCAAAGTCTGGTTAGGATTACATGAGATAATGATTGTAATTGCTTAGGATTGTGAACAGCACACAGTAAATACCCAACATGTTGTGGAATTATTTCCTACAACCTATAACATGACAGTACTCTTTTTCTCCACTGCTGCCCTACTTAAGCTGTAACGCACTGACTTTTTTGAAACTGTGCTATGTTCTGGTACTTCTACATTGCACATCCACTGCCTCCTACCTCCAAGAATGAACACACAGTAGAAAGACCAAAAGAAGGGGTAGGTACATAGTTACAAAACTTAAAATGGTTAAAACTTTTAATGATGAGCAGAAAAGTATAGTGGAAGACCATAATATTGGAGGGAGTAAGAAGCTACGGTACAGTTTTAGATCATATCAAGAATTAATGAATTAATGAAATGTCAAATAATTATTGTTCTACTTAAAATAAAGGTGTTAGGGGAAAAAGTGATTACTTTCAGTAGTTCATACAGAGGAAATACATTCATGTGAAGGAGGTAGATTTAAAGGAATAGACAAATAAGTTGTCAAGTTTGTGATCTAAAATACAGATGAGAAAAGTCATTTACAGGACAATGATTTTGCTGAAAGGGAAGGAAATTACCAAAGAAACCAATATGCCAGAATCTCAGTTTAAGGGAAGTTTTCTATTTCTTGTCAAAATGCTTTGGCTTTAGTGAAGAAACTAGACAATTTCAGAAACTTGCAGTTATTTTAGGAAATACTGATCCCTTCCAGTGAGTGGTTTTCTGTGTTTCCTTTATTAAATTACTCTTAGGCAATGCCAACTACATACATATACTTTACATATAGCCTCATCTGTTACTGCACTCAAAGGCAAAAAATTTATCATGGTAGGACAGGGCGTGGTGGCACATGCCTATAATCCCAGCAGTTTGGGAGGCCAAGGCAGGCAGATCACGAGATCAGGAGATCAAGACCATCCTGGCTAACATGGTGAAACCCAGTCTCTACTAAAAAAAACTTTTAAAAATTAGCGGAGCATGGTGGCGGGCGCCTGTAGTCCCAGCTACTCAGGAGGCTGAGGCAGGAGAATGGCGTGAACCTGGGAGGTGGAGCTTACAGTAAGTCAAGGTCGTGCCACTGCACTCCGGGCTGGGTGACAGAGCGAGACTGAGTCTCAAAAAAAAAAAAAAAAAATTATTATGGTAGAGTTTACCGGAGGTTGACAAGTATGGGTCACAATTTTGTTGATGGGCTAGATAAATCATAACACTAAATTGTTTTAAAGTAAAAAATAGAACCAAAGAGAGATTGAGAGATTGTTATCTTGTGTGTTTGTGTGAATTCAAGAAAAATATCTGTGCCTGACCTTGTTTTAGACTAGTTAGAAACTTTAGAAGAAAGTGAAAGTAAAGCTCTGGCAAAACAAAAAAGCAGTAGCATGTCAATGTTGGAAGGGATTCAACTTAAAAGACATTACTGAACATCTTCCAGGGCCAGGTCCCTCATGAACTCATAGTAGCTTGGAGAACGCTAATGGGAAGTTTGGAGGATTGGGTTGGTAGAGAACCAGTTTATGAAAAATAAAATGCGATTGGTATTTCAAGATGGCCGAATAGGAATGGTTCCAGTCTACAACTCCTAGCAGGAGCAACACAGAAGACAGATGATTTCTGCATTTCCAGCTGAGCTTTGAAGAGAGCAGTGGTTCTCCCAGCACAGAGTTTGAGATCTGAGAACAGACAGACTGCCTTCTCAAGTGGGTCCCTGAACCCTGAGTAGCCTAACTGGGAGACACCTCCCAGGAGGGGCCAACTAACACCTCATACAGCCAGGTGCCCCTCTGAGATGAAGCTTCCGGAGGGAGGATCAGGCAGAAACATTTGGTGTTCTGCAATATTTGCTGTTCTGCAGCCTCCGCTGGTGATATCCAGGCAAACAGGGTCTGGAGTGGACCTCCAGCAAACTCCAACAGAACTACAGCTGAGGGTCCTGATTGTTAGAAGGAAAACTAACAAACAGAAAGGAATAGCATCAACACCAATAAAAAGGACATACACAACAAAACCCCAGGTGTAGGTCACCATCATCAAAGACCAAAGGTAGATAAAACCACAAAGATGGGTGGAAACCAGAGCAGAAAAGTTGAAAATTGTAAAAATCAGAGTGCCTCTTCTCCTCCAAAGGATCGCAGCACGTCGCCAGCAACAGAACAAAGCTGGATGGAGAATGACTTTGACAAGTTGACAGAAACAGGCTTCAGAAGATCAGTCCATAACAAACCTCTCTGAACTAAAGGAGGATGTTCAAAACCATCGCAAAGAAGCTAAAATCCTTGAAGAAAGATTAGACAAATGGCTAACTAGAATAAACAGCATAGAGAAGACCCTATGTGACTTGATGGAGCTGAAAACCATCGCATGAGAACTACATGACACATGCACGAGCTTCAGTAGCTGATTCGATCAAGTGAAAGAAAGGGTATCAGAGATTGAAGATCAAATGAATGAAATGAAGTGAGAAGAGAAGCTGCGAGAAAAAAGAGTAAAAAGAAATGAACAAAGCCTCCAATAAATATGCAACTATGTGAAAAGACCAAATCTATATTTGATTGGTGTACCTGAAAGTAACAGGGAGAATGGAACCAAGTTGGAAAACACTGCAGGATATTATCCGGGAGAACTTCCCCAACCTAGGAAGGCAGGCTAACATTCAAATTCGGGAAATACAGACAATGCCACAAAGACACTCATCGAGAAAAGCAACTCCAAGACACAATATTGTCAGATTTACCAAGGTAGAAATGAAGCAAAAAATGTTAAGGGCAGCCAGAGAGAAGGTCAGGTTACCCACAAAGGGAAGTCCATCAGACAAATACCAGATCTCTCAGCAGAAACCCTACAAGCCAGAAGAGAGTGGGGGCCAATATTCAACATTCTTAAACAAAAGAATTTTCAACCCAAAATTTCATATCCAGCCAAACTAAGTTTCATAAGTGAAGGAGAAATAAAATCCTTACAGACAAGCAAATGCTGAGAGATTTTGTGACCACGAGGCATGCCTTACAGGAGCTCCTGAAGGAAGCACTAAACATGGAAAGGAACAACCGGTACCAGTCACTGCAAAAACATGCGAAACTGTAAAGACCATCAATGCTAGGAGGAAACTGCATCAACTAACAAGTAAAATAACCGGGTAACATCATAATGACAGAATAAAATTCACACATAATATTAACCTTAAATGTAAATGGGCTAAATGCCCCAGTTAAAAGACACAGACTGGCAAATTGGATAGAGTCAAGACCTATCAGTGTGCTGTATTCAGGAGACCCATCTTATGTGCAGAGACACACATAGGCTCAAAATAAAGGGATGGAGGAAGATCTACCAAGCAAATGGAAAACGAACAAAAGCAGGGGTTGCAATGCGAGTCTCTGATAAAACAGACTTTAAACCAACAAAGACCAAAAGAGACAAAAAAGGTCATTACATAATGGTAAAGGGATCAATTCAACAAGAAGAGCTAACTATCCTAAATATATATGCATCCAATACAGGAGCACCCAGATTCATAAAGCAAGTCCTTAGAGACCTACAAAGAGACTTAGACTCCCACACAAGAATAATGGGAGACTTTAACACCCCACTGTCAACATTAGACAGATCAACGAGAGAGAAAGTTAACAAGGATATCGATGACTTGAACTAAGGTCTGCACCAAACAGACCTAATAGACATCTACAGCACTCTCCACCCCAAATCAACAGAATATACATTCTTCTCAGCACCACATCGTACTTATTGCAAAACTGACCACATAGTTGGAAGTAAAGCACTCCTCAGCAAATGTGAAAGAACAGAAATCTTAATGAACTGTCTCTCAGACCACAGTGCAATCAAATTAGAACTCAGGATTAAGAAACTCAATCAAAACCACACAACTACATGGAAAATGAACAATCTGCTCCTGAATGACTACTGGATAAATAATGAAATGAAGGCAGAAATAAAAACATTCTTTGAAATCAATGAGAACAAAGACACAACATACCAGAATCACTGCGACACATTTAAAGCAATGTGTAGAGGGAAATTTATAGCATTCAATGCCCAAAAGAGAAAGCAGGAAGGATCTAAAATTGACAACCTAACATCACAATTAAAAGAACTAGAGGAGCAAGAGCAAACACATTCAAAAACTAGCAGAAGGCAAGAAATAACTAAGATCAGAACAGAACTGAAGGAGATAGAGACACAAAAGACGCTTCAAAAAATCAATGAATCCAGGAGCTGGTTTTTTGAAAAAATCAACAAAATTGATAGACTGCTAGCAAGACTAATAAAGAAAAGAGAGAAGAATCAAATAGATGCAATAAAAAATGATAAAGGGGATATCACCACTGATCCCACAGAAATATAAACTACCATCACAGAATACTAAAACACCTCTACGCAAATAAACTAGAAAATCTACAAAAAAATGGATAAATTCCTGGACAAATACACCCTCCCAAGACTAAACCAGGAAGAATTTGAATCCCTGAATAGACCAATAACAGGCTCTGAAATTGAGGCAATAATTAATAGCCTACCAACCAAAAAACGTCCAAGACCAGACGGATTCACAGCCAAATTCCAGCAGAGGCACAAAGAGGAGCTGGTACCATTCCTTCTGAAACTATTCCAATCAATAGAAAAAGAGGGAATCCTCCCTAACTAATTTTATAAGGCCAGCATCATCCTGATACCAAAGCCTGGCAGAGATACCACAAAAAAAGAGAATTTTAGACTAATATCCTTGATGAACATTGATGCAAAAATCCTCATAAAATACTGGCAAACCTAATCCAGCAGCACATCAAAAAACTTATCCACCACGATCAAGTGGGCTTCATCCCTGGGATGCAAAGCAGGTTCAACATACGCAAATCAATAAACGTAATCCAGCATATAAACAGAAACACACAGACAAAAACAACATGATTATCTCAATAGAGGCAGAAAAGGACTTCGACAAAATTCAGCAGCCCTTCATGCTAAAAACTCTCAATAAACTAGGTATTGATGGGATGTATCTCAAAATAATAAGAGCTATTTATGACAAACCCACAGCCAATACCGTACTGAATGGGAAAAACTGGAAGAATTCCCTTTTAAAACTCATACATGACAGGGATGCCCTCTCTCACCCCTCATATTCATCACAGTATTGGAAATTCTGGCCAGGGTGATCAGGCAGGAGAAAGAACTAAAGGGTATCAATTAGGAAAAGAGGAAGTCAAATTGTCCCTGTTTGCAAATGACATGAGTGTATATTTAGAAAACCCCATCATCACAGTCCAAAATCTCTTTAAGCTGATAAGCAACTTCAGCAAAGTCTCAGGATACAAAATCAATGTGCAAAAATCTCAAGCATTCTTATACACCAATGACAGACAGAGAGCCAAATCATGAGTGAATTCCCATTCACAATTGCTTCAAAGAGAATAAAATACCTAGGAATCCAACTTACAAGGGATGTGAAGGACCTCTTCAAGGAGAACTACAAACCACTGCTCAATGAAATAAAAGAGGACACAAACAAATGGAAGAACATTCCAAGCTCATGGATAGGAAGAATCAACATCATGAAAATGGCCATACTGCCCAAGGTAACTTGTAGATTCAATGCCATCCCCATCAAGCTACCAATGACTTTCTTCACAGAATTGGAAAAAACTACTTTAAAGTTCATATGGAACCAAAAAAGAGCCTGCATTGCCAAGACAATCCTAAGCCAAAAGAACAAAGCTGGAGGCATCATGCTACCTGACTTCAAACTACACTACAGGGCTACAGCAACCAAAACAGCATGGTACTAGTACCAAAACAGAAATATAGACCAATGGAACAGAACAGAGTCCTCAGAAATAATACCACACATCTACAGCCATCTGATCTTTGACAAACCTGACAAAAACAAGAAATGGGGAAAGGATTCCCTATTTAATAAACGGTGCTGGGAAAACTGGCTAGCCATATGTAGAAAACAACCTGGGTCCCTTCCGTTCACCTTATACAAAAATTAATTCAAGATGGACTAAAGACTTAAATGTCAGGCCTAAACCATAAAAACCCTAGAAGAAAACCTAGGCAATACCATTCAGGACATAGGCATGGGCAAGGACTTCATGTCTAAAACACCAAATGCAATGGCAACAAAAGCCAAAATTGACAAATAGGATCTAATTAAACTAAAGAGTTTCTGCACAGCAAAAGAAACTACCATCACAGTGAACAGACAACCTACAGAATGGGAGAAAATTTTTACAATTTACCCTTCTGACAAAAGGCTAATATCCAGAATCTACAAAGAACTTAAACAAATTCACAAGAAAAAAATCAAACAACCCCATCAAAAAGTGGGCAAAGGATAAGAACAGACTCTTCTCAAAAGAAGACATTTATGCAGCCAACAGACATGAAAAAATGCTCATCATCACTGGTCATCAGAGAAATGCAAATCAAAACCACAATGAGATACCATCTCACACCAGTTAGAATGGCAATCATTAAAAAGTCAGGAAACAACAGGTGCTGGAGAGGATGTGGAGAAATAGGAACACTTTTATACTGTTGATGGGACTGTAAACTAGTTCAACCATTGTGGAAGACAGTGTGGCGATTCCTCAAGGATCTAGAAGAGAAATACCATTTGACCCAGCCATCCCATTACTGGGTATGTACCCAAATGATTATAAATCATGCTATTATAAAGACACATGCACACGTATGTTTATTGCGGCACTATTCACAATAGCAAAGACTTGGAACCAACCCAAATGTCCACCAATGATAGACTGGATTAAGAAAATGTGGCACATATACACCATGGAATACTATGTAGCCATAAAAAAGGATAAGTTCATGTCCTTTGTAGGAACATGGATGAAGCTGGAAACCATCATTATGAGCAAACTATCACAAGGACAGAAAACTAAACACCGCGTGTTCTCACTCATATATGGGAATTGAACAATGAGAACACTTGGACACAGGGTGGGTAACATCACACACCAGGGCCTGTCATGGGGTGGGGGGAGGGGGGAGGGATAGCGTTAGGACATACACCTAATGTAAATGACGAGTTAATGGGTGCAGCACACCAGCATGGCACATGTATACATATGTAACAAACCTGCACATTGTGCACATTTCCCTAGAGCTTAAAGTATAACAAAAAACAAAACAAAACAAAACAAAAAAACAATGCTTTGCTATTCTATATTGGTAAATAAAGAACATGGACCAAGAATACTTAGTATTCGCTTTCAGGTTTTCACACAAGAACTCTTTATAACAAGAAAGCATTTTTTTTTTTTTTTTACAAACTTTCAGATTCCACTTCCAATAGGCTACAGACTGCTGAGAAAAGTAGACTGCTGATTTCCAATTCTACTATTATCATCAGCTAATGTTCAAACTTTGTATTAGTGCCTACCACCAGAGATGCTGTTGATATTGCCAAATAATACTCCCAACATTAACTAGCCCCAATCTTCTTTGCTTCCCTCCCCTCCCCTCCTCAAGTGTGTTCCCTGAACACAAATTTTGTTTCTGGTGATATGGGAGTCTTCCATGGTAATCTTCCCCAACATCTAATTCCACTCTTACCATAGAAATTATGCCATTAGCCTTTACAACTATGCTGACTACTGCTGCCACTACTACTACTAAAGTGGAAGAAGAGTAGAAGGGGAAAAAGAGCAGGAAGAGAAGGGGGAAGAGGATAAAAATTTTTGAGCACTTATCATGTTCCTGATCACACAATTTGGAAGTACCAGGGCAGGATTTAAACAGGAAGGCTAATGCCAAATACCACATACTTATCCCCAACTCTTACTGCCTCCCTAGAAGCAACTGATAATCTCTGAGAATGCCCAAGTCAAACAGTTTGACAATACCCAAGTCAAAATGTGAAGGAGTCAGACTTCAATCCCTGGCCCTCTAATTCCAGAGCCCATCTACTTAGCCACTACCAATCCCAGCTTCTTGCATCTTGTCTCCAGGTAATTGAATGTTTAAGCAATAATAAAATAATTTTACCACCTCTCTCACTTTGTTAACAAAATTAGAAACAAACAATTCAGTCATTAATAGTAATAGCATAAGTAGGATGCTTACTGACACCTCCAAAGTTCTTTCCCTCAGGAGGTTTGGTTTAGAGAGTTCATTAATCCTCCCATCCCAAGAACTGGGCCAGCCAAGCTGTACTTCATCCTGAAAGAATTAGATAAGTGGATCCCTGTCAACATTAGTAAGTCAATATCTGTAGAATCTTAGATTTAAACAGACAAATGTCTGAATTTTCTTTTATCCTCAAAAAATTGTAGACTATACAGCACAATTGCTAAAAAATTCTCAGTTGAAACGTAGCAAATGGGAAAATGAAACGCAGAGACTCTGATTTGATAACCCTCCCTCTAGATTTATCAAAATTGCTTATAATGGCATGGATTTTAGAGGGTAAGTTACCTCATTCTCAAAGCCTAAAACCCTCTTTTATCAGAAACCTTGACAATTTAACTTTGGTTGAAGTACAGGTGGGCAGGCACAGGCATGTTGGCTAACGCCAGAATTCTGAATATCCTGGTATCTAAAACAAGAATTCATTATTTCTGATCTTGATCCAGTTTTGTGATAAGACATACCTAGAATTTCTTATCATGTGTATTCTTCAACGTTTTAAGTCCATAGTTGCTTGATACCTACATGATTAATTAACCCTTTGGAAGCTCAGAAATCACAGTAGGTAAAGGCTGGAAATTGAAAGATTCTACAGAATCTCCATTCCTACCCTATTAGAACTAGGAAGATTACTTCCTTATGATCTCTATACCTCTCACCCTATTACTTTAAAATTATAACTTAATACTCTTAAATGGCAAGAAGTTAAGGAATGTTAAAGCATATAGATTCTCAAATCCCTTCAGAAGACAAGTGTATGAATGTAAATGTGGGCAAAGGTAGGAACAAAAATTTAGGAAGTGGTGCTGCTTGTGGTAAGCTAGGGAGTACATTATTGGCCTAAAAAGCCATTCAAGTTTGAAGTTTTAGAAACGCTGCGCCAGCCAAATACATACAAGACCACTAGTTTGTAATAGCTGATCATATTTCTAGAATCTAACTATGGCCAGGTGTGGTGGCTCAAACCTGTAATCCCAGCACTTTGGGAGGCCGAGGCAGGTGGGTCACTGAGGTCAGGAGTTCGAGACCAGCCTGGCCAACATGGTGAAACCCCATTTCTACTAAAACTACAAAAATTAGCTGGCTGTGGTGGCGCATACCTGTAGTCCCAGCTACTCGGAAGGCTGAGGGACAAGAATCACTTGAACCCGGGAGACAGAGGTTGCAGTGTGCTGAGATCGTGCCACTGTACACCAGCCTGGGTGACAGAGCAAGATTCCATCTCAAAGAAAAAAAGAATCCAGCTCCATTAATCATTTATTAATTTAAATTTTCTTCATTATCAGTAACAGTTTAGATATAGATCTTATAATTGGAAATTACCATTTCCCCTTCCTTGTGTTGTATAACCCTACATGTAATTGTTCAAACAGTTGGGTCAAGCAGTGGAGCTGCTGAAAGAAAGGGTAGAACCTCATTCCCTCACTGCCTTCTGGAGAAGTTATCTGTAAATTGTACAGACTAAAACGTACTCTGACTGTCCCATAAAACCACAGGTCTTGAACATGATGACTGGATTTAACAAGGACTGCTGGGAAGCCAAGAGTACATTATATTCAGTACTTGGAGGAAGCTACACACAAATGCTTCATGTTTCAGTCCAATCATAAAAAAAATTTCTGTAAAAATGTGGACTACTACAGGTTTTGGTAGAAGGCCTTGCACAATAAATGTAAGTTAGATCCAGTACTGCAGGCCTTTGAAAAAGTAGAGGTAAGACATGTTTCCACAGATAATAATGTGGTTTCTCTTGATTTTATAACCCTAAGATATTTACCCTATAGTTTTTAGTCCCAGAATCAGTAGTGAAATGTAGGTACCTAGCTAATTTCTTGTGTACTGGAGCTCATGAGAGTTAAAAGTTTAATAATATTGCCTACGGCTATGACTATCACTAGGCTATAATTCAAAATCAGTATGACATCATTACCAATCAAAAAAATTGTTCTTGAAATAAAATTCATCTTTGGCAAGACTTTAAGAAAATCTGGCTGCAGTGTTAGGATACTACTTGCATACCTTTTTCTGTAGGTTTATTGGTAATTTGTATATATTTTTTAAAATGTCTATTCATATCTTTGCAAGAGACTGTTTTTAATCAATTAATTTTAGAGCAGTAATAGAAATACTGCTCATGGCTTTAGAAAAAAAATTCAAGCCATAGAGAAGTAAATAAAAAATAAAGTCTCCTTTCCTTCCCCTAACCAGTTCTCCACTCTGGAGATCTCTTTCCAGAAATTTCCTATGCAGATACAAGCTTATGCATGTGCATAATAAATTTTAAACAAATTTATATATATGAACCCTACAATTTGTTCTTTATCACTTATCACTGTGTTTTTGAGATATTTTTTTCCAAATAGGCACCCCAGAATTTACTTTAACAGCATTTTGTGAATGAAAATTTAGTTGTTTTTTTTTTTTTTTTTGCTATTAAAATATATAGCACATATGATTTACTTTAGTACCAAGTCTCCATAAAAGTACAGTAGGTGAAATCTCACAGGCTTAAGTGTATCAATATTCTATTACCTGTGCATAATCAAATTATTCTAGCAGTTATGCTTTAGCTTTCATAACTCCTGATGGCAGGCATGCCCAGGTTATATTATAATGAAGAAAATATAAACATGACCATGAAAACAGTATCGCAGTAAATGACTGTACTTGTTAAATGCATTCTGTGAACATATTCCTCCATGCAATTGGAATAGGGTTTAGCATACCTTCATTATTTTAAGGTGCAAGAAGAGTACTGTATACAGATTTTGTCAGTACGACAAGCATACTTAAACTCTGATGATGAAAACTCCTGGCTATTGTTTAGACAAAAGAATTCAGAATCCTTTATTAGCAGGGACAAAGACAATTGCTTCAGCAATTAAAAGTTACTTGACATTTGACAGCCTTTTAAACAAAAGAACACAAATCTTCATTGGAATCATGATTTGATATATAATGGACAATGTTATTGTCTCTACAATCAAGTGAAAATTGATTTTTAATTATGTTTTCTGCATCAAAAATTCTGCTGACCAAAAATTTCACCAAGATACAATAATATTTCAAATATTTTTATTTCTGTTTAAGCCTGTCAATATTCTAAGCATCAATAAAATAGTTCTTGCTCTTCAGCAGTTTTTATGTGAATAGATTATAATTTACTATTTTCATTGGGTAATTAATTTTATATAACTATCCTGCTAGATGCGAGATTTCATGAACTAAAAAGAATTTACTGACATTTTTAATCCAACCCAATTATTTCAAATGAAAATGTCAAGGTGAAAATATGCAGAACGTTCAAAGGAAATTTTCAAGAAACCTATTAGGATTGAATTGTTACTAGTATAATTACTAACGTAAGTAAAGTCATCACGAAAAAAATTGAAAAAAAATTTCAAACTATCTGCAAATTCGGGGCAACTCTTTATTTTTTAAATATTAAAAAATAAATGCAAGTTTTTCCGAAGTATGTTTCTTATTATTTTTTAACACTTCCTGTCACTGTTTGTGTGTGTGTGCACACGTGCACATGTGCATACATATGGTAGAGTGTTTTCAAATTAAAAGTTATAAAACATTATTTCAGGAACGATATGAACAAATTAAAAATGAGGCACTACAACTCAACAGTACTCAAGTGGCTAAAATAAAATAGAAACTACAGAAAAAATAATAATTTTGCTAATATCTAATCATGATAAAAGTGATTCTAAGTTTGCCTGACTTCATTTATAAGTGTAGTTATATCAACGTTTATCTAATATAACACTGTTGGAATGACAATAAATCGTCAACCATTTTAAGAGGAAGTCAGTAGATAATGTCTAAAATTGCTAGACCAAAAAATAACAATGTAAGTGTATCTTTTTAGAAATATGAACGTTAATGTAAGATAAAACCCCTGTAAGACTTGAAAATGCTTCCTTCTGAAGTGGAGAACTAGACTGGGTCAGATACCCTTTTAGCTTAACTTAATTTTTTAACTATGTGCGGCTGGGCTCAGTGACTCACGCCTGTAATCCCAGCACTTTGGGAGGCCAAGGCGGGCAGATCACGAGGTCAGGAGATCGAGACCATCCTGGCTAACATGGTGAAACCCCGTCTCTACTAAAAACATTTAAAAAATTAGCCAGGTGTGGTGGCGGGCGCCTGTAGTCCCAGTTACTCAGGGACTGGGCAGGAGAATGGCCTGGACCTGGGAGGAGGAGCTTGCAGTGAGCCGAGATCGCTCCACTGCACTCCAGCCTGGGCAACAGAGCAAGAATCTGTCTCAAAAATATATATATATATATATATATTTTAACTATGTGCATGTATCACTTGGATAAAGAAAAGTAATTTCAAAATAATAAAACAAAGCATTGTGCAATTGATATTATTAAGATAACCCTTTTGACTATACATATACTGCATATATTTCCATTACCAAACTTTAAGATATATTTACATAAGCATATTCATACCACATACAAATATGTAATTTTATGCTACAAAAATACTTTATGTAGTTAGGATTTTTATTTCAAAATTAGTCATTTAAAAAGTCAGTCTTACTACTTCACAGTTATACTTCTCTGAGCCTCAGCTTCCTTGTTTTTGTGAGTAATGTCTCCCTAACAGAATTACGGGAAAAAATAGAGGTATTTATAAGAGAAGCTTTCCTAATTAAAATTTAAAATGCTACACAAGTATAGATGTTTATTCGCCTTTATAACTATGGTACCCTAAAATATGAGGATCATACAGGGCCAGCAAATTTAAGGATTTTTAAAATGAGAACTAAAAGAAAAAAAAAACACAAATTAAGGATTAGAATTCTTGTTTTGTCTGAAAAACAAAGATAATAAAATAATAGTTTAAGGTGCATACACCGATGAAGAATCCTTACGCATAATGTGTTATGAATTTTTTGCATAATGTTTCAAAGTTTTAAGTGTCAACTCTATGCCTCCCCTTTCCTCCAACTTCCCTGTATTTAATCCTTCTGCATTAATTCAGAGACACACTACCATGAGAATGGTTTAGGATTCAAAACTTTGAGGAATCAGGTTTTCACCTCCAAAAATCTAATAGGCTTGAAAGGTAAGGTTTTTAGTTGTAACAGCTGGGCTTGTAGAGTAAAGAAGAGTGGTTTATGAGCTTCAAAAAACTAATAGCCTGGCAGTCTCAGCATATAAAGTTCACACCATAAACCACGTAGTGTGAAATAAGGAATGAGGATGTAGAAACAGTTTTTCCCCCACACACAAAAATATTTTTTAAACCCCACTGAACTAGAAAGAAAGGAATCTGCAAAGAGAGAGAGAAGTAGAGAATCTGGACTCAGATATGAAGCCCCAGGAATGTGGGTGAGAGGAAAATAGAAACCTCTAACAAGCTTGGGGAATTATAAAGCAAAATAACTAGTATCTTAATTCCCAGAGTATAGCCAGAGGAGATTGCAAGACTTTTAGAGAAGTCACACAAGCAGCCTAGGATAGAGTGGAACACCTAGGGAGAAGGTCAAAGAATCTGAGGACACCTCACCGGCCAGATCTGGTGTGAGAGAGTAACTCATACACCTAGAAATGGGTGGCAGAAGAGGCCTGGGGAGAATCAGTGAGCCAGACAGAATTACATGGTTTTGATGAGGAGATACTGTCAGGGAATGTGATGAGGGCCACACAAACTAGAGATTATGGCAGACCCTGGACAGCAGATGCGGGGGGATGGAGAAAACTATCTGAGCAGGAAAAAGAGCAGGTGACTGCAAAGCACCTAAAGACCAATGTCAGCCTGACATATGAGAGCACCACCTATCTTACCCATCCTGCCTGGGCTGAACTTTAATTTCCTCATGGAACAAAGAAAAAAAGGGGGAAAAGAAGAACATTAATTGATAAAGTATTTATTTTTCAAAAAAAGATGAGACAAAATTCACTAATATGTATATCGACCTCTAAGTAACTAGATGACATTATCCAACAATGGCAGGAATGGAGTCACAAGACCTAAGTGCAATTATAAAGAAATAAACTGTCATATTTGCACAGCCAACTTCATAACTTTGAAACGTTTACCCACTACAACAGCATGATGATCTGACTCTTCATCTCCACTGAAACAGAAAATGAAAAGAAAAACGTATGCTGATTTTCCAATTATTTGGTATTTTCAGTTATCTATACTCCACTTTTTCCCCCAACATTTATGTTAAATTCAGGGGTAAATGTGCAGGATGTGAAAGTTTGTTACATAGGTTAATGTGTCCCATGGTGGTTGGCTACACAGAGTATCCCATCACCTAGGTATTAAGCCCAGCATCCATTAGCTATTCTTCCTGATGCTGTCCCTCCTCACACCCTCACACGCTCCTACAGGCCCCAGTGTGTGTTGTTTCCCCCAAGGGTCCATGTGTTCTCATCATTTAGCTCTCACATATAAGTGAGAACATCCAGTATATGGTTTTCGGTTTCTGCATTAGTTTGCTGAGGATAATGACTTCCAGCTCTAATTATGTTCCTGTAAAGGACATGATCTCACTCCTTTTTATAGCTGAATAGTATTCCTTAGTGTTTATGTACCATATTTTCTTTATCCAGTCTATCTGATGGACATTTAAGTCAGTTCCATGTCTTTGTTATTGTTAATAGTGCTGGAATGAACATATGCATGCACATATCTTTATAATGGAATATTTATATTCTTTTGAGTATATACCCAATAATGGGAGTGCTGGGTCAAGTGGTATTTCTGCCTCTGGGTCTTTCAGGAATCATCACACTATCTTCCGCAATAGTTGGACTAATTTACACCCCCACCAACAGTGTAAAAGCATTCCTTTTTCTCCACAACATTGCCAGAATCTGATGTTTGTCGACTTTTTAATAATAGCCATTCTGACTGGTGTGAGATGGTATATCATTGTGATTTTGATTTGCATTTCTCTAATGATCAGTGATGTTGAGCAAGTTTTCATGTTTCTTGGCTACATGTATGTCTTCTTTTGATACATGTCTGTTCATGTCCTTTGCCTACTTTTTAATGGGGTTGTTTGGTTTTTTTTTCTTGTAAACTTGTTTAAGTTCTTTGTAGATGTTGAATATTAGACCTTTGTCAGATAGATTGTGAAACTTTCCTCCCATTCTGTAGGTTGTCTGTTCACTCTGACGATTGTTTCTTTTGCTATACTGAAGCTCTTTAGTTTAATTAGATCTCACTTGTCAATTTTTGCTTTCGTTCCAACTGCTTTTGGTATCTTTGTCATTAAATCTTTGCCCATACCTATGTCCTGAATGGTATTGCCTAGATTTTCTTCTAGGGTTTTTATGGTTTTTGGTTTTACAATTAAATCTTTAATCCATCCTGAGTTGATTTTTGTATGTAAGGAAGAGGTCCAGTTTCAATTTTCTGCATATGGCTAGCCAGTTCTCCCAGCACCATTTATTAAATAGTGAATTCTTTCCCCATTGCTTGTTTTTGTCAGGTTTGTTGAAGATCAGAAGGTTATCGGTGTGAAGTCTTATTTCTGAGTTCTATATTCTCTTCCATTGGTCTATGTGTCTGTTCTTCTACCAGTACCATGCTGTTTTGGTTACTATAGCCTTGTACTATAGTTTGAAGTAGGGTAGGGTGATGCCTCCAGATTTGTCCTTTTTGCTTAGGATTGTCTTGGCTATTTTGGCTCTTTTTTGTTTCCATATGAATTTTCAAATAGTTTTTTTCTAATTCTGTGAAGAATGTCAATGGCAGTTTAATGGGAATAGCACCAAATCTATAAATTACTTTGAGCTGTATGGCCACTTTCATGATACTGGTTCTTCCTATCCATGAGTATAGAGTGTTTTTCCATTTGTATCTTCTCTGATTTCTTTGAATAGTGGCTTGCTGTTCTCCTTGAGGAGGTCCTTCACTCCCCTGTTAGCTGTATTCTTAGGCATTTTATTCTTTCTATAGCAATTGTGAATGAGAGCTTATTTGTTATTTGACTCTGCTGCTTGCCTCTTGGTATATAGAGGAATGTTAGTGATTTTTGCACATGGATTTTGTATCTTGAGACTTTGCTGAAGTTGCTTATCAGCTTAAGAAGCTTTTGGCTGAGACTAAGGGGTTTTCTAGATATAGGATCATGTCATCTGCAAATAAAGATAATTTGACTTCCTCTCTTCCTATTTGAATACCATTTATTTCTTTCTCTTGCCTGATGTCCCTGACCAGAACTTCCAACACTATGTTAAATAAGAGTGGAGAGAGAGGGTATCCTTGTCTGTGCCCATTTTCAAAGGGAATGTTTCCAGCTATTGCCCATTCAGTATGCTATTGCCCATTCAGTATGTTATTGGCTGTGGGTTTGTTATATACGGCTTTTGTTATTTTGAGGTATATTCCTTTAATACCTCATTTATTGAGAGTTTTTCACATGAAAGGATGTTGAATTTTACTGAAGGTCTTTTCTGCATCAATTGAGATAATCATATGGTTTTGTCCTTAGTTCTGTTTATGTGATGGATCATACTTACTTATTTGTGTATGTTAAACCAACCTTGCATCCCAGGCCAGAATGAAGCCAACTTGGTTGTAGTGGATACACATTTTGATGTGCTGCTGTATTTGGTTTGCCAGTATTTTATTGATGATTTTTGCATCAATGTCAATCAAGGATATTGGTCCGAAGTTTTTTGCTTTCTTGTATCTCTTCCAGGTTTTGGTATCAGAATGATGCTGGCCTCACGGAATGAGTTAGGGAGGACTCCCTCCTTTTTAATTTTTTTTGGAATAGTTTCAGTAGAAATGATGCCAGCTCTTCTTAGTACCTCTGATAGAATTCAGCTGTGACTCCATCTGGTCCTGGGCTAATTGTAGGCTATTTATTACCGCCTCAATTTCAGAACTCATTATTGATCTATTCAGGGATTCCATTTCTTCCTGGTTCAGTCTTGGGAGGGTGTATGTGTCCAGGTATTTATCCATTTCTTCTCGATTTTCTAGTTGATGTACATAGAGGTGTTTATGGTATTCTCTGATGGTTGGTTGTATTTCTCTGGGGTCAGTGGTGATATCCCCCTTATCATTTTGATTGTGTATATTTGATTATTCTCTCTTTTCTTCTCTATTAGTCTAGCTAGCAGTCTACCTTTTTTTTTTTTTTTTCCCCAGAAAACCCACTCCTGGATTTGCAGATTCTTTTTAGAAGGATTTTTATGTCCCTAACTCCTTCAGTTCAGCTCCAATCTTGGTTATTTCTTGTCTTCTGCTAGTTTTGGGGTTTATTCTTAGTTCTCTAGTTCTTTTAGTTGCGATGTTAGATTGTTAACTTGAGATCTTTCTAGCTTTTTGATATGAGCATTTAGTGCTGTAAATTTCCCTCTTAACGCTGCTTTAGATGCATCCAAGAGATTCTGGCACATTATCCCTTTGTTCTCATGAGTTTCAAAGAACTTCTTGATACCTTCCTTAATTTCATTGTTTTTTCAAGAGTCATTCAGGAGCAGGTTATTCAATTTCCATGTAGTCGTATGGTTTTAAGTGAATTTCTTAGTCTTGAGTTTTAATTTGTGCTGAGGTCTGAAAGACTGTGTGTTATCATTTTAGTCCTTTTGCACTTACTGAGGAGAGTTTTACTCCCAATTATGTGGTCAATTTTAGAGTAAGTGCCATGTGGCCATGAGAAGAATGTATATTCTGTTGAATTTGGGTGGAGAGTTCTATAGATGTCTATCAGGTCCACTTGATCCAGACCTGAGTTCAAGTCCTGAATATCCTTGTTAATTTTATGTCTTGATGATCTAATATCGTCAGCAGGGTGTTAAAGTTTCCCACTATTATTGTGTGGGACTCTAAGTCTCATTGTATGCCTCTGAGAACTTGTTTTATAAATCTGGGTGTTCCTGTATTGGGTGTGTATATATTTAGCATAGATAGCTCTTCTTGTTGAATTGAACCCTTTGCCATTATGTAATGCCCTTCTTTTTCTTTTCTTATCTTTGTTGGTTTAGAGTCTGTTTTGTCAGAAACTAGAATTATAACCCCTGCTTTTTTCTATTTTCCATTTGCTTGGTAAATTTCCTCCATCCCTTTATTTTGAGCTTATATGTGTCTCTGCATGTGAGAAGGGTCTCTTTAACACAGCATATTGATGGGTCTTGGTTCTTTATCCAGCTTGCCAATCTGTGTCTTTTAATTGGCCCAGTAACATTTAAGGGTATATCATTATGTGTACATTCGATCCTGTCATCATGATGTTAGCTGATTATTTTGCAAACTTGTTTATGTGGTTGCTCCACAGTGTCACTGGTCCTTGTACTTCAGTATGTTTTTGTGGTGGATGGTAACCATATTTTCTTTCCATACTTAGTGCTTCCCTCAGGAGCTATTGCAAGGCAGGCCCTGTGGTAACATGCTCCACTATTCTAATATAAAAACTTGTGAATTGACCATATTAGAAATTTATTTGCTACCTTATTCCATGAAGAATGTTCATACAGAGTCATAATGCATCCCAGATGGCTTTAGGTGGTATTTTTCTAAGGGCATGGAATACACACTACTGGAAGTAGGCAAAACAATTTTAGGTCGTACCTAAGTGTACACTTTTTATCTTAATGTGTATTGAAAAACTATTACTTGAACAACAAAATGTTATTGCACAAACATTTTTGCTTAAGATAAGGGAAAGTAAGTATTGACGTTTAATGATTTAACCCAACCTAAAGAAGAGTAGTAAGTAAAAATAAAGTATGTGAATATAGCAAAAATAGAGAAGGTTTTACACAGAAGACTGAAGTTTGTAAAGCATTGTACTGAGGTGATGGATTATACAATTTTATTTTTATTTTTTATTTAATTAATTTATTTATTGAGATGGAATCTACTTTATTGCCCAAGCTGGAGTGCAGTAGTGTGATCTTGGCTCACTGCAACCTCTGCCTCCCAGGTTCAAGCAATTCTCATATCTCAGCCTCCCAAGTAGCTGGAACTACAGGCACACACCACCACACACAGCTAATTTTTGTATTTTTAGTAGAGTTGGGGTTTCACCATGTTGGCGAGGCTGATCTCGAACTTGTGACCTCGAGTGATCACCCACCTCACCTCCAAAAGTACTGGGATTATAGGCATGAGTCACTGCACCCAGTTGATTATATAATTTTAAAAAGAAATGTGGCTATAACATCTTGTGCTGTTCAGTATTTCCAGTCTTCAGTTTATTCATCCATAAATCAAGGAGACTGAATTAGATAAATCCTTAAGTTCCTTATCCTGGAATTCTATTATTTGAATAACAGTCTTTACAGCATTTTTATAAGTATCAACCTTATCTCAGCATTATCACATTCAACAAGTATTGAATGAGCATCTTTTACATGCCAAACAATGTTATGAGTCCTTAGGATACATCACTGAACAAAACACATGAAGATGCTTGCCTTTATGGAGCTTACATTTTGACTCACATCCTGTGAGGTATGTTATTATTTCCATTTTACATGGAAGAATTTTTAGGTCAGGTATGTAGGCAATTGCCCTAGATAAGTTAGTAGGAAGCAGAGTTAGGATTCAGACCTAGGGCTTCTGATTCACAGATTGTGCTCTTTCTATATTACATACATTGTGAAGGATATGACTCAATCGGGAAACAACTTGGAGAAAAATAGAATCTGCTGCTAACCTAGATGCCTATTAGATAATATTATCATATGCTCTTATTTGGGGTCTTTGATGATGCTGATCATTTTTAAAAATAAATGAAAACCCCAATGGCTGTAAATAAGGAATTGGTCTTATGAAACAGATGGCCTAGCAGATGGCAGATTGCTCCTTTTCTTCTTGGTACCTCCTGTTGAAAGAATGTGACATGCACGATGGTTAGGTATGTTTGACTTCTTGGGTCTTAACTAGCAGATATTTCTGGAACTGATACTGCTTCCTTATTCTGAGCTCAACAAATTCATAAGTACAATCTGTAGCATTTTCTTTTCTGTCACTCTTCTCATATTATGTCCAGTTATATCAACTTTAATTAAAATAATTAACATTAAAAAATGACCTAAAATATGTCAGATGTTTTGGGATAACTAATTCAAAGTAATTATTGGAAGCCCCCAATTTCTACCAATAAGATGGATAACAATCATAACTTTTGGGCAGGTGAAAATTACATTAAATACATCTTTCAAGGAACAGAATCAATTAAGTAACAACAATATGCAGACCACTGGGACAGGTGCTACAGGAGATGTGAGGACAGTAAGATGTGACTGTGGTCTTTAAGGATTTTACAGTATAGGAAAGGCTTAAGTGAGTGCACGAAAACTGGTAATGCAGGGCAGATTGTGGTAATTGTCATAAAGGCAGCTCAAAGAAAGAGTTTGGATGTTCAGAGAAAGGATAACCCCCTACTTCTGGCTGGATTGGGAGGTGCCGAGGCATGGTAGAATTAGGCTGAAAGTGCTTGTTACTTTGCATGATGATGAGGATTCCTACAACTAGAAATAATGAGGGCTTTCCGGATATCATGTGCTTAAGTGCAGTGGTCTGCTTGGAACATGCCTCCTGACTTCCCCCTAAATCCTCACATCTCCAGTGACACATGGCAGTTATCAACTTTTAACCAATTTACAGGGAAGTTATCAGCTTTGGTGGGGTTTTTTTCTGCTTGTTTGTTTGCTTGTTTTGAGACAGGGTTTCACTCTGTCACCCAGTCTGGAGCGCAGTGGCATGATCATGGCTCACTGAAGCCCTGACCTCCCAGGAGCAAGCGATCTCCCACCTCAGTCTCCCTACAGGCACATGCCACCATGCCTGGCTAATTTTTTTATTATATTTTGCAGAGATGGGTTTTCATGATGTTAGCCAGGCTGGTCTTGAACTCCTGGGCTTAAGTGATATGCCTGCCTTGATCTCCAAAAGTGCTGGGATCACAGGCATGAGGTACCATGCCTGGCCAGCAGTTATCAACTTTGACTCGAACATACGATATATGAAGGAAATCGATTGTGATGGCCTTGCAAATCAAGGCAAACTATCTGAGCTTGGATCAGATTGCAATAGGGAATTATTGAATAATTTTGTGTAAGAAGATGGCAAAATCCATGCTATATTTTAGCATGAATAGTTTCTTAGGAGTTGGGTTAGTTTCCATGAGACAGAAACAGAAGGCAGTGAGACCAATTAGGAGGTCCTTGACATAGTCGAGAGAAGAGATAATGAGGATCTGAAATAGATCTGGCACTTGTTAGAGGAAGAAGGCAATGAATAGGAGAAATGTTGAGGAGGTCTTAATGATTATTTTCCCAGTAAGAGGTGAGAAGTCGATACCTTTTGTAATAACTGCAGACTGAGAGTTGATCAAGGTTAAAAGAGATGTTAAGTAACAAATCACTAAATTCTTAGGAGCTCTAGGGTTGATTGACTTTCTTTTTCCTAAATTCATAAATTGCTAGAAAATTTTCAAATATATATAAATATAAATATATATGAATATATATATATACACACCCAGTTTTAGTGCCTCTTACACACTTATTATTTAAGCACAACCTAAAAGGTGAAAACCTAAAGTAAAATTCAAGATCAATTTTCTTCAAAATATTTCATGTTATATAATATAGGGTACCTTCTGATTCTTCACTGTGATTGTATATGAGCATGCAATGTCATAAAAAGCAAGTGTCATTAAATACTAATAGATTTTCCTTTAACCAATAATCTATTCAATAGAATTAATACAAATATATTGAAAATAAACTGAATTTCTTATAGTATGTGTCACCCAAGTGCTTTTATGAAAGCAAATCTCTTAGAAATAAATGTCTAAGTAAAAGAAAATATTTAAATAAATAGTGCCCATGGAATGATATGAATGGAATTCAACATGGGAAAGATTCCTGTTTTTTTTTTTTTTTTTTTTTTTTTTGAGTTCTGACACAACACCATGGAACAAATCTGGGTCAATTTCCCCTAGAAAAAATAGAAAGGTGAGTTGTTATTGGCTGTGACTTACAGTATATGAAAGGATTAGATCAGGCCCATTTGCTATTAAATCATGCTGCAGTCCATACCCCAAATTTCAGACCCTCACAGAGAAGGGGCCACTTTTGTAACCCTAAATGTCAACCACCAGAAATTTTACATCATATCCTAGGTTCTAACCAAATATAATTATTCACTCTCCTTGGGACATATGTCCTGAATACCCCATAAATCCTTCTCACATCTCCAGTGACATAAGTAATCTTTCCTACCTCTAAGTCTCCATGGGACTATATCTGAACTACACTTTTAGATTTACCATTTTCTACTTTTTAAATATTATTTTAGATATGGGTCTCCCCTATAAAACTGTAAGTTCCCTGAGAGCAGAGTCAAAGTCTTGTTTTCACAGCCTCAGGGTATCTAGCACTAGGCTCCTTCCACAGAAATTACACATGAAGGGTTAATGAAGAAATGTACAAGCCCTCACTTTGCAAATCACACTTCATTAATCACTACAAAAAATGAGAAAAAAATCACCAGGAGAATCCTAAAAACTTATCGACCTTGTTACGTAAAATTGGATGAAATCTTCTGAGTCTCAGTGTCAATTACCAGTCACTCAGATCTATCTCAGGCTGGATTCGTTCTCCTGAAGTACTCCTGAAGGACTGTGTTTTTTTCCATGTTATTCCTCCCTTCCTCCTCCTCATTTTTTTCCTAATCCCTCATTATAAGTTTTTAAACCAATAATACAACATAATACAATTTTTCTTTTGTTTGTTTTTACAAATTGAACTTTCCTTTTTGGATGATTTTGGGGTTTTTTTCCTTATTTTTTAGTTTGTCTTTCCTTGCCTTTATCACAATAATATTTCACTTTTACAAAGATCACTGACCTCATGGAAAGCAATCACTCTATTTTGAACTACAGATGGAAAATAATATTAATAAATAGCATTATGGAGCTTCTGCTCAAATTACTGTTTCTTGGGAAATGAACATACACTGGGACTCTTCTCTTCATGGAAACTATTTTGATTTCATCAAAGTGCTATAGGCCTCCATCCCAATCATTTTAAATTTGTTTATGTAATACTTTATACATAGTGTCTTTGGCCCAGTGTAATTGCTCTGACGTCGCCAGACTGTGTGGGTGATCAATGGGCTGCTACCATTTAGTTTCCTATAGACTTTGATCCAAAGGACTTTAATTTGCTTTCCAGTTGCTCTCTGACTGTATATTTGTCTACACTGGGGATGAATAACAAAGAGAAGCATCCTAAGCCTTCTTTATACAATGAATTTATTGCACATATAACATATTGTTTAACATGTTAAAACAATAAACTGAAAATGAGAAATTTTTTAAAAAATTAAGTCTGGTTAAGGCCAAGGGGTCACCCAATCCAGCATCTGTTTTTCCTCAAACCATATTTCGCCACTAAGAAAATATTCAAGATATAGGAAATATCTTTTAAAGCTTGAATCGGGGGCGGAGCAAGATGGCTGAATAGGAACAGCTTCAGTCTCCATCTCCCAGTGCGAGCGACACAGAAGACCAGTGATTTCTGCATTTTAAACTGAGGTACTGGGGTCATCTCACTCGGGAGTGCCGGACAATCGGTGCTGGTCAGCTTCTGCAGCCCGACCAGCGAGAGCTGAAGCAGGGCGAGGCATCGCCTCACCTGGGAAGCGCGAGGGGGAAGGGAGTCCCTTTTCCTACCCAGGGGAACTGAGACACACAACACTTGGAAAATCGGGTAACTCCCACACCAATACTGCGCTGTAACACCAGCACACCAGAGATTATATCCCACACCTGGCCGGGAGGGTCCCACGCCCACGGAGCCTCCCTCCTTGCTAACACAGCAGTCTGCGGCAATCTAACCGCAAGGCAGCAGCAAGGCTGGAGGAGGGGCGCCCGCCATCGCTGAGGCTTAAGTAGGTAAATAAAGCCGCTGGGAAGCTCGAACTGGGTGGAGCTCACAGCAGCTCAAGGAAACCTGCCTGTCTCTGTAGACTCCGCCTCTGGGGACAGGGCTCAGCTAAAGCAGCACAGGCCTGTCCAGACGCCAACGACTCTGTCTGACAGCTTTGAAGAGAGCAGTGGATCTCCCAACACGGAGGTTGAGATCTGAGAAGGGGCAGTCTGCCTGCTCAAGTGGGTCACTGACCCCTGAGTAGCCTAACTGGGAGACATCCCCCACTAGGGGCAGTCTGACACCCCACACCTCACAGGGTGGAGTACACCCCTGAGAGGAAGCTTCCAAAGCAAGAATCAGACAGGT